>NC_134243.1:51290526-51599605 GCF_965152275.1 Natator depressus
TAGGGCATATGTATGATGCATTCCCTAACAGGACTCCTTAAGAGAGATGGGTCTTTTCCCACAATTCACGCAAGTACAGCTTTCTCATATCACAACCACAAACTCTTCTAACTGAGACTAAGCAGTGTTTTGAGATGAAATGCATAATGTTCAGATTCTTCTCATATTTTTGGTACCTTAGTAGGGTGTGGGAAAGTAACCGAAACAATGGACATGTTTATTACTTGTCCTTTACACACACTGATGAGACTTGACTATTCAAATAACAAAGTGAGTTAACATCTGATGAAACAGAACTTTCCACATGAGCTTGGTCTGTAATGTATGATTAGATCAATGGCCATAACAGCTAAAGGCATCTGTCGCTAGCACTGGTTTTAATAACAAGAAATGACATCTCCTGTCAAAAGGTTAACATCTTCCCCAGTGAATCTTATTTCTGGTGGTACCAACTCCACTCTTGTGGCTGAACCTCTCTTATGTTGTATTGAATTGAGATTTAAAAATATTTGTTGTAGGGACCCTGTCTTCCTAAGTGTTTGAAAAGCACCACATACATCTATGGTACCAAAGACTGAACACTACCCTTATTATCACATTTTACTCCACCATTCAGAACAGCTTAATACTTGGTGGCCTTCAGGTGGTTTGTTTTTGGGTGGAGGATATTAGACATACAGCACTTTCAGGATTAATCTGGAGATCTTTCCTTCAGAGAAAGTAGCATATATTCATATGTAAATATGAAAAAACCCAAAATACTCCTAAATTGCAGTGCCTAAACATTTAAAATTTGTTGACCATTTTAATTACCGTGTGCCAAATCCCACTTGAAAGCTGCACAGAGCTGAAAGCCATGATGTGGAGAGTTTATTCAAATTTTCAAAAGTGTTCAGCATCCAAAATTGGGGGCAGATTTTCAAATGGGCACAGCAGCCACCAGCTCCTGGGTGCTGCATCCATTTGAAATACTGAGCACTTCATTGAGGGGTCTAAATGAGGGCAGAGTCTTTCTGAAAATATGGCCATTCCTGCATTTCTCCCAATTTGCCTTTACAGAAGGAAAAGGTATTTTTAATATCAGCCCCTTGTTTCTATAAATGTTTCTAAATCAAGGGGCTACAAAGTGCAGTGATTTTCATGCTCTAGCTCATCTGTAAAGACCTAACTTGATGTACTGGTGAAAATCACAAACAAAAGTCACTTTTGTGAGGTGCTCTCATTCTAGTTCTCTGTGGGACACTACAAAACCACCAGACATATTCCGGGGGAATTAGGAGCCACAAGGGGCTCAGAAGTGAAGTAACTGGAGCACTGCACATACAATAAGAAATATCTTGGGAAGCTGGTATACAGAAGCATGCACATCCCCTGCCCGTTCAATACCCAATCAAAAGCCAATTGTATTCTCCTGTTACTTTCATGGGCATTAATTCATGTCTCACAGTTTAAAAAACAAGCACCATAGGGTGCTTGATTCTACAACATTTCATATAACTTCTACCATGTGAATAAAACAGAAAGTCACAAAGTCCAGCATCCATGGAAGTCAAGGCACCGGTGAAGAAATATGGCATCCTAAATAAAAACTATTTAGCATCAACTTTTGCCATGTAATGATAATGTTGGAGGGCACCTTAAAGGACGAGATAAAAGAACAAGAGCTGCCTACTAAATACAGAATATTTGCCTCTGCTAATTAGGAACAGCACACGTGTATATCTGTACAAAAGGGTTATGATAAGGAATTACCATGTTAATGAAACAAGTCATCTCAGCAGATGGATTTTTGGCTGTGTTTGTAATGCAACACCACCACAACTATAGTATCTAAACACTAACGTGGCCTATGATTTATGCAACAGGCCTCAAATGTTAATCTCTTACTTTGATCACTAACACAAGGGCACAATTTGTAGCCCAGAGGGACTATATTTAGCTCAGTTGGTATCATTTTTTGAAAACATGCTTAGGTAAATTTGGCTCTCTTGAAGTGAAAATCTAATAGCACACAAAAAAACTGCCCAAGCTTCATGGGAGCGGACAGTGGACAAGTTGCAGCTCATATTTCTGCCACTGCGCTGCAACGCTGCTCTTTCCAGTTCTGGGCCTCTACAGAGAATGCAGCGCCAACTTCACCCAAATATCTCCTGGTTTGGGGACAAGGGCCAAAGTCCACTGTAGAGAAGGTAAAGACCAGCAATTCCATCTTGATTACAGCTGAAATCCGAATTCAAGTACCAAGTAGAGGAAGGTTAGTACACAGCTCCATCTACCTTTTGCTTTTGCCTCTCTGATGTATCACAGTACAGTTTTCATTCACTGATTTTTAAGAAAAATACTGTCTTGAGCTGGAATTATGGAGCCTGTATCCAAACCTGTGGAAGCGTCCATGAGCTGAGAGCTATTTTACTTCTTTATATCAATAGTAGTATCTGCACTATTCTTTAAATGGCCGTGCTATAAGGAAGTTAACTCTAATTTTTCTACTGAATCAGCGAACAATTCAGCAACTATTTTTATGATGGATTTTATTTATTCACACAGCCTAATAAAATGCTCACTGCCATGGCTTAACTATATGGATATCTAGATCAGGGCTAGAAAGCTTTTCAATTAGCCCTTAACTACTGAATTAGAAATACCTCTACAACATGAAACACCTTCTCAAAATATTCTACAAGTTTCCAGAGAACCAACCCCAGCTGGGGAAGAAAAGTACCCGTATGGGATTCATTCAGCATAGCATGATGTGCTCAGTGTTGTACATATAAACACAATGTAAAATGACTAGTTGAAAAAGAATTGCAGGGAAATCACATCTCGCATCACTGAGAAAGCTATGGTGCAGCTACTAAGGTGCTGATACTAGGGGCAGGCATAAGACCTATCATGGGAATGGATAGCTAAGCACTAGAGCTGGCTGGAAAACAGGTTTTTCCCTCTGCAGAAAGTTTCTATGAAAACGAATTTTCTTGTTTTTACTCATGTTTTCAGCAGAAAATCTTGACTTTTTCAAAAAACTAAACCGCAAATTTTTCAGTTATCTGAATACTTGCCAGTTTTCTGTTTTCCAGCTAGAAGTCAAACGTTTTCTGTGGAAAGCAGATGCTTGCCAGGGTAAATTTGGTTTTGTCGAAAACCACTCTCAATGGAAACTTTTGACCAGTCCTATGCAGCACCTCCACATAACCAGAGGGGGATCTGATCTTACTCTGCTATTTTCTTCAACAGGTCCACTCTGTCCATTCCTTCCCATTATTTTTGTCCTTGACACACAAGTAAAAAGTGGGCACACCGAGGGCTTGAGACACTGCTCAGTGCAGAGGACAACTACTGCTTAGTCATGCTTGTGGGCATGCTTACCCACCCCTCATGCTGGTCTTGGAGCACAACTAGCTTGCACATCCTGCTGGGCACAACAAAAGGTCCATACTTGTTTTCACCTACACCCTAGCAGTGTGGTTTGAAGGGTATACCTCAAAAGGAGAGGTCCAAACTTTTCACTACATATACAATCCAAGACTGAGCAGCACAACAAGTCCTACAGGAGGAGTCACTGTCCAATGTCATTTGGCTACTCTTTTTGTGTCACAAATTGTTTTTGTTCATTTTCATCAATATTGCTCTCAAATTATGCAGTTCTCAGAATGCATGAACATGAAACCAAGACTTCCTGACATATGTGACACAAAATTCCACTGTTTATATCTTTAGTCCCTTGAGATGGCAATTTGGGTCACTTTAAAAACCAAGCTCACGAGACTTAATAATGTTTTAAAAAAATCAAAGTCAACATCTATTTGCACAAACTTAGGCTAATAAGAGTCATCATATGCTTTGATGATTCTGTGATCTGCAGGTAGGTGAAGGGAGAGAGAGTCTGCCACATGAGATCACAAAAAATAAATACAAATTACTGGGCCGACTACAAAAGGGTTTAGGATAAAACATTGTCACAAAACGGTGACAAAAATACCATGCTGTTATTTTTTAAAGAGTTAGATACAGATATTTTTGTATTTCCTTACTTTTAACCAGTTTCCTACACATCCTTCCAATGTAATGGACAGCATGAATAGGTTCAGGATCAGTAGAAAAATGAGTGAACCACCATTAACTTGTTGCCAACAGTCATGAAAGACAAACCACGTTTCTTCTGAAGTGCCTCTCAGCTTCAATTTAATAAAGAGACAGCAACAAGGGTAAGTTACTGCACACAGCCAGGTAAACACAAGAGACCACTCCTATGAGATTCAGTACTTGCACGGCTGCTGCCCATTATAAATGAACCTATGCAACTTACACATCTCCCCAAGAACAACCCTATTAAAAAGAGTACTTCACAGTATATGTTTTTAAAAAAATCAGATTAGAATGAGAGTCTGCAGGAAAGTCTTCTAAATCTGCTTGTGATTTAAAGTATTCCTTCATATTGCCTTATACTACTTTATAAACCCCCGGAGACAGGGCAGGACACTATAGGAATATGTTTGATATATAGTTGGATTAAATAACAACCTAATATATCAAACATATCACACAGAGCCCTGCAGAAAAGGCATCCAGGTTTGATTCATCTTGGGGGGCGGGGGAAAGACACACTGCTGAAGGCTAACAGCAGGGAACTGTTATCGACTGCTAAAGACGCAACCCCTTGCCTTGTGTTTGAAGGCATAAGCCTGCACGGAGGCATGAAGAGTGCACCAACAGGAATATAATGCACATACAGCAATGGCCTCTGGTGATGTACCTAAGCCACAACATCGTTTTCCTATAACTATTTCTTCCATTGTAAGAGTTAATGAAACATGTCATTTTTAATTCCATAAAATAAATACAGAGACCACTTTTTCTTTTCCTTTTTTTAACTTGCTCTTTTGGGTAGTTATTTTGTACCAGGTGGTATCTTTACAGATCAAGGACCATATTATATTAGAACAGGCAATATAAGGCCCCAAAGCAGAAGATATTCAACCCACCAAAAAAGACGCCACAATCAGTGTAAATCCATAACTGTGTTGTAAAGGACACATCACCCACTATAACCTGTTTTATATAACGAACAGAAAAGTTTGTACAGCTCAGCAGACCATTTTCCCCGTTGAACACCACAATTAAAATCCAAGACAGTTTGTATTACACCTGAAGGAGGAACAGATAAGGAAGGTCTTCCTCAAAATACCTTTAGATACACAATCTCAGAAACCAGACAAGTACTAAAACATCATCTGGACGTTGTACCAGTAGTCAGAGCATTTAAGCTTTTGAACGGTGAGGGACTGTATCTGCTCTGTAGCCAGGCTGTTGTGTTTAATTCAGAAAGAAGGTACATTATGCAATAAAACATGGACAGGAGTTCCTCAACAGAATTTGTTAGTCTTTAAGGTGCCACAAGTCCTCCTTTTCTTTTTGAGAAAGGAATGATCCTCCTGAAGTGGAAAGTTGCTGCCCCACTCTAGACATCTTAATTTTATTAAGACAGCAATGGGAGGTATGTGGTGCAGAGATGCAATGGGGTGGGGGCACAACAAAAAGATAAGGGAAATGGAATAAAATACAGAGATGGAACAAAACTAGTGCAGCTCAATTACAAAATTAGAACAAGTGTTAGCTTTATTGTTTCATTTCTATTATATTAATAAACTGGAACATAGACAGAGATCAAATAGTAAGGATTAAAACAAACAAGCAAAAAACCCCACAAAACCCCAAGAATTTTGGAAGGGATCCAGACCCTCAGACTTCAGAGTGTAAATCCACCTCTAATTAAGAGGGGTGAGGAAGAAACTTTCCCTGCAGGCCGGGGCCTATTACAGGCTCTCCAGCAACTTTTTTCTGAAGCTAATGGCTACCGCCAAATGCAGGATACTGGGCTAGATGGACCATTGGTCTGATCCAATATAGCAGTTTTTATGTTTCTGTATTTGGTGGACTGTGTATAAGAGAACAGGTGTTGTCTAATTACTAATTTAGATTTGAGATTACTAATTACAAATTTAGATTTGAGTGACAGAGATGCCTTGTTGATACAGAAGTTTAAGATTGAAACATCTAAGAGTGAGCTACCGAAAACATTCTTCCCCCTACAGGCAGTATCTCCTGATCTGTGTTGAAACACATTGATGGGCCGGAGATAGGAAGCACACTTTGATGCTGTTCTCTGCTCTGTGGATAAACAGAGGGCTTGAAATGTAAAGTGGGGTCATTCCAGTACCTTTCACTTGCATTACAGTAAATGTTTGTGAAAGATAAATTGAATTACGAGCAATGGAAGGAAAGTTTTATTGCAAAATGAAATATAAATCCAGAGATATGAATGCGTTTTCCACAAAATGACAAAGAAAGAGCCCAATAAAGCACCGGCAGATTGAATGCTCAAATTAACATGTTAAATGAGGAGCAGGTGTAGGATTTGGATTAATTTTTAAATGACAACGGCCACTGGAATGGTTTAGATGTTCGCAGGAGAATGGTTTTAAGGTTACTGGGCAACTCAGATATTCTGTTGTGTAGTGGTTGTGTAGAAAAGGTGTTAAAGGACTTTTCCAGTCTCAATCCTCTGCTTTATATAATCTCCTTACAAGCGACTTTCTTTCTTCACAAAAAATGAATGTACCAATTACAAAACCCATGGAACAAAAAAAAGCATTGCTCTTTCGTGGACTTCATTCTCCCCACTGAAAGAAAAATTCCTCAAGCAGTGGGCATCACCATAGCCCATCTTGTGAGGCTATTAAAAACCATCTTAATCTTATGCTCCTGAATGACAGAAAATACCACAATCCCCTGACAACAACGGTCTGACACTGAATGACCTTTAGAACCTGCTTGCTTGGAAAGACTCCTCATCTGCTTAGAACAAAGTCGGGTAACTCTGAAGCTACTGAGAAAAGGACATGACCATGGCATTGCTTTCTGAAGTTAATGGCAGACCTTATTTTTATTAAAAGAGGCCCAGTCCTGTGTCTCATGGAGATTTATTTCAAAACTTGTCAGGGGCTCTACACTGTGGAGTGAAGTGATTCTGTGTCATGCCCCCACTCCCTGAACTGTGCAGGTACACTAACTACTTCAGGTTATAATAATTGCCATATAATTCCTCTGACACACGTGCAAGCAGTTAATTCCATCTTACTTAAAAATATTCTCATGGACATATCTGAAACACACAAAAATATGAGACTACATAAGCATTCATATGGCACCTTCATTTATACATTTCCCTTTATAGAATTAAGAGAAAATAAGTACAGAAGAATCACTTTATATTTTAAACAAAGAGTTTAAAAGGAGACACCTGTTTGCTACAAGTCAAATACTGTGTGTTGATCTGATAAGATCTTTTGGCCACAACCTACCATAGTAAATGCACACACACAGAAGAGTGAGTGAGCGGGACTCAAAAGTCTCTGAAACTGAGGAACAAGAATGATCTTTCACATCAGAAAAGATTTTTTGGACAGAGAAAAGTGAATGAACAAACAATAACTATCTTGTAACTTGAAAAAGCTTTTCCTAAGAATTCCCTTTCCTTCCCCTCCATATCCAAATCTATTACTCGCATGCCCACCACTTGAAAGAGCCACCAAATATCTTTTGCTTTTGTGATAAGTCACACCTAGCTTGTCTGAAAAGTGTAGCTTCTGCTGGCACCAGCTGAGGACAATGTAGGGATTGATTGTTCCAACCATCACCTTGATCTATAGCAATCAGCTCCTCACAATACCAGTTATTTGCATTTCTGCGGCATTAACTTTAAAAAGAACATGGAAGATGGACACTCACCTTTGGCTTGGCTCGTGGTTTCAACTGCTCTAACTTCTTTGCTGCAGCCTCAATTGAAGCTGCAGCCCCCAGTAGCTCTGTCTCAGCAATGACGGTTGGGTCCTCTGGATCCACCCACTCCGTGCCTGAAATTAACAGAGGGGAAGACAATAACTTCAATAGCATTGTTAGTGCCTTTTGACCAAGCTGATGCCCTGTCACACCTCAAAACTATGTGCAAAATATACAGTGTGTGTATAATATGGAGACCTCATTTTAATACCATTAATGGCATAAAATACTATAATTTAAGCCAGTGACTGCAAAACACAAGTCAGAATGGAAAGAGCACTTAGCCGTTACGTTCTATTATGGAAGTGGCTTGTAAGAAAAGTAACTCTAAATTGCTCCTTGAAAGGCCATGTCTACACTGGGTGCTGAACAATTTATCATCCAACCAGCTTTAATCATAGTTGTTACTCAGAAAGATTCTAGTGTGCTTTCCTTGACCAAGGCAGACAGATGCACTGTTTGAGAACTGTGACAAAAAGAGCACAGAGGATGTAGTAGACTGTCCAGGAGATCATGGTCTGACTAACATTTCTCAGTAAAGTCCCCATCTACAGCGGCTAGGGAGACAGGGCTAGCGCCCATCCACAGAAAACACGAGAGTGAACAGTGCTGTTTTAATCCCAGTGCCAATAAGGCCAATAAGCAAGTTTCTCCTACAAATACAAGGCTGAACATTTTTTTGGAGAGGAAAGATCTTACACTTTTGGAGACCTCACAAAACAAATGCTCAGAGGCAGCTCACTTCAAAGTTCTGCAACTTACCGGGAATGGTGTAGAAAACTCACATAGAGGAGAATTATTTTTAACCCTCTGGTGAGACTGATATTACATTACAGCTCAAATCAGGACAATTATATGCCAAACTTATGACAGGAAAAGCAAACAAATGTAGTTTTACTAGATATCCTTTTTCTAAAATAAGAATAAGTAGCACTGAAATGATTTTCATGTTACATTGCCCATAATATTAAAGTATTTCTGTGTCTATTTGCTGGTCATGTAAATGTGCTCATTGAACGAACGCTTCCAGAACATCCTGTACACTTTAGGTTGGATGCACTCTGGAGTCTGGACTGAGGTGTTTGCATCAGCAGTGGAGGTTGGTAACTTTGTAATGAGCTGACTTGATTCGAAGTTGGGACACAATGACCCCAGAAGGGCAACGGACCTATTTGTCTGCCCTTGGGGACTAGTAGAACCACAGGCCTCCAGGCCGGCAGGAGGAAAAGCGCTGTTCATCCAGTTGCCATTCTACTGATAATTTTGTGGGACTTCAATTACATTTTGTCCTCTGCTATTAGGGCTCCTGAATGCACCTGTGTGATGGCTTCATTCTCAATGGTTTACAGATGACTGTGACAAAGTATATGAAAGAGGAGGCTAGAGTGTCGTGGAAGACGTATCGAGACAACAAAATTGTGACAGATTTTTGGAGACCATATGCTGTAGCTGTATGGGAGTATCATGGGGCCCAGCCCCAAGTCAAACCCACATCCACAGAATCACTTCACCAGCCTGTATGGCTGTGTGTGTGGCTGCTGGGCCATCCCCTTGTTTGCCTCCTCCTGTTAATCGCCTCCATCTGGATGTTCTCTGGCTTAGCCTCATGGTCAGGTCACTTGAAAATCTGATCCCCTTCTGGGGTACTCAAAGTCTCAAAACAACCACCACCTTCCACAACAGTCCCAAGTTAAGGTAAACAAAAGATCTTTCGCCCCTCCCTGGGCTCCTCTTCAGTTTCCTGTTCCTCTTGTGGAACGCTGGTCCCAGAACTGCTTCCCTGGAGCCGGGCAAGTCAGACGGTTATTACCTCCTCCTTCAGCCAGAAGACCCCAGCCCTCCTTCTGCAGCAGCATACACATCAGTCACCATCTCGTCATGAGGCAGGAGTCCAGCCCTCCCCCTGGAGTTGGGTAATTCAGGCAGCTGTTACCTCCCTCCTTCAGCCAGGAGTCCCGAGCTCTCCTGGAGCAAGGTGTACTTTAGCCAGCTGTAGGGCCTTAGCCAGCTTCTACCTCCACTGGCCCTCTCCCCCGCCCCAATTAGTCCTCAGGCTCAGAGGGTTCAGTGGGTCAGTGATCTCCTGCTAGTGTGTGCCCAACCATGGGGAAGGAGGCAGCATTTATTCTGGTCCTTGTCTTTCAGCTCATCCCCAACTGGTTGGGTGGGAGCAGATCCTTTCTATCAATATCTCCTAGGCTTTTTGTGTACACATCAATATATACGTTATATACACTGGACTTTAAAAACCTTAAAGGGCCACACCACATGATGGGATTGGCTGACCATTATGCACTAGTACCCTCAAAGGGGAAGACTACCTGTCATAGAGAAACAAAGATTTCACCTGTAGATCTGTACTGGTGGGGTCACGCACCGTGGAACTATTCTGGGCATTCTACACTTTTGTTAATCCCAGCAGCCTGAGCTTGGTTACAGGAATAAAGTCTCACAGTGAATGCTGTTCTCACTTTCAGGTAACATTGTAAATAAGAAGCAGGCAGTAGTATCTCCCGTAAATGTAAACAAACTTTTTTGTCTTAGCGATTGGCTGAACAAGAAGTAGGACTGAGTGGACTTGTTAGGTTCTAAAGTTTTACACTGATTTCTTTTTGAATGCAGTTATGTACTCCCCCTCCCCCAAATCTGCATTTGTAAGTTACACTTTCACGATAAAGAGATTGCACTACAGTACTTGTATGAGGTGAATTGAAAGATACTATTTCTTTTATCATTTTTACAGTGCAAATATTAATAACAAAAATAATATAAAATGGGCACTGTACGCTTTGTATTCTGTATTGTAATAGAAATCAATATATTTCAAAATGTAGAAAAACTTCCAAAATATTTAATAAATTTCAATTGGTATTCTATTGTTTAACAGTGCAATTCATCGCGATTAATTTTTTTAATCAATTCTTTTTTTGAGTTAATCGCGTGAGTTAACTGTGATTAATCAACAGCCCTAGTGCAAACTATACTTAAAAACTATTGTGCAGGTTCTCTTGCTGTGGAGAATGGGGCTGGTGACCCATCTCAAATCCATTGCTGGGGGAGAGCAGCCAATAACAACATTTTTGTGCAATTAAGTTGTACCAGGGCAAGTGGAGGTGGGCAAGGGAATCATGAAGTTTTTAAATATCAAAAACTAACTATGAAAATAACATCCACGTAAATATTTAATGTCCCTTGTCATTTCTGGAACGTGAACCACTCTGTGTATTAACTAAGTGGGTTGTCAGACCTACCTTTCATTGCTTCTGCTGTCTGGATAAGCTCTGTCACAGCACCAGCAACCCGCTTTGACAAGGCAGTCAACGGATGCTTCAGTTCTGGGGTTGGCTTCTGAAGAATCTATAAAAAGATAAAAATTAATTAGGAATTAGAGGCTAAGGTTTCACAGAACATACATACCGCAAGTTCCCAATAAATTAGATGAAGTCCTAATGCTACGCTAGGGAAAAAAAAAAAAACAATCTGAGTCTACAGAAAAATGCCCACAATTCAGAAGCAAAACTAAAATAAAGACCCACAAGCAGACTGGCTGAGAGATTGTGTAAGGCATCTAGCCCATGTTAGGAAAGCAAAGCTGCCTATCATTGTGAAAGTATTCCACAGAGCTGTTTCTGGAAGTACTCAATATTTGACACATGATCTCATGTGTCAATCTATTAATGAAGAACATTTAACCAAATTAAAATGCAAGCCAAGTGCTTCGTGTTGCATTTTCATTTTGGGGACAAATGTAAACTACATGGATAAACAGGGTACAAAACTATATGTTTTACACTACCAGCATTGTCACTGTTTCTTCCGACTATCCTTATTACAAATGAAGATTTATTCCCCACAACAAAATATCTGTCAACAGATTGTAAGTACTTTGGGGGCAAAGACCATGTTTTCTTTATCATCTGTAGAGTGCCCAGTACATTTTTGGGTGTTGCAATCAAGTTAATTTTAGAGGGAGATGAGGAGTGGTTCCAAGACCGTAAGAATTATGTGGCTTTAATTTTGGGCATCCCCATGTAGATGGAGTCGTTTTAAAACTTAGTGTCATTCACAAGCACTAGTGAAGTTTGACAGAGCAATTCTTCCCTGTCTCTCAGTGCCAAAATATATCAGAAATTTCAAATATAGTTTTCAATAATTCTAGAAGAATTTGGCTTTCCTTCCAAGCTCACCGTTCCTCTAGTGCTGGCGAGCTCTGCAGTAAAAGGACCAACACACAAATGTAGAAATTGATGGCGCATTTCCTCATTCATTACTGTGCCAGAAGATGCTAAAAAACCTAGGTGCTAGGTTTTTAACAGTCACATGAATCCTTGAGTTTCACAGGGCCGAAGGTTGAAGAGCCCCGTTTCCATAGTAAATATAAGTACCTGAATCCTCAATAGCCAAGCAATCTGCTGCCATATTAACAAAATGAATACCTTTTGGAACAATGAGGGCTGTAATCAGGGCCCTGTCTGAGACTCCTTCAACCCAGCAGACAGTACTATTGTGCCTTTCAGAGCTAACCTTCCCACACAGCTGAAATTTCCAAAAATACATACAGTGTGATCATGACTGCAGCAAAGCACCACGTTTTCTTCTGCGGAAACAGTTTGTAACATCAGTACTACCCTTGACAATGGCAACAAAGTGGCAATTAAATGAGTGGGTATAAGTGCACAAACTCTAAGGTTTTCCAGTTACCTTTCGTAAGTGTATTTAGAACTCGTGACAGGTGCTGGTGACTGAAGTCCTGTATTTACCCAAAGCAGAGATACAGAATGGACATAGAGCAAAAGCGTCTCACACGCTGATCTGCCAGTGCGTCTCAACCCTGACCTGCAGGAGCTTTCTGAAGGTAGGAGAGGATAGTTCCATCTTTTACCCTCTTCCTGAGTGCACCTCTCTGGACACTGACTCATACTCAAATGTGCACATGTCCATTGGGAAATGGGGTACGATCACACAGATCACTTCACACAGGTCACCTAACAACCCTTTTGACTACAAGATTGAGATGTTTATCCCCTAGATAATTTGATAATCCACAAGAATGTCACAGCCGTATTGCTTGCACATGAGCCCTCAAGTCAGTAACATGCACTTTACACTTCATAGTCCCAGCACAGAGTGAGTTTTTGGCATGTGGATTCCTGGTTATTACGCTCACTAAACCTTAAACCTTTAGAGGATGGTATTTTGAAGGGCTCTGACTGCCAAACATCATGCTCTCTGATCTCTCTCAATGTCAACAGACTCACTCAAGCAATCTTGTCCACAGCCATCAGGCTCAACAAGACATTGTTAGCACTCATATCAACAGCTGTCAATAAGACGAATGAGCTGAAAGGTCTGATGCCAACCAGTCCTGTTGCTATGAGATCATAAACTAATGCACCAGCTCAGCATACTAAACCAGACAGAGAGATTAAGAAGTGTATGGACTCTCGCTGACTTGAAAGTTGCCTTGCCATCACCTTCTGAATAACCGTGTCCAAACTTGCTAACTATCATCCTGTGTCAAGGAAATTATTCAGTTAAACAAACCTGCACAGGCTTCGTAAGCCAATTCTATGCTACAGCTCCAACCAGTTAGAATTTTGGGGAAACTGCCCCAAGGTAGAGGTTAATGTCCTGGGTAGAGCGAAGTTGGCCATCCTCACTGGAAAATGACAGTCCTTCTGTACTTGCTACTAAACAACATCCAGCACAATTCTATTTACAGTTCTGGGGTGCAACCAACTTTTTAACAAAGAATACACTGTGAACTTAAGTAGCCATTTCTATCCAGCTTCCTGGAAGCAGTTAAAATGGTGACATCATCTTATCCATCTTCATTTCTACACAAACTTTATGCTCACTAATTTTGGCTTTGTGTGCATGGGCTTGAAACCTAAACCCAGTCTACACATGGCTTGAGTCAGTTGGCATTTTTGGGTAAATTTCCCCAGTGGACTCAGGCCTTGTAAGTGAAGCTGCTAGAAGTAAGAAAGGCTGCTCTGCTAAGAAAATGGAATAGATGGGAGAAGTGAAAGGCAAAAGATGAAGGAGTAGGATCAAGCAAAATCTGATTAGTCTTTTGCTCTGTTAAATGACAGGTTTCAGAGTAGCAGCCGTGTTAGTCTGTATCTGCAAAAAGAAAAGGAGTACTTGTGGCACCTTAGAGACTAACCAATTTATTTGAGCATAAGCTGTCTCTAAGGTGCCACAAATACGCCTTTTCTTTTTGTTCTTTAAGATGCATAATGTTGAGTCAGATACTGCAATGTTCAATAGACTGGATAAAACATGACAAATTTCCCCAAGTACAACTGTACTAAAAATACACAAGACTTCTAAATGCAAATTATTCCCTGCTGGGCAAGTTCCAGTAATGAGATCTAACAAATTTAATTTTTCTTACATTATCTTCCTTGCTAGTGGACAAGTGTTAATATAATCGGGCCTCTATTTTTTTTACTTTATCTGTATTCCTGCACACAGTCATTAATTTAATTTAACTAGACACACTAAAATCTCTGCCTTGCAATGTATTTCTACCCAGGAGGCCTATGTCCCACACCAGCCACTAAAAAGTAGCTTCTCCGAGGAAGCGCACATGATGACTGCAGCTGCAAGTCAACTTGAGAAAGTTGGATATTTTATTAAACCTTTGTTCTTACACACCCCATGCTTCAATGTGTGTGGAATGCCCATGTTGAAACAATGCTACAATATTACCAGATAAGTGTTCAGATTCCTGAAAAGCATACAAAGTACAGTATTCACGGCTTCAGAGTGCAGCAAGTTAGTCACAAGACTTTAAGTGAAAAAACTGATAGAATTGGGGAGCTTTTAGGTGGGGCTTGGGGATGGCCTCGGACAGCCATTTCCTTTGCTTACCTCAGGATAGGGTCAGGCAAGCATGTGAATGTAGTGCTCCCCCAGTGATTTTCACAACATCGGTGTTTTGGGTGATTGGTGTGTGTTCTACTACATCAGGTTAAGAGAGAGACCCACTGGAGAACACCAACGTATGATTTTAAAGGGGCCCATTTTTAGATGCGGTGATGCCTTCACTGACTCATGATAAAGTAAACTCCAGAAGAGAACTCTATGCAAACACTTCCAGATTCCCTTCTCTCTTTTGTAAGAAAGAGTTGAGCTATTTTAACCATTTGTTCAGGAACTTGCAGCAAGCAAATAAAAAGTTAACCTTGGCAATGATTATGAAAAGGGCTCAGTGGGATTATTTGTTCTTGGCAAAGCTTCAATACATGCCTATAGGCTCCTTCTTACCAGGAGGACATGTTCTAGGAGTTCCAAGTATCCCAGGGTACATTCTGTTCCAAATCGCAGTGCTCTCGCTCTAACATCTTCACTCACGTCTGGGTGATAGGAAGCTTGCTAAGGAGACAAAGCAATATTAACACTCAAAAACTACAAAGCAGAGATTGTGGGGAGGAGCAGACATATGGATGGAGACTATATAAATGGCATAAAAAGGCCAGAAAAAAGCAATTTCCCATTGTTTGTAAATAACATCCAAGCCAGCAAGTCACCACTGTTGCAAAGGTGTAGCTTAACTGGCCTGCCAAAGCAGCAGAGCCTCAACTGTGAAAATGGATTTCACGAAGAAGTTTCCTTCTGTTACCATATTCTTCACTCTGGGGATGCAACAGCTCACTCTTTCTTAACGTTCTTCATTAGACATGGTCAGCATCAGGTACACATCCTACCATCAGCCCAAACAAAACAGCTGCCACAGCAAAGGTCCAAAGGAGAAAGGCAGCAAGTTGGTTTTTTTTTTTAGGTATAATTGTAACAGATTCTGGGAACGGACTGAGCTAGTAGCTTGTGGGGGACGTGTACTGCAGTTTCGTACAAGCAGTGATGCTAATAAGAAGGAAGATGGCGTCTCTATATTCCTACTGACACATAGAAAGAGGAAAGAAAATGAAAGAAGTCTGAGCAATAGTTTCTCCATCCACAAATACATACAGCGTTACAGATTTTAGAACCACAATCCCCCTTAAAACTTGCCCCCTTGCAAACCTTCAGACCTTCCATCTAAAATGTGAGTGTTTTGTGCAGCCCCCAAAAGTGAATACAATGTATGGCTCCACATCAGAGTCAGTGAAACCTAGTGGATAGATCACTGTACTTGGGCTTAGGACAGCGGTTCTCAAACTTCATTGCACCGCCACTCCCTTCTGACCACTAAAATTACTACATGCCCCAGGCAGGAGGCCTGTAACCTGAGCTCTGCCATCCAGGGCTAAAGCTTTAGGCTTTAGCCCTCGGGCTCCAGCTTCAACCCTGGATGGTGGGGCTCAGGCTTCGTCCTTGGGCGATGGGGCTCAGGCTTCAGCCCCATCAAGTCTAACACTGGCCCAGGCAAGTTTAACTCCAGCTCTGGCAACCCCATTAAAACAGGGTTGTGACTCACTTCGGGGGTCCTGACCCACAGTTTGAGAGCCCCTGGCTTAAAAGATCCAGGGTCTATTCCCAGCTCTGCTACTGGCCTGCTGGGTGACCTTGGGCAGGTTACATCTGTGCATAAAACTTTCCCACTCTGTAAAATGGAGATAATGATGGTGGTGATCTTTGTAAAGTGCTTTGAGGGCCAATATTATTCTTTATACGGGAAAACGGAAGATTGCAAAGAAACATGCCTGTCTTTTAAACATACTGCAGCAAAGGGCTGATCAATGACATGAGCTTGATATAGAGATTAAAAGCAACAACTACCTGTCATACGTAGTATTAGATTTCATGTGGTTAAATATGTACGACAAGCAGTAAAAAAGCATCTTCTACCGGTAGAATCATTTAGAGGGCAAAATAAAAAAATTCAGAAGTAGTCCTGCATCATAGATTCACCACTACTAAAATGGAAACTACAACTGGGAGCATGTTTAAACTTGGTATTAATTTTTAAAAATAGGCCTTAAAATGCTTATTTTTGGGCAGTTTTATTGAACTCACCTGCCCACTTTTGCTAATATGCCTCTACCAATTTCTTTTTGTCTTCTGGCATTTGCAATTGGGACTAAAATTAATTTGGTTGTTTGTACATTTTGATCAGTTCTTTCTTTCCTTATCATCATAATTGATGATGTCACATTAGACTCAGTTGGTTAATGGGCTCCCCCTGCTGGTTAGTTGAAGAGCAGCTGAGCATCAACCACTACAACCTACATTAAAGACACCGTTGGCTCCCTACTTTGTAAACAGAACAGTAGTTTTTTGGAGTTTGTTTTGGGGTTTTTTTTTGGTATATTTAAGGCTGGGTGACTATTCTACTGGAGAGAATTAACAAATTTAGAAAGGTCCAGAAACTCCTTGAAGTCCAACAGTGACCTTACTGCACACATTTAATTTACTTTGTACATACTTCAATACTATGGTGACGGATGCTACAAAACCCCTTAGATACCAAGAATTTCTTCAAACTTCTACCAGAGATAAGCCCAAGTATTCCTATTAACCTTAGGGTACACAATTGACTGAGACAATACAATATTTCTGGAAGAAACACTGAACATATCAAAACATCTTTAAGGCCTATTCTGCCTCCCACTGAAGTCCATGAAAAAACTATTTACTTCCCTGGGAACAGAATCAGGCCCTAGTTCTTATATCAAGAATACATATTCAAAAGGTTCTTCAACCAGCAGCAAACTGACAAAGAGCTTATTCATTCATTTACATCAGAATGTTTTCCTGCAATATAAATTAAATTGAATTTCCTCAGAAAGTCTCTTGGACAGAATGTATATATATTATATAAATTCATATCCTCGTCTGTGAAATATTGTTAACTCAGAAATTTGTTTTAGTTACTTCCTGTGTGACATATTGTATTATACCAAGACACACAGATCATCTTGTAGAATAGTTTGGAAGGATGGATTTCTTTCTGCTTTAAGTGGAGGAAGTGGCTTAGGTTCGTTTTTAAAGGATTTTTCCCAAACCTTCTGCCTATGGTTTGATGTTCTCTTGCATTCCCAACTCTGATTAGCAAGATTGTCTCAGACACCTGGGGGAATGCTAAAGTCATGACAAACAATAACGGACAAAGCTTCAAAAATACTGTATCCCAACTCTGGTTTTTCTCCTCAGGTCAAATGATTTAGTTATCCTCTATTGCTCCTGTGAATTTCTAAGGCCAATTTTCCCGGCTGCAATTGGCAACACTGTGTTTCATTATTATTAATTATTTTTATATCACAGAAGTGTCTAGGATTTCCCAAGTGAGATTGAGACCACAGTCCACAAGGCATCTCTCTCGCACACCCATCTTCTGTCTCACAGAGCTAAGAATCTACACAAACAAGACAATGGATGTGAGAAGGGATCATTATTATCCTTGTTGTGCAGGTGAGGAACTGTAGCACAGAAATATGGACTTTCCCAAGGTGATACAGGAATTCTGCTTTGCATCTGCAAACTGAACCCAAGATCCAGGCAGGCATCTTGCTTGCCATTCCACGAGCCCATCTCTGCTCTTTCATCTCTTTTCTCTCCTGTTTCTGATACTTCTGTTGTACCTGTCCTCTTCACACTCAGTTCCTCTTTGCTATCATGCCCCATTCAAGTGCTTCTAGCATTATGGGTTAGCATTATGCGTACAATGCTAACATTCTAAGTACTGACATACCCCCATATGATAGAAGATGTGCAATCTTTAACTGCAACTGTATAACTAAGATGACCATCTCTCTGCCCTAGATAGTTCTCATATCCTTCTATTTTTGCTACAAGAGTCACCAGTAAGAAAGTAAAAAAAATCAATATTTTCCAGTAGTTAATGCAGAGTTATTACTTTACACACATGGTATAAAGACAAAATCTGTTTTTATCTTTGGGTCTGATCCAACCTTGAGTACTTTCGGTTAAGCGTCTCCACCAAGTTTAATAGGACCCACAGGATGAGATTCTGAGATTGCACTGTAACCAATATATTTTTTTCCAAATGGTAACTATTGATAAATGCCCACTTACAGACTCTCAGACTTTAAAGCCACAATGAACCATCATGATCTAGTCTGACCTTCTGCATGTTGCAGGCCACAGAACCCCAGTGGCAGTGTATTATTTACATATTGCACAATTATTATAGACTTGTTTAAATATCCCAGAGCTGAACCCCTCTGCTTCAGGGAAGTTGCAATGAAATTTAATGTACATTTATATCCTTGACATTAGAGAAGCACAAAGTGTACTGTACATAACAATTCATGCTATATTTTATTCACACACATGCATTTTGGTGGGTTTCATTCCATGCAGTGGTACATAATGTGTGTAATTATTAGCTTATTATTTGACAATATTAGTCCTATCAAAACATTCAGAAGATTGGATTGCTGCGTATTCGATGAGAAACCCCTATTTTGCCAAATATCACAACAAGATCAAGTCGTGGAGGTGTCATGCTGCCTTGATGGTATAGCAAAGAAAGTCAGGTGCTCCCTAGTCACCATCTTAGAGTACAAGAGAAGTGGCTATTCAGATTTATCATGGAATTTTTTTAATACCCCAGAAAACATCCTATTGCCTCTATATAAATTCATGGTACGCCCACATCTTGAATACGGCGTGCAGATGTGGTTGCCCCATCTCAAAGAAGACATACTGGAAATGGAAAAGATTCAGAAAAGGGCAACAAAAATGATTAGGGGTATGGAACGGCTTCCAGATGAGGCGTGATTAATAAGACTGGGACAGTTCAGCTTGGAAAAAGGACGACTAAGGGGGGATGTGATAGAGGTCTATAAAATCATGACTGGTGTGGAGAAAGTGAATAAGAAAGTGTTATTTACTCCTTCTCGTAACACAAGGATGAGGGGTCACCAACTGAAATTAATAGGCAACAGGTTTAAAACAAACAAAAGGAAGTATTTTTTCACACAACGCACAGTCAACCTGTGGAACTCCTTGTCAGAGGATGCTGTGAAGGCCAAGACTATAACAAGGTTCAAAAAAAGAACTAGATAAATTCATGGAGGATAGGTCCATGAATGGCTATTAATCATGATGGGCAAGGATGGTGTCCCTAGCCTCTGTTTGCCAGAAGGTGGGAATGGGTGACAGGGGATGGATCACTTGATGATTACCTGTCCTATTCATTCCCCCTGGAGCACCTGGCATTGACCATTGTGGGAAGACAGGATACTGGGCTAGATGGACCTTTGATCTGACCCAGTATGGCTGTTCTTATGTTCAAAAAGAGATAAGATGACTTTGTACAAGAGATCTGATACTCCTTCGTACAGCTTGAGTCCATCTATTACCAAAGTAAGTATATGAGTGGATAAAAACACACTAGCACAAGTGCAAAAAGTAGAAGAACTAGCTTCTCTACCAACCATTTTAAATTGCTGTCTAACATTAACTGATATAGCTCTGGCTAAGGGGATGTGGTACACATAATTAAGTTATTTAACAAACTTAAGACTGTGCAGTACAGTTGTAGCCGTGAACAAGAGAAGCTTTCAAGCCACACAGAGTTCTTCTTTAGGTCTGGGAAAGATACTCCTAGAGTCACAGCTAAATGAAAGGTGGAACAGATTGTTTAGTGTAAGTAGTTAGCACATATTCTAAGGGACCATTCAAGGTAGAGTGGCCCGTGACTATCCGTTAGACGATATTACCTCACCAACCTTGTCACACTTAAGACTGACAGATGTTTTGACAAATTTTGGGTCACATGTTTTAAATAATGCCTATGATTAGTCTTCTAGACTTTCCACCTCTCTCCAGTGTTTTCAGAGACTTGTTTCTCCTTGCCTAATAATCTTTTCCAGCTCCAAGGACATAAGGAGGCCAAAACCAAATCCACTGGGCTAACTAGAGGGCAAGCTTTTATCCTCACTGTTCTGAACCATACTATTTCTGATTTCAGCTTCAGGCTGCCTTCCAGCTGTTATTCCTACTCTGCTGCTTTCAAGGTGGTATTCTGTGGCACATAGCCAACTTTCTGGCTAGAGATTAATAATGTCATCTGCAAGCAATAACAATGGTGACTTCAAGGATCAGAACTTGCTACTCAAGTGATAACGATTTGCCACACTTACCATGTTAACCTGGTAGGCCCTAGCCCAAAGAATGACTACCATACCCAACAAGCTCTCAGGTAGGCTGCTTTTCAATCTGTCCTTTTAGATAAGTAAAATCATTCTCAGCTATTTTTATTCTTTAGATTGTTTTGTAAAGGCAATTCTCTCATGGATACTCAGCCCCTTATCAACATCCCAGTTCCCCACTGCTTGGTCTCTAAATGGTTTATTCTGCAGGCCTGTGGCCATCTGTGAACCAGAGCAGGAGAAGCACCAAGTTAAATTATAGCAATAATAGGAGTGAAAGTGAAAACAAAAAGGAAACAATTAATTTGAAAGTATACAAAAACATACACCTAAAATGCAGAATATTAGGCTGAAAAATATAATTTAAATATGAAGAACTGTAATCCAGAGAATCTGCAGAGTGAAATGCAGTTTTTTCTCCATATGAATATGCACCTACACTAGCCAGGTCATAAAGTTACAAAGGATATTTAACTAATATGCTTCAGAGTGTTAATTGACCCTATATCATTCCACAACTGCACCTCAGAGTGTTTTCACCTTCCCTTGAAGCATCATGTTCTGGACTTCGACAGAAGCATGATACGAGACCGAATGATACAAGATGTGGTGACTTCTGGGTTCCAGTGCAGAACTACAGTTATACTTTCAACTACCTGTGTTTAGTTGGGGGGGGGGGGGGGGGAAATCAAAGCTTGAAGCAAGCAGAGTGTTCAGGAACAGACATATTCTGCTAAATACATACAAGAACCATCAAGGTCAAAATGACATAAGGATTTCAATTGACAATATATACATAAATCATGTTCAAAATCACACTGCATCATGCTTAAATACAGAATCATTACTTTAAAAACAAAATTAAACTCTGTCCTATTCTTACATCCAGTCATAATGGAGCTAAAAAGTGATCTGGGGACCTACGCAGGGAAAGATTTGACTAAATTTTGAACTCCACACCCGCCAAACTGCCCAAGCCTTAATTCTTCTCTCATAGTCGTTTGTACCTTGAAGAGCAAAGATGCCTAAATGATGATTACGAATAAGAGTTGTCTAATTTCACTGCTCAAAACTCAAAGAATTAACTTTGTAAAACCCCTTTCTGGTCCTGCCCCTGTTAATTACGAATAATCCCTCCCTACCTCAGCATGAAGGGAAGTGAGCCATGAGTATATTTTGCATTACTCCCTGTACCATGCATGCAAACAGTTTTACAGTCCTATTTCTTTAAAGTTGTCTGTCTCAAAGATTCCAAAAGTTCAGCTCACAGGATCATTACATTTAGTACAAGACAAAAGGCACACACACTCTTTAAAAGCACAGTAAGAATTCAGCAGACCAATGAGTTTGTTTAGAAAGCAAAGGAATATTGACAATACATGTGCACATTTTTTCCATTAGAGAACTCGTAACTATATTAAAATCAGGTCACCCTTACATTATTTTTATGCTCTACTGTTTGTACGGAGTCTGTCTTGCAGTTTAAAAGAAACAAGAACTCAAGCAGGTTTTGTGTCTATCAAAAAAACCCCATCCTCTCTCTCCAAAAAGAAACCAGTGTGTATTAATCCATATTTTTTTTACATAGCATAGAAACCCCCTCCTTCTGGTTTAGGATGTTAGTCAGACTTCATAATTCTCACAATCATTAACTTCTCAGATAAAGACAAACACAATCTAAATTTAAGGACATAGAAACCTAAAAAATTAGGGGAGGAAATTAATCTTTACCTTACAAGCTGTTAGCATATCAGCTACTGCTTTGCGGCTCAGATTCGCTGTAGCAATCACATCCTCCTGTCTGCATGAGTTCCCAGCTGCAACAGCTTTGGCAGTTGCCATGGTGATTCCTTTCGTCATCCGGATCGATTCTTCAGGTGATGATGTCTTTTCTGGAATCTCCTTCGACTGAAACACCTGGAAGTTAAAGCAGAAGGGAGATCTGGTTGCCCTTTCAGAATCAGACCACAACAACACAGAGCTTGAAACAGAAACGGCAATTGAAAGCAGCCTTCAAATGGCAGGAAATCAGAAACTGAATTGGAGTACTGTACTGCAATATCACTCCTGCTCGTCAGGAGTCTGGCTCTGATAGGACTTGCACATCTACACACAGCAGAGAGAAACACTAAGCTGTGGGAAGTGTGCACAAAAGGTTAACCCATTCACTTGAAATGGCTGACACCCAACATTTGTCTTTTAAACTATCTGTGTTATAGGATAGCGAGAAACCAATAGTTACAGCATATAGATAGCTACTCGTCGTATCCACATATTCTTCCATCCTGACTATTGGACAGGCATGCAGAGATCCTCCTCCCATATAGGCCATGCTCTAATGTGTCCCCTCAGCCAGAAGCAGCAGAGAGAAAGACTGAACTGGATATATTAATAAAATGCTCAAAAATCTTCTCTGTAAAGGGTTGAAAGGGGGAGGGACAGTCCTCTGTTACAAACCTAACTATACAATTGTGTAGAGGAACTCATATCAAGAGGAAGACATTGAATTACCTGACCCCACACACCTCATTCCTATGAATGTTGAAAGTAATTAACTGTATTAAAACATTGAAGCTAACATTAGTCAGTTAGAGCTTATTCTGGCTCCTACTTGCCTCCTTTTCTAGCTTTATTCCTTATTAGCTTGCCATTCTTAAGCCTTACAGAACATTCCAGGTACTGCACTGGGTTACCCCTGAGGGTATTCTGCACCAAAACATTCAAAATTCTGCCCCCCAAAATTTAAAATTCTGCACATAATATTTTAAAGTTCTGCAAATTTTATTTCTCAATAAATAAATGTGGAGGCTCCACCATAACAATGGGGAGCACAGGCCACTGACTGCACAGAGGTAGGAGATCACCCTGCGCCTCCCCTCCTCTGGACATGGACTGACGGAAAAGTTGCACCCGACCCTCACACAGCACAAGGACCAGGACTTTCCCAGAAACACCCCAGGGCCCTGCCCCTCTGTGCCAAGCACACTAGATGTAGGCAGGCAGGCTCAGCCCAGCAGTATCCAAGTATGGAGGGGCTAAGTGTAGGGAGATCCAGGTGTGGGGCAATAGGATTCTGTGTGGGGCAATCTGGGTACAGGCAGCTTGGTGGGGGGGTGCAGGTGCGAGGGAGACCGAGATGAACAGAGGCTTGGGGGGGGGGGTCTGAGTGCAGGGAGGTGATGCTCGGCAGCAGGGAGGTCTGGGTGCAAGGGGGCTCCAGGTGCAGAAGGTGAGGCATGTCAGGGTGTGGGCTCTGGATGCACAGGGTGAGAGTTGGCGGGGCAATCTGGGTATGAGATGGGTCCAGAAGCACGGGGGTTGGCGAATGGGGGAGCAGCTCCCTGTACAGTGACCCCGCTCCCCCATGACTGAGTAGTGATGGGGGTAGGAAGGGGGCATGTGCAGTGTTTCTTGCAGCCGGAGAGGCTTCTGGCAGTGGGTCTGACACAGCCCTGGATGCTCCTTGCAGGAGAAGAGGAAGTCCCGTCCTCCCCAGCCCAGCTAAGACTAGGGTGAGGCACAGGGTAGGAGCCACTGGCTGGGACATCCCCAGCCTCAGTGATTTACTACTCTGTTGGCTACTCCGGGTGCCCAAAACAATGCACCCGCGCTGCTGGAGAGTGGTGCATGACCGCTCGTGCAGCTTCCCTTTGCTTCCAGTTCAGAAAGTCATTTTTCTCCAGAGAAGCAAGGAAATCTGTGCATGCGCAGAATTCCCCAAGGAGTAACTGGATAAATGTTACCAGTCACACCTATTATGCAATGCTGCTCTGACAGCATTACCTACTCCTTATTAAAGTTTTCTAGTGTGCCCATTGCTGTAGTATCTAAATGCCTGAACACACATTTGGAAGGGCCACTCCTTTTATCCAGGTTATCATTATTTGGCTTTCACCCCCTCACCGTGTGTGGGAGAAACTGAGGAACAAGCCCTTGCCAACTGTTACAAAGACATCTCTTAATAGTACTCAAATTCAACCTGTCTCAAGCCAGTTAAAGCAGTGCACACATATATACAATATTCCCATACTGAGTAAAATCCTGGATGAAGTTTCTCCATTGACTTCATTGGGGTCAGGTTTTAATCTTATTTTTAATAAATATATAGACACACCTGAGACTGCCTCAAGCAATCAACTAAAAGATGGACTACAAGCCATCAGGAACTGTATCCCTGATAATGTCACGGCAAACCTGGTGGCTGAACTTGGAGACTTTGTCCTCACCCATAACTATTTCACATTTGGGGACAACGTATACCTTCAAATCAGCGGCACTGCTATGGGTACCCGCATGGCCCCACAGTATGCCAACATTTTTATGGCTGACTTAGAATAACGCTTCTCCAACTCTCGTCCCCTAATGCCCTTGCTCTACTTGCGCTACATTGATGACATCTTCATCATCTGGACCCATGGAAAAGAAGCCCTTGAGAAATTCCACCATGATTTCAACAATTTCCATCCCACCATCAACCTCAGCCTGGACCAGTCCGCACAAGAAATCCACTTCCTGGACACTACGGTGCTAATAAGCGATGGTCACATCAACACCCTCCTATACCGGAAACCTACTGACCGCTATTCCTACCTACATGCCTCCAGCTTTCACCCAGACCACACCTCACGATCCATTGTCTACAGCCAAGCTCTACGATACAAACACATTTGCTCCAACCCCTCACACAGAGACAAACACCTACAAGATCTCTATCAAGCGTTCTTACAACTACAGTACTCACCTGCTGAAGTAAAGAAACAGATTGACGGAGCCAGAAGAGTACTCACAAGTCACCTACTACAGGACAGGCCCAACAAAGAAAATAACAGAACGCCACTAGCCATCACCTTCAGCCCCCAACTAAAACCTCTCCAACGCATCATCAAGGATCTACAATCCATCCTGAAGGATGACCCAACACTCTCACAAATCTTGGGAGATAGGCCAGTCCTTGCTTTCAGACAGCCCCCCCAACCTTAAGCAAATACTCACCAGCAACCGCACACCACACAATAAAACCACTAACCCAGGAACCTATCCTTGCAACAAAGCCCGTTGCCAACTGTGTCCACATATCTATTCAGGGGACACCATCAAAGGGCTTAATCACATCAGCCACACTATCAGAGGATCGTTCACCTGCACATTGACCAATGTGATATATGCCATCATGTGCCAGCAATGCCCCTCTGCCATGTACATTGGTCAAACTGGACAGTCTCTATGTAAAAGAATAAATGGACACAAATCAGACGTCAAGAATTATAACATTCAAAAACCAGTCAGAGAACACTTCATCTCTCTGGTCACTCGATTACAGACCTAAAAGTGACAATTCTTCAACAAAAAATCTTCAAAAACAGACTCCAAGGAGAGACTGCTGAATTGGAATTAATTTGCAAACTGGATACAATGAACTTAGGCTTGAATAAAGACTGGGAGTGGATGTGTCATTACACAAAGTAAAACTATTTCCCCACATTTACTCCCCCCCACCCGCTACTGTTCCTCACACGTTCTTGTCAACTGCTGGAAATGGCCCACCTTGATTATTACTACAAAAGGTTTTTCCCTCTCCTGCTGGTAATAGCTCACCTTACCTGATCACTCTGGTTACAGTGTGTATGGTAATACCCATTGTTTCATGTTCTCTGTGTATATAAATCTCCCCACTGTATTTTCCACTGCATGCATCCGATGAAGTGAGCTGTAGCTCACAAAAGCTTATGCTCAAATAAATTGGTTAGTCTCTAAGGTGCCACAAGTACTCCTTTTCTTTTTCCGAATACAGACTAACACGGCTGCTACTCTGACACCGGTAAGTACCTGGAAAGTTTTAGATTGCAGAGTTCACCCATAGGATTTTGATGTTTCATTTACTGCGCCACAGCTTATGTGGGGATTTAATTTTTAAAAAAATATATATTCTGTAATTATTCTTCCTTTGTCAGGGTCTGCATTTTTCACATAAAAATAAGGAAGCTAGTTAAACAGAAATTAAAGGGTGCAATCACAAGAGTGAAATACCCGCAAGCTGCAGAAACTTTTTAAAAATACCATCATAGAGGCTCAAATTAAATGTATATCCCCATTAAAAAAAAAAAACATAGTAAGAGGACCAAAAAATGTGCCACCAGGGTTAAACAACAGAGTAGAAAAAGCGGTTAGAGGCAAAAAGGTATCCTTTAAAAATTGGAAGTCAAATCCTACTGAGAAAAATAGAAAGGAACATAAAATCTGGTAAGTCAAGTGTGAAAGTATAATTAGGCAGGCCAAAAAAGAATTTGAAGAGCAACGAGCAAAGGACACAAAAACTAACAGCAAAACAAACAAACAAAAAAAATTAAATAAATCAAAAGGAGGAAGCCAGCCAAACAATCAACTGAAGCACTTGAAGAACACAAGGCCATTGCGGAGAAGCTAAATGAATTCTTTGCATTGGTCTTCACTGTAGAGGATGAGAGGGAGATTCCCACACCTGAGCCATTCTTTTTAGGTGACAAATCTGAGGAGCTGTCCAAGACTGAGGTGTCAATAGAGGAAGTTTTGGAACAAATTGATAAATTAAACAGTACTAAGTCACCAGGACCAAATGGTATTCACCCAAGAGTTCTGAAGGAACTTAAATATGAAATTGTGGTACATAACCTATCACCTAAATCAGCTTACACACCAGATGACAGAAGGATAGCTAATGTGACTCCAATTTTTAAAAAAGATTCCAGAGGCAATCCTGCCAATTTCAGGCCAGCAAGCCTAACTTCAGTACCAGGCAAATTGGCTGAGACTATAGTAAAGAAAAGAATTACCAGACATGTAAAGGAACAGAATTTGTTGGGGAAGAGTCAACATGGCTTTTGTAAACGGAAATCATGCCTCATCAATCTATTATAATTCTTGAGGGGGTCAAACAAACATGTGGACAAGGGTGATCCGTGGATATAGTGTACTTTGACTTTCAAAACATCTTTGACAAAGTCCCTCATCAAAGGCTCTTAAGGAAAGTAAGCCGTCATGGGGTAAGAGGGAAGGTCCTTTTGTGGATCAGTAACTGGTTAAATACAAGAAACAAAGGGTAGCAATAAATGGTCAGTTTTCAGAAAGGAAAGAGATAAATAGTGGTGTCCCCTAGAGGTCTGTACTGGGACCAGTGCTGTTCAACATGTCCATAAATGAGCTGGAAAAACGGGTAAACAGTGAGGTGGAAAAATTGGCAGATGAACAAAATTATTCAAGATAATTAAGTCCAAAGCAGACTGCGAACAGTTACAAAGGGATCTCACAAAACTGGGTGACTGGGCAACAAAATGGGAGATGAAATTCAATGTTGATAAATGCAAAGTAAATGCACACTGGAAAACATACAAAATGATGGGGTCTAAATTAGCGGTTACCACTCAAGAAAAAGATCTTGGAGTCATTGTGGATAGCTCTCTGAAAAAATGCACTCAACGTGCAGCAGCTGTCAAAAAAAGCAAACAGAATGTTCGGTACCATTAGGAAAGGGATAGATAATAAGACAGAAAATGTCATAAAATAAATCCATGCTACGTTCACAGTTCCGGTCGCACCACCTCAAAAATGCTATGTTAGAATAGAAGTCTATAAACTCATGAATCATGTGGAGAAAGTGAATAAGGTAGTAGTATTTACCCCTTCACATAGCACAAGAACCAGGGGTCACCCATGAAATTAATAGGCAGCAGGTTTAAAACAAACAAAAGGAAGTACTACTTCACACAATGCACAGTCAACCTGTGGAACTCACTACCAAGGGATGTTGTCAAGGCCAAAACTATAATGAGGTTCAAAAATAATTCGATAAGTTGAGGGAGAATAGGTCCATCAATGTCTATTAGCCAAGATGATCAGGGACGCAACCCCATGCTGTGGATGTCCGAAGCTTTTAACTGACAGAAGCTGGGAGTGGATGACAGGGAATGGATCACTCAATAATTCCTTTGTTGTTTCATTCCCTCTGAAGCATCTGGCATTGGCCTCTCTCGGAAGACAGGATATTGGGCTAGATGAACCACTGATCTGACCTAGTATGGCCGTTCTTATGTTCAGTGAAAAACAAGCCAGAACAGAGTGAGCCCTTCGGAACTGCCACAATGGGAATGTTCAAGAAGACAAGGTTGTGTCAACAGAGCTATTGAACACTAAGTCTACAAATTATATAATATGTATTCTCCAGTACAGTCTCTCTCCATATGTGCGGTCGTTATTTTACTAAGAAAGGTAGGATATTTTAGCCTCCCCAAACATACAAAGGTATTAATTTACATCACTCACCAGTGGTTTACAAAAGGAGCATCTGAAAGTAGCAGCTGGGGGGTCAGAAAACTGTATTGTGAAGGGGGGAGGAAACAACCCTCTTGGTTTAAGATCTAATTCAGTGCTACATGTAATTTCTGCTCAGATGAAATAGCAGTTATCAGGTTATTTATTTATGAAAAAAGGAAAAAATGGAGACGAGTTTCAAACTGCAAGTGCCAACAGTGCTGCTCTTTGACACCGGAGAAACGTTTACAAACCAAGGACAATGAAAAGTGAACATTTGACTCAGAAAATAACATTTTACAGTGAAAGTTTCATGTCTGGAGGAATGAAGAACCAGTTTCTCCAAGCGTATTTCATGACAGTAGCATCTCACACCTGAGAAATACGGCCTAACGGGGAGACTGGTGACATGTGGAAGTCGATAGGTTGAAGTGACATGCAGTCGTGTGTTGAGAGCTGTGAGTAGGGACCATACTGCCTCTAACTCACAACAGAGCAGCCAAAACATCCCTCCAGTGAAGTCTGATTTGATTTTAAGAGTATACTTTAGAAAGTTGCCATGTGCAATTATTCTGTTCTTTACCGTGAGTTCCTGTTTGATGCACTCAATCGTGGCCTCGAGAGCTCTTGTGCCTCGAGTGGCTTCATCTTCAACTGCTTTAACAGTCTTCAGAAGTGATGTGACATTGGTTACCATCACCTGAAACGGGGAGATGGAGAGATGAAAATACATCATTTGCTTCTCCCACATTTAGGAGACACCCCCACATGATTCAAGGAACATCAAGCTATGAAGCCATTATTAATCCTTTCAGGGAACAACAAGCTTTAAATACAATATGGGTTAAACAGCTAAGAGTGAACTCTATAGACAGGCTTTTATTTTTGAATGATCCCTACTGAAGTTAGATTGATACAGCCAGATTCACTGAGTAGTGGGGCTTTCCTAAACATGAGTGCACGGGGTCACAACTTGCCCGTGCCTCGGCATAAAACTTTTTCAACCCCAGTGTCTCTGGGTTGCTAATACAGCCCTTTTATCCCTCTAAGCTTCCTCTCAGGACACTAGTCTGTGAGTATCAGGTGAACCTGGATGCTTTTCCTAACTATTTCGAGGGCCCTGCAGATCTCTTGCAAACTGACCGATTGACTCTGCTGCTGATTTCTGGGTTTGAAAAACCACTAAACTTCACTTAACCAAAGTAAACAAAACAAACGTCCCAATAGCATTCAGTACCCTTCTACTTTGTGTTCCCACAGGGAAAGCATGATCTTACAAGGACCCAGCGGTGCTTCCCTTCCTAACCCTAGTCTAGTTCCCAACCCCTCTCTCCCGGGATCCTGTTCCCTCTCTCCTCAGGACCCAAGTGATCACTTGTTAGATTCAATCCCCCAAAATTCCAAACAGGCAGTCTGGGTGGAACGCCTCTCCAGGAGTCCTAGCGTCTGTGTCTCTGGGCACTCCTCGGCATGTCTTTATGCAATAACATACCTCATCCTGCAATTTTGCTTAACAGCACTTACGTTATAACATCACCTCTCATATAATTTCAAATTAACAGAGTCCCTTCTCCACATCTGGTATGAATTGTCTACAGAAAGATGAAAAGTCAATAGGTTTCTAACATATAGAAACTAGTGCCCTCTCCTTTGCCTCCATTACCACACACACGCAAGACTATAACCTCAAAAAACCTTGTCAGAGACCAGGCTCATTATTTACTAATTTGTGAAATGCCACTATTACGTTCTCTTGGCACAGTTTGTAAAACCATAATTAAACACACAACTGCCATCATTAATTGAAAAGAAGTCAACCAGCTCCCAGGAAATCAACCCAAACCTTGATTTAAAAACTCCCCCCCCCCCCCCCCCAAGGAAAAGGCTGAGTCAATACTGTAGCTAGCCGTGCCTTATGCCCTGATGGTCAAATACTGGTTCCAAAATACAAAGTAAGCAAGTAAGGAAGGGCATATCTTCCCTCCAGCCTGTAGATGTACAAATGCTCTCATGACAGCACCTACGCCCATCTCAGATCTTCGGATGGAACACAAGGAGCTTTCAGATAACCAGGATTCAAATTACATTGAGCTCTGTAAAGCAAAGGGAACCAGCTAAGCAAGCAGACACTGTTTTGTAGTAGGTGAACTTTGCATGGTCTTTGATGAGTGCCCCCTCACAGAGTGCATCGCAATAATCCAATCTGAGGCCCTGATCACTGCAGGTCCACATTTGATGGGAAAGGGCAAAATCTCTTTGCCAAGCAAATGCGTAAAAGTCATTTTGACGACCCGATCATCTGGAAGTAGATCCAATACTGCCCAAATTTCAGCATCTCAAAGCACTTTACAAACATTAAGCCCCAAGAGCCCTGTGAAGCAAGTTTCACAGAGATCTCAGATGTGGGAAAACCGAAGCACAAAGAGGTGACACAATAAAACAGTGGCAGAAGCTGTCCGAATCCTGTGCTCTAACCAATAGACACTTCCACTTAGAAGCACGGCCTGGGAGAAATGCAATCAAAGTACACTACATTTTATAGAAAGCCTGTTTGAGATCTCCAGACCACTTTCTAAAAGCTGAAAGGTCCAAGTTAGCATCTTAACAGCTGGACGCTTATACTGTGGACTTCTCATTACTTGTTCATTACCCTTGCTATAGGATTCAAGTACACATTTTTATAAGGTAAACTTTTAGTTTCGTAGCCTGAATATACCAGGGACTTCCATCCTCCCTCCAGACACATATGCTTGCAGAGCGACAGAGGTGTCTGACAGAAGGAATATAACTCTTTAACTAGCTGTGGTGAGATGACTAAGAAAACTGGTATTATGTTTACAGGCACTAAGATGAATGATACTATCCAGCTTTCCATCAATCATCTAGTTTAAGTTAGTAGGATACAGATGAAACAGAAGGAAAATAAGAGACTGAAGTGAACCAGAATTCACTGCCACCAGTCTTTAGGATTCTAGCAACAAAGTGATGCTAGCTGTTTCTTTAAATAAACATCAAAGCAAACAGCAGGTAATAAGCAAAGGAATGTTTTCAACTTTCATAACAGAAGCTGAGATAACCTCTAAACTTCTCTAAAAGGGAGAGATATCGCACTACCTACCTTAGCTGCGCCTTTGAGCTGGTACATTGATGGATCATCTGCTGGTTTGCTAGCAGCTCCTTTTGTAGCACCAATGAGATCAGAAAGGGCCTTAGCAACATCCTTAATAGCATTGATCAGTACAACCTACAAGAATGAGAAATTTGGATGCGAGGTTAGTGCAATCACAACTCACCTCAGCCCATAGATGGAAGATTTGGGCAGGCTGTACACTGTAGGAGTCTGCTGAGCACAGGGCAAATGTTGGTACACAATGTTAAGAGAGAAAAAGATACTGTATGCACAAATGCTAAAAAAACAACACGTAGTTTCCTGCATAAAATAAAGCTGTGTTCATCTGTACAGTATTTTATACTAGGTTCAGAACCCGATTCAGCTACTGTCTCCTGTAATTAAATGGTTTTCGAAAGCAGGATTTCTCTCTTTCCCATCGTGTCCCAAAGAAGGGCTTATTCACCTCTGTGTTCTGTTCAGCATGGGAATAGAATGGGAGCAGTTTAAACTGGGTACGAACTTACAGCTTGATCCTCCCTTAGAGAATGACCCCATTTACTGTGACATCAGCTACTATTCTGACAGACGTAAGCAGATCAAACATACTTAGTATGCCCTGGACATAAGGGAAACAGTCCATTTCAGGGAAAAGGAAGTTTTATGTAGCCTAGTCTCCTAAGAGCCCCCAAGGAACTAAATGATGAATGACTTGCCTGAGGTTAGAGTCAGCAGCAGTCAAATTGAAGTAAATTGCCTCCCAAACCAAGTACAGGGGAAAAAAAAGTCTATTATGCCCCTTTCCATGAGCACACTAATTATTTCCAAGAAACATCGGAATAACTCTCTCCCCCAGCATCTTTTCCCCCACTCTCTTCTCATCTGCTGAGTGGTCAGATACCTTCAACCTTTTGCTTTGGTTAGTGATATCAGCACAATTGTACCCTTTTTCAAAGTGAAAACATGCATGGAAAATGGGACAGCGCCGAAAGAAAAAAAAAGATATACGGATCTATTACTTCTCAGTAATGGATAGGAAATAAAAAGTTTAGCACTGCCTTGGTTCAGCCTGTTTGCAGTTTATTACAATCTATGGCCAAGTTAGAATCTTCGCTTTCTTGTAAAAACTTACTCAAGCTTTGGTAACTCAGAACCTCTTTGATCAGCAACGAGGAAAAGACAAGACCCTAAAGACCTAATGTAGATTGGTGCAGCTCTCGCTTCTCTATCTGGCTTTGTTACAGAACAGTGGCAACACACACACACACACACACACACACACACACACACACACACTTTTCATGCTTCTGTGGCTTCAGCAGCCTGAGTAAAATGAGCTTTTAACTTATATGGAAAAGTTACATTTTGTATTTTCACACCTTGTGCAGAAACTATTGAAAATGTCTGTACCTTAAGACACGCACCATACTTAAAACTAGAATTTGATCTCCTTCCTCCACCCCCACTATGGATTATCACACCACATATACAAGTTGTACAAATAAATAATTGCTTGTGTGGTGTGGTTTTTACTGGCAAACCGGTATTGTCAGCCTTTACTTGACGACAAAGTCAGAAAGTGTAATAAATATTTAAAATTCCTCCGTGTTGCTAGTTGGAAATATGAAGTTATCAAAAAATGGCTCCTGAAGCACACATTTTCAGTTTCAAAAATATTCCCCCACAGAAGAATGCTCTTGAAGTTGACACTGGAACAAAGATCATATGTGAGGTCAAAGAGGAGACTGACATACGCATTTTTTCCAGTGCCTCAAACAATCAGACATTTTCAAATTAATTTACTAACACAGACACATCTACAGTGCACACACCTACATTTCACTAGGATTCAAACAACAATTAAATGTTTAATTGAATTGACTTTGAAGAATTAAATGACTTAAAAGAGTAAAATAATCCAGGCATATCTGTGAAGTTCTAGCATACTGTTCATACCATACCAACAACAACAGGTGTTTACCTTGGTCTTAAACTCAGTGAAAAGCTTTCTCGCAGTGAAATCAATTAAACTATGGGATAGTCTCCTAAAGGAAGCCCCATGATGAGCCATTTAAAAACAAGGCATTGGAGAATATTCTTGCAAAAAAAAAAAAAATTCCAAAACTGGTGGGGGAGGGACTAGACACCCTATACCAGGTCTTGTCCATTTTTGCAGCATTATTTTTCGAAGAAGGGAGGTGCCTGATTAAACCGCAAATCATTCAAGAGAGGCAGTGCAAGGTTTGTGCTATTTGTGGGTAAAATTTTCATAAGTGCCTAACTGATTTGGAAGCCTCAGTTCCATGGAAAGAAACTTTAAAAAATATTACACTGTACCTCCAAACTTCTCACTTCTGTGATATTCTCCATGTCTTTAAACACTAAAAACATCGGTCTATTTTCTGCTCCTGCAGCCCCTCCTACCTGTGTTTCAGGGTCATCTGATCCCAAACTGGCTGCTCCCAGTTTTACCACCTCTGCCAGTTGTGTGATGGTGGTAGCCGATGACTGAGCTGCTTGGGCTAGTTTATCCTGACTTGAGGCAGCCCCAGACACGAGCAATTTTGTATCTTCAACTAAAGCTTTTGCTGTTTTCAGGATATTTTCCCTGGGGAAAAAAGGGAAGCAGGAGAGGGGAAAGAGAGAAGAGAAAAAAAACACACAGCTATTCAACATTGTCCTGACTAACAGAGAAAGTGCTACGTAGACAAAGGGCTCTATGTAGGTCAGCATACCAGTGTCTACTAGTGATAATCCTAGCTACAACGCCAAAGTCAGGTTGCAATTCCCACTTAGAACAGATGCAGTACGTTTCAGGTTGTCAACACACCAGACTCAGGATGACTCAATGAAATGACTTCCTCTTGAAAGGAAATGAGATATGGGAATAGGGAGAGGGAGGGAGCACTGGGTCCTAATGTGGAGAGATTAAGCCGAGCCATGGTGTAACTACCAGTTGTCAAACCTCCACCAGCATGTTCTGTGGAAAAGAAAATAAGGATTTGTGGGGGAGGATGAGAAAGGGAGAAGCTGCAGGAAACAGGACTGATTCATATCTTTTTTTTTTCCCTCTTCACATAAACTCTTCAGGCAGACAAATCTAAAACATTTCAACCCCCTGCCCCCATATTCTGGGGAAAGTCAACTATCCAGTCAACTATTGTGAATTCTGAACTTCAGAAAAAAGGTTAGAAAACAAAAGTGAAGGGCTGAGAACTGCCAGGCCCACAGCCCTTATGCTTTACTGAACATAAAAAGAGTAAGCCTAGAAATAAACAAAACGTGCACAAAACCCAGCAACGGGAATTCTCAGGATTGCTAGATATAGTGGAGGGAAAAACATGTAACTTCTTTAAACAAGGATTTAAAAGTGTGATGTTAGCACATTAGCAATGTATGGTAACACACATTAAAAATCTGGTCTAGACAAGGCACACTGCAATGCACATCTGGTTGAGTTTAAGTACAGGTGCTCTTCTAGGATTTATCTTGACCAGTTTAACGTATATTCAAGGCAAACACATGCTAACATCACACGTTTAAACTCTAGTTTAAACAAGGTCTGTGGTAAGGTAACTCATGAGAGCATATGAGTTGGAAAGTACGTTTCTTTTTATAGAAATGGGGCAATCTTCAATTATGTTAGAAGTGCACAGTATTAAATCCATATATTCAGAGTTTGGAAAAATCTGCTCTTACATAGCAGCTGTTTCATGCATACTCTCTTACTCCAATTACTCATTTAGGGAAAAGAAAATCAAAATGATTATCCAGCTTTACTGAAAAAGGATCAATTTCTGCACTTCCCACAGCAATTAAAGATTAGAAAACACAGACACAATGCAAAAAGCAGGTAATACCTTTTGAATTCAAAGAGACAGCAGACAGCAATTTGTTTGTTTGCTTTAAAGAAAGTTTTAATTAGAATTGATTTATGTTTTACAATGCAATATACAAAACATACTGGGAATGGATGGATCATTACACAAAGTAAAACTATTTCCCCATGTTTATTCCCTCCCCCCGCCCACTGTTCCTCAGATGTTCTTGTCAACTGCTGGAAATGGCCCACCTTGATTATCATTACAAAAGGTTTTCTGCCCCCCGCCCCCGCCTGCTCTGCTGCTGGTATTAGCTCATCTTAAGTGATCACTCTCCTTACAGTGTGTATGATAACACCCATTGTTTCATGTTCTCTGTGTATATAAATCTCCCCACTGTATTTTCCATTGAATGCATCCGATGAGGTGAGCTGTAGCTCACGAAAGCTTATGCTCAAATAAATTGGTTAGTCTCTAAGGTGCCACAAGTACTCCTTTTCTTTTTGCGTATACAGACTAACACGGCTGCTACTCTGAAACCTGACAAAACGTACTGAGTTTTTAACTTTCTGGACTCTGTTTGAGCTCTTTGCTTATCTCTCTCCTTCTCAAACAAGATTGCTATTTTTAACAGCAAAAGTAAGTTTTGAGGTACAATATTAAGATTTACTGTAAGGAGGAGAAACTGTTCAACAACTGTACATCGACACCACACCGTTGCTTCGTGGGGTAGGGGGGCACCCCAACCTGTGTTTAAACATACACACTTTGCATACTCCATTTAAGCCTCTGCATAAAGGCTTTCCCTTCCCTTAGCAAGTGGTCTGAAAGGACGTACATAACCTCTAGACGTCCCTTCAGAGAAGTGATCGGCTCGGTAACAAAGTAAGGAATGTGGAACGAAATTACTGCTAATCATCACTGCTCAGCCTTTTTGTCTATTTTTGCATTCCAACGTTCAGCTCTTTGAAGCAGGACCTTGTCTTCACACTTGTCACACAGCATTTAACACACTTACTATTTGATGATAAAAATGAATCATAACTCTTAGTGTATAAAGCTGCAATAATTTGGGCTGCACTGCACTTTTCATACTCCCAAAGCCACTAGCACAGCACTGAGTTAAATGCTGGCAGTATAGGCCAATTGTGCTGTTAAGCAACAGCTCACCGTCTTGACCACTAGAACCAGGTTTTTAATATGAGGGGAATAATGGCCTGGATGCTCCAAATCTCTCATTCTATATCAGACCTTATCAGAAGGAAACCTGTGTCATCATCTCACCAAATAGGGTGACCAGACAGCAAGTGTGAAAAATCGGGACACTTTTTTCCCCGATTTTTCACACTTGAAAGGGGGGTGGGGGTAGTAGGCGCCAATATAAAACAAAGCCCCAAATATCGGGACTGTCCCTATAAAATCGGGACATCTGGTCACCCTATCACCAAATGACAACATGACTGACACTCCAGCATCTCTTCCATTAATAATCTCCAACATCAGCAGTGGGCAAGTGCATTTAGTAACCCAGGAAGAAAAAGCCATGAAGTAAAAAACAAGTCTTGCAAAAAACATCGGAAAACTATTTCTCTTTGAATTCATGGACAGTTAATTATTCAAACTAGGATCACAGTGTAACATAATCAGTAAGAATGAAATATAGAAATGGATTTATTAAAAAATTTGGATAAAACTGATCTTTGAGGTTTTCTTTTGCAACAGTTGAGAATGATCCAGCTGTTACTTAAAATTGCCTCTCCCACATAAATGGGCAAAATGAAATTTGCTTTTACTATACAGGCTACTTTATCTAGCTTTTGAAGTGCTGACCCCAACCCTTTCCTATTTCTCTCTCACTCCTTGGCTCATCTGGCTTCATTATTAGGGGTTTGAAAAGGCAGGAAAAACTGCATCTCCACCCTCCCTTGTTTGCCATTAGCAGGACATTTATCTATTGCCCCCGCCCCCTTGTTGCAGCCAGCCCCCTCCACCAGCTTTTTTGGTATCACTGACCTGTGATCCGCAAATGATTCATTGTTCTCAGCATTAAGGGTTCCAGCTGTAGCAAACATGATAGTTGTGTCCAGATCTGCAATTATCCCCGACACAGCACTAGCTGCAGTGATACAAGCCTGAGTACCTTTGTTTCCTGCTTGAAGGGCAGACAGAACTAAGGAAACCTGGAACAGGAAAATAAAAAAGAGGGTCACATTAAAACAAAGCATAATGAACTGATTTCTGAGTTAAACGAACTCCTGTGATGAAAATCAACAGGTGCAATTCATTTTGTGATCTCATTTCACAATCTACAATAAACCTCTCCCTTTTCCTTCCTCTGTCTGCTCTATCTGCACATTAGCAGGTTTGATTAGTTTTTCCACAGAAGGAAGCCTGCTATTGGCATTTGTCTTTCACAGTAGGAAAAGGCTGTCTCCTGATCAAGCAGGATACACAATAAATGAGCAGATCACGGAGGCCTTAACTGCATCTGCTCTGCATATAAATAATGACACTCTGCAATCAATAGTGTAAGCACTCATCTTCCATAATATCTAAATGAAAGGAAAAGCTTTCCCCAGCTACAATAAATAAGAATTCCAATTATCCTACAGTACTCTGCACAGTCAATAAAGGAGCTTGGTGCATTTATTTCAGTGTCACAATTACTTTTCAGCAATCTACGGTGCTGCCCAGTAACATGATCACAAGGATGACTGATGCAGCCGATGACTGAAGCGCTTGGCAACTCAACTTTGTCACACAGCTTGTTTAAAAGACAAATCTCTGCTGTCACACACTACACAGCTCTTCCCACTCTTCCGCTTCAGTGATATAGTGATCTCCCCATCCCTGATTCAGAATAAAGAACCCAACCCTAAATGCTGGCACAATGAACAAGTCCATATGGGACAGCTCAGTGGTTCGAGCATTTGCCTGTTAAACCCAGAGTTGTGAGTTCAATCCTTGAGGGGGCCGTTTAGGGATCTGGGGCAAAAATTGGGTCCTGCTTTGAGCAGAGGGTTGGACTAGATGACCTCCTGAGGTCCCTTCCAACCCTGATATTCTAGGTTCTATGTCAACATGAATAATATTGTGAGACTATGCCAAGAAGTTAAGAGGTGCAGTAGTTGCTCCATTTTCCCTTAGGGGGTGTTCATTTAATAGCAGTACTACAGCCACCCTCTCAAAACAGATCACTACATCAAAATGATATTTTATGTCAAACTACAGTGTGTCTTTCAAATAGAGAGGAACAGTTTGTAACTTCAGTTAGTTATTCTGGCCTAGCAACATGGCAGACACTGGGAATTTGGGCTCCCAAGAGTGGATGTGTAAGTGCTGCAATACCACCCTTTATCCCAAATGACTTGTTTGGAATATCTATATATCAGATCCACTGAAATAAAGCTACTGCTGGGAAGGAAAGCGACAGCCAGGTGAACAAGTGACACACACTAACAGGAGAAAGATGGTGGGGGAGGGGATAAACCTTGGCCAAGGGCTATAGGGCAAACAGCATCTCATGGGAAGTGTCACTGGCTCTTGAATTTTAACACTCTGCTAAGAGCCACCCACTGCTAGCTACACAGTGTTCACAGTGTATCTGCCTCAAAATGATGAAATCTGAGAAAACCCCATCATAATTTAAGTAAAGTATAAAATATAACATGATCCAATAGCTGGAAATTGAAGCTAGACAAATTCAGACTAGACATCAGGCATACATTTTTAACGGTGAGCGTAATTAACCATTGGAACAATTTAACCAAGGGTCATGGAGGATTCTCCATCACTGACAACTGTTAAATCAAGACTGGATGTTTTTTTTCACAAGATCTGCTCTAGGAATTATTTTGGGGAAGTTCTATGACTTCTGATATGCAAGAGCTAAGACTAGATGATCACAATGATCCCTTCTGAATCTATGAAACAACAAGGGACATCTTACCTTTTCAGTGACAGCACGAGCACATTCTATCAACTCCCTCTTGGTGTAGCTGTCCGTAGGGCAAATCTGTAGAGCTCCAGCTTTCTGTACTAGAAAGATACATCCATGACCAAGATCCTGTACCCGAGTCCTGATCTGGAATCCTATCTAGATAGGCAACAAATTGTGGGGAAGGGGAAATAGGAGACAAAGAAGGTGCTTAGAATGTTGAGGCTTTGAATAAATGGAAACATTGTAAAACTTGCACAATTTTTGTTGCAAATATTTGCCCACCAGTACCGTTCCTGCAAAGATCAGAAATAAGGGCCAGATTCTGACATCCCTTATTCACGCTAAGTAGCATCTTAATCCACAAGTGGTCCCCTCGACTTCAATGGGACTACTCATGGAGGAGGAATACTATTTGACCTGAGCTAGGGGATCAAAATCTGGACATGTCTTATGTGATTAGCACAGGGAATTTACCCAGATCTAATGCAGCCATTTCTAAAAGATAGTAGAAACATCACAAAAATGTGTACACCCCCATGTTGCAATATTTCTTTGCCCAAGATATAAAGCAAAAATGAACTGCTTGTTCTCAGGGTGAGCTGACCTCAAGGCATACAGGCTCCTCCTCAACTCTGATCAAACTAGGTTGAGGAGTATGTAAGTTTAGTTCTGAGTACCTCAGTTTCAGTCACAGATGAATCTAGCACAAGTTCTTGGCTATTCATTTATTCTCCAATACTTAGCACATCCCTATAAAATAGCCAAACCTATACTTACCTCTAAATGCATCACTATTTCAGATTTACTATTAATCTTGAAATAGAGTATAGCAGTGTGGTCTGAGAAACACGAACCAATGCTAGTTTTAGTACTGCTACACATGTTTACATATAATTGTGTGTGTATTTTGGTTAATACGTAAGTAGGAATTGCAGCTATTAGTTTCAATAATGGAATTATTTCTACTTAAAGCTGAAGTTAATGTGCACTATTTTAATAAACAAATGTTCATTATGTCTAACAATACGCTTGATGAATATAAGCCATTGATTTTGATATTCAGCACCAAGAATATTTTAAAAAACTCAAGTGAACTGTCGGTGGAGAAGTGTAATAAATAAGTCAAAAGCTGTTTGAAGGTATTTCATCTCGATAATCTGATACTGTTACTGGCCAATGGAGCTAAACACCAACAGCCTAAGAATCAATAGGGAAAAAGCAGTCATCTTCACTGATTCAAAGATTTTTAATCATGCCCTGAGTACCATACACATGATGGAGAAAGAGGACAACGACCATTCCCTTCCTTCTATTATCTCTCTGAATCTCCCTCTCAGTGCAGTATGGTATATGTCAGCGGTTCTCAAATGGTGGGTTGGGACCCCATTTTAATGGGGTTGCCAGGACTGGCTTAGACTTGCTGAAGCCCAGGTCCAAAGCTGAAGCCCGAGCCCCGCCACCTGGGGTCGAAGACAAAGTCAGAGAGCTTCAGCTCTGGGTGGAAGGGTTCAGGTTACAGCCCCCTGCCTGCAGCTGAAGCCCTTGCGCTTTGGTCCCTCCGCTTGGGACGATGGGACTCGGGCTTTGGCCTCCCCACCAGGGGTGGTGGGGCTCAGGCGGGCTCAGGCTTCGGTCCTCCCTCCTGGGGTCCTGTAGTAACTTTTGTTGTCAGAAAAGGGGTCGCAGTGCAATGAAGTTTGAGAACCCCTGGTATATGTGAAACGGTTTGAGGAGAGGAGAAAAAAGTATGTTTATGTGATTCATCAAATCATGAGACTGGGGGAAATGATCTGTCGTGAATAACTAGAGAAATGTCTCCAATTTTCTGTTCCAGGTTGCCTGCAAGCAGTTGGAAACTTTCCAGTTATTCTGGAGAACAGTTCTTTTCTGTGGAGTGTTGCAAGCAATTTGTTTCAAATACTTGATGATCGACGTTGAGTTGCTGTTCATGCTTGATTGGATGTTTCTGTCCTCTGACCTGGTGAGTAACTCCTATAATTTGGCTTGTGGTGTGAACACACACACTTTTAGAAATTAAAAGCTTACTTTCTTTGGCCTCTAATATTTGCTAATTTGTAACATTCCTAACAGAAAACTAATGCCCGAGATATTTCACAAAAAGTGAGATAAAAAGGGATAAGAACAGTAGAAACGAACTTGTTTAAAAACTTAAATATTAGTAGAAAATGTTTTGCTGTATTCCGCAGCTCTTATTCACATACACTTTGGATGAGCAATGCTGCAACCGAATGCATGTTAGAGTCTACATGTATATATCTGTATAGAGTATTGTTCCAGGATGTGTCTGTATTGTAAATAAATATCTAACTACAGATGTTTTCCACAGGTGGTCGTATGCCACCGTCGTGAAAGTGGTGCAAAATGGGTAATGGCAAACAGTGGCTGACTTATGATTCAACTGTGATGAAAACGAAGATGGCAATATTTTGGACTTTATGCCAACACGATGGAATGTAAACATTTTCTACTAGTTCTCCCTTCTTTCAGAGAAAATAATAGCATTAAAGCTTTTATCTGGTTGTGTGTGCTGTATGCTTGAATCGACTCTTTTTAAAAGGTACTGATAGAGTGCTAAAACAGATAGGCCCAAACCTGAAATCTGATGGAAGAGAGAGGTTTGAGTACAAATCTCCAGATCTGAAACTGCACCTTTGGTTCTGATCCAAACCACGGAACGGGGCCTATAATGCAATGTTAGGCCCATGTGGAATCCTTCTGAAAATCCCATGTGTCTTACTACCCAATATTTCCAGTGTCAATGGGACAGAGACTGTGTCTTCCTACATGTTGGACAAACAGATGGTTGACAAGACTGAAGTACAGTAAACAGAATTTTCCTGTCTGGGAAAATATTTACTGTATTCATTTTAAATGATCTCAGAAATGTTTCAGAGAAAACACCCCTACTACCAGAAGGTTGTAGCCCTATTTTCTATTTGACTGCACAAGAGAAGACTCAGACTTGGGGATAACTGCAGCTGCATTATAGCAACTGGGTGGACTACTGTCTTTGGTTACCGTACCTCCCCGCCCCCATATTAAAGTGCAAGAGAATACTTAATGTTGACACCACTGTGCATTCAGAGTTTAGAGGTCTAAAAACTGCAGACCTCCTCTGGTTCAGCTGTGGCTGCTGCCATTCGGCCCTGGAGAGCCAAATGCCCATAGTCATTGGTCATTTGTGATGCAAGTCCTCCCAACTCCTCCGGGTTAGTAACCGACTTAGTCATCTGAAAAAAGAAAACAAGCAATAAAACAATGACAGGCATAAAACCAGCTTGTTAATACTCCACACCGCCTAGAAGCACCAAGTATGTTTTTGCAGCACCAGTGATAGGGTACCTCCTGCTGTTTTAGCAATTCAGTTTCCAGCTAGAATTCTATGAGCCAAAAAGACAAGCAAACATGCTTTATTAGAACCACAGTAACTAGACACCCACAGAACACAAAGTAACTGAGGAGCAGTTAGAAATGGAAATATACTCCTCAGTACAGTAAATGACTGCAGAAGTACTCTACTCTCAGCTTAGTAGGTGAATTTGGGGAGGGGTAGAGAGGGGCGAAGAGTGCTTCACACTGCATAACAGCAGCCTCTCCATTTGGCACGGATGGGCTAAGTAACCCACTCTCTTCTAGACCCTCCTCAGCCCACTGATGGTCACCATGATGTGGAGCGGAAGGATCTTAAGTGGATCCTAAGACTCACAGAACGTGAAAGACCTCTGGGGCAAGATGGAAATGGCTGGAAATGTACAAAATGAAGAGTTTCTGATTTGGGAGCACAAAAAGTGAAACTTTCCCTGGAATATCTGCCAACTCTGGGAAGGTGACATTGTTCCATTTCTGCTTGTGAAAACAGGTGAAAGGAGTGATATTCCAGCCTTTGGATAAAACCATACACTGGCCTTAGACAAATTCCTAATGTGCACAGAGAAGAGCTAACTGCTTTCTGTTGAAACGACAACTTACTACAGTACCTGCAAAGATTCTCTCTCTCTCTTTTTTTTTTTGGCAAAATCAATTTTTTTTTTTGCACAGCAAGGTAGGGTAGTGTGCAATAATATTATCCTTATATTTAAAAAAGGTAGCGTATTATTTACTAATGGATGAACACTGTTTATTATATTAACCATTACTACGACTCATCAGAATCAAGGAAGGCCTAATTAGCCAAAGGTCCCTCCCCACTTCATTTTATGCCCAACTGAATCACAGCATCAGGAATTCTGTGAGAGAAAACAAGAATTTGACCATTCCTCATTTAATGAATTTAACAATTGTCTTGCAAGGTTTGATTTTAATTAAGGGATAAAGTTAAAGAATAATTAAGTATCACAGCCCAAAGGGCTAATGTAGGTCACCAAGAAACTTATGATAGGACAAGATTCCAATGATTTGAAGGGTTGATTAAAGCTCTTTCAACACGTACCTTCATTTGTTTCTCATATAAAGTAAGCCTCATGAGAAGTACTTGAAATCACATTCCACTAATATATACATCTCATGCCAAAGAACCACTGTTAACACAGACTTCCAAATTCGATGGCTTTTCTCATTACAGGAGGAGGAATATAGCCTCTTTTAAATTGTAAAACTGGCTAGAAAAGGTCTATTTAAAACCAGCTGGGGAGTGTTAACAGACTGCTTCATGAGCAAATTAACGAAATGAATCGGTTGGTCTTAGTTCAGTCTCTAGTGGAAAGAAATCCTCAGCTGTAAAATGTTCTGGCACAGTCAAACCATTGTTTCAAGACAGGCTCAAGTAACAGACCAGCTCAAGTATTATTCTCTTGATGGGGGTATAAATCATATCAACGTCTTCAACAGTCTAAATCAGTTAGGCCCAAAACAGATCAATAATGACATGGCGGACAGAGTTTTGCACTACTGCTATTCCTAACTTTATTCTCTCCCCAGTAATCAGCATAACTTTCTTTTTGCTTCACTTCATTTGTTCCTGAATGCTATATTTCTACCCCATTCCCTCCACCCTCTTCATAATGGAGGCATCTCTTTTGGTTACTGTCAAGTTCTAGCACAGGCCTCCTAAGGTGTTCTCTCCTGTTTTCATAGCTTGTTTTTTTGGGCAGCAAGGTACAGAGAATAGCATATACTCTTTAAAGCCCCGTACTTTGAGTTAGCCAGAGAGAGATCCAACAGAATGACTCTGCTGGTAGTACACTCCTGTCCATCATGCAATCAGGTTCCAATGAAGAAGTCCAGGAAATGGTGTCAACACCCCTATTTTGCCTAACCACAAAACAGATCAACTGGAAGTCAATGTCACAAAGAAGCGGCTCCAGTTGGAATTGGTTCAGATTAACCCTACAGCAGTTTGAATTTCTTACACATACTCAGCAGTTGTTACCCAGCTATTTTATAGAACACTTGCTAGTTTCTCTTACCATTTCCTGTGCTGTTACAGCAATGGCTTTAGAATATTTCACTACAGTAGTTTGATAATCAACAAATGTTCCCTTTGGATCTGAAGGTGTGCCCTCATCCAGCTGTGGAGAGAGGGGAAAACATGAAAGCAATGACAGGTATGCAGGACACGCATATTACTAAACTTTTCAGTCTAGTACTGCAATTGTACAACACAGAGTTAAATACAAAATGAGCTCAGATGTACAGTAAAGCTTCGTAGCTTACATCACTAATTTCATGTCATTGGTATAGAATATGCAATTTAGTGCCCACATAGTCAACAAGTCCTGACTTTCTTCCCAAGTTCACTTTTTCTTTTAGTTTCCCTGACCCGCAACCCATTAGATCTAAAAACGATTGTACAATGATCACAAGACAGATCTTTCACCTGAATAGTCTCTATAACATTCCTTTAGGCCATGCAATGAAACTTTCCATTCTGCATATCAGTCAGCTACCAAAATGCCAGAGACTGAGTAAAATTAAACAAGAAACCCTGCATAAATAAATTGTTTAAATTTTTTTTTGTTAGCAAGAGATGATGGAAAATGTACTTGCTTAATAGGTTAAGCTTCTCCATACCTTCCTTTTGAGATTAGCATACTCCCAACTTACTAGTTATGTTTTTCTCATAAAGACTTGCTAATTATCGTAGGTAAAGACTCTTCAGACATGGCTTCCTCCACTGTGTTCCTCAAGTTCATCTCATTTTCCCCGCCATGAAGTAAAACCAGACTAACTTGTTTTAGAAGACAACATGACAAAAAATAGCATCCAGAATTTATAGGACTACTATACGCATTTCTGCCACAAAAGGTACTTCCCCAGACAAGAAAATAAAAAAGATTACAGTTTTGAGACACTCCCCTTCAAGGGAAGATAATTGCTAACCCATCCTTCTGATTTCTCTTCCTAGAAAGACCCACATACTTGGTTGCTATGCAACAGCTTTCAACTTGTTATTTTGTGTTAAAATTGGCAAACTCCTCTACATATGGATATGCAACCAGAGTGCCATTTAAGAAAACCTGGGGGCAGGGAGAGGGAGATGTTTTAGCATAAAGAACATTATATGGGATATTATATCCTGAAAAGTTGAATGTGTGTGAGTGAGCATGCAAGAAGTGAAAAACATAATGGAGGACACAGACTGATGAAAAGCCTGGCTGAGGGGAAGGAAAATAACTGCCCATTTTTCCCATAGCGAATGACCACTGATATATTAGTTAGGTTTTGTTTTCTTTTTGACCTTCATGTATTTCATTCAAGTGTAAGCTTCAATTCTTTGAGGTTGGTTCAAAATGAAGAAGCGAATGAGGAATCTGAACGAAGCGTTAATCATTGATAAAGTTCCGAGGAAGTTACTCCTAATCTCAAAATTCTGAAATGGTAGAGTTTTGTACCAACGTTTACCACATTCAACCTGACCTCAGAACTGAATCCTAATTGTGAAGAGTCTTCCAATAGGAGAAAAACATATTAAGTTTGGGATGGGTGGGGGGGGTAAGGGACAATGGTCATGAGAGAAGACTTGCTACAAACCCTGGCAGATAGAAAGGAAATTCTTAGCACATAGAGATAAAAATGGTCAAAGCAAAAACTGAAAATTACAGGCTGCAAACGTCATTTAAAGCAGATGCCATCTAAAATGACTCTTCTGTATGCGATTAAATCAAGCAGCCCAGCACTATGTCTCCAGCCAACTGAAGCACTGGGATACCATGCCATCAACCAGTACACAGAGATATCTGAAAACAGTTATTTCCTCTTTAGAGCACGCTTTCTTTTTAATTTGAATATCAGAAATGTTTCTATCACCTGTCATTTCAGAAACTTGTTATGTATATTATCTTTATCAAATAAGATAAAACAAGACTAAGTCTAAGAAGGGAGAGTCACTTAATGAGGAAAAAAACCTATGTTGTAATGCTAAACCAATACTACTCCAGTGTTCATTTACAAGGCAGTTTAAACCATTTGCAAGACCAAAAAATTGAAAGGTCTAATTTTTGACTGTTTTCTTAAATATTGGCACACCACTCAATGGAATAGGTCTCCAAAATAATCCTACCCAACCAGTGCGAACAAAAGGGAATGATTTTGTGTCTACTGAAAGTGCAAGTTCCATCATGTGCATCGGTGCTATTTTGCAATTAATGCTAATAATCTCCTAGTTTTATGGTTTCATACAGTAGGGTTTGTTGTGATTGCTGGACCTACAAAGTCACCCTAACCTCAACTGTAAAAAGCATTTGAAAGTCTGTAATATGTTACAACAACCACAAAAAACTGGTCATGTTGTTTATAATACTGAATGTTTTAAACAGGTGCAAGAGAATGTAACAGAGAAACTGGGTCAGTCTAAACAAAAAAGGCCATGTCGCTATAATCCAAGGACTGCTGAAATTACACCTGTTAAAAACAGATGATGTGGAGCTGGAAGTTAATGTAACAAAACGAGTGAGACAGACATTAGGCCTAACTGGTGGACAAAATAATGAGGTGAATGAACTATGCTGCCCACTTTTCCCCTTTTTGGGTTATTAAAAAGAGACTGAAAACAAAACAAAACAAAAAAACACTTTCTCTCTCATCCGCATCCCAGCTCATCTTGTCTCATCACATCTTCCCTGTTTCCCAGAGAGAAGGAACAAACCAGACTGACAGACTTTCTTCCACAAGGAAAGCCAGCTGGCCTTGCTCTTGGTTAAGTAACTTTGTTTTCACCTGTGAGTGCTGAAAGTCATCATATTACCACGACATCCCGTCCTCAGCCCACCTGGGGGGAATATCTATTTACCAGCACTGCAAAGCCACGTAGGATCCTGTATTGCATTCCCTTGTTGCGTTATCTTCTGTCCCACTATTTTGTTCCTCCTATCCTATCTCACTCTCCTGGCTTTGCATCAAATCCTGAAGTCAATCTTATTACACTCAAACAAACCTGTCTTGTCTAAAGAGAAAGGCTGCAACCAAATGATGGCCCTGACCAGACTGTAACTAACCAGTGTCCAAGCCGTAGGTGTCATGGTTGACTTGCCAGCAAAAGCATCCACTCGTATCTAAACAGTGTTCCAGAAACATCAGCCAAAGCCTATTTCACCCATCTTTTCTATCCTGTCACTCCTTCACCTTGTGTCTGTCTGTTTGTTAAGATCAGGACAAGTGATTGCTCTTCAGATCAGGACTGAGGATAAAATTAACCTTTTCCTTTTCATCAAAGAATCTTTTCCTTTTCATCTCGGAAAATAAGAGACACTGATATTTTGACTGCAAAAGGAGAGAGAGGCTTTGATAAGGTCTGATTAAGTTTGTTTGCATAATCACTCAAGCACAGTTTCAATACAAATGCTTGTTTTCATTTCTTGTTCTTTCTGGTGTTTAATCAATCAACTTTCAATTTGAATGAATGCTTTTTGAGTGTTTGCCAAGTAACTGAGTAAAAGCAAGGACTTTGTTTAAAAGCCATGCCCAACCCACCTCTTACTGTTTAATGCAGGATAGTGAAAGAGTTTAGAAACTCTTCAGGCCTTTATGATCAATATCAACACAACAGGTTCCATCAGCACAGAAAGCTGAACTGACTTAGCACTGGCCATTTAAGGAACATTTAGCATCCAGCTCTCTGAACTACTTCAGTGGTACAATGGAACGTATATTAAATGTGAAGCAATTGTTGCCAGTATCATCTAGAATAACCACTACTTTCCTTCCATGTAATTTGGGGTTGCTACGTACCCAATACTCACCTTGCTCATGGCCTCAGCTATGGAGTCTACCATACCTCCAACCATGCCCACTTCACTGGCAGCTTCATTCAATGTAACCATTATATCATCCACTGCCTCCTTCATCAGCTGAGCAGCCTCTGTGATTGCATCATGAGTGTGAGATGCCTGTACAGGGGACAGTAAGAGAAGAGAGATAATATTAAGGACTCATCTCTGCAGGAGTAGTCATTTGTTCTGCAAGTAATGCTTATTATGGCAACACCTCGTGGCAATTTTAACCACACCTCTTTGAAAATCTCATTTCAAGCTAAACAGGTGAGAGACTGATTCATGATACATATCAATCTCATATGAATGAGAATGCCTCTTTAAACAAGACCATGCCTCACCCACTCAATATACCCTAAATTCAGAGTAGTTTAAAACAGAACAAGCCCTTTTCCCTGACAACAGATTAAGGAAAATGATCACCATGTAAATGCAGTGGAAATGAAGCTAAAAAAAGGCAACAGATCATTCCAGTTTTAAACCGGTTCAGAAAAGGCCTTGTCATAAATGGTAGCTGTATGGGTCAAATGTGCTTAATCTTTACCGATTATGTACCTGATGAAAGCAATGGAAGCCACTTAGCAGGGATAATTTTAAACAACATTTAGGACATTGAAAACTGCATTGCTAAGGTCCCTGCCAGAAAGGCAGTAGGGCACGGAGTCTTTCAATATAGCCTGTTTATGCCACATGACTTGAAAATTAGATTAAAGCATAAGCAGAAAGGAAGAACATTTTGCACATACTGGGTTTGGAACGCGTCCCACACATGTGCAATTAACAGAGCATTAGGTAGGAATTAAGACTCTTGAGAGATTCTTCCATAGCCATCTTTCTTGACACAGGTAATTAATCCAGAGTTCTGTAATCAAAAACCCTCATCTCATATGATTAGGGTCTACATCAACAAGCTTGTTTGCTATTCAATTGAACCATGTAATCAGTGAAAACTGAAAATCCAGGTAGAAACACACTTTTGTTTTTACACAAAGAACTTAAGAAAACAAGAGAAAATATGGAGAAGAGAACACGCTTTCCTTTAACGTGGGCATTTCTAAATTTCATTTTTCTATAGCATCTCCTGCCCAGAACAGGATTACATGTGTGACGCACTCTATATGATTTTATAAAAATATGCTAATGAGTGTGAATATAATGTAACTGGAATATGCTTCATGCAAAAGGTCTTTTGTATGGTATCATTACAAAGCTTATAATATACTGAGTGTGGTCATCGTATTTGTATAAATATATCACTCTTGTATCTGAAACTAGAAATATGAAATATAACTCTGAGGGCCTACTGTAATTATGCAAAGCGTGGGCCATTAATGGTGGTTGGGAATCTTGATGGCTCCCATCAGCCAGGACAATTGACTGTGGATGGCTGTTTTCAGGCAGGCCCTCCTTGAGCCAGGCTGGGAGGAATGAAGGCTTGGAGTCTCACAGGAAATGTGACCATGTCACCTGGTACTGAAATCCATCTTAAACCTGGTGCTTTTCCATTGAGGACAGGGACGGCTGGGGGGGGGGGGGGGAACCGACCCAGAGAGACAAAGGATTCCCACCTTGTGCCAAAGCCAGGTAAGGGGGTGGAACAGAACAAAGGAGGAGCCATCATGAGAAATCCCCTAGCTACCACCTGAGCTGGAATAAGGGCTGTACCAGGGGAAAGGATTGTGCCCCGACTAGGAAGGTGTCTAGTCTGCGAAAGAAACTTATTGAAACATCTCTGAGGATGAGATTTTATCTGTATTCAGTTTGATTAGATATAGACTTGCGTGTTCTATTCTATTTTGCTTGGTAATTCACTTTGTTCTGTCTGTTACTACTTGGAACCACTTAAATCCTACTTTCTGTATTTAATAAAATCACTTTTTACTTATTAATTAACCCAGTGTACGTATTAATACTTGGGGGGGGGGGCAAAACAGCTGTGCATCTCTCTGTATCAATGTTATAGAAGGTGAACAATATACAGGGTAAAACGGATTTATTTAGGGTTTGGACCCCATTGGGAGTTGGGCGTCTGAGTGTTGAAGACAGAAACACTTCTGTAAGCTGCTTTCAGTTAAGCCCACAGCTGTTAGGGGACGTGGTTCAGACCTGGGTCTGGGTTTGCAGCAGGCTAGCGGGTCTGGCTCAAACCAGGCAGGGCACTGAAGTCCTAAGCTGACAGGGCAGGAAAGCAGGGGCAGAAATAGTCTTGGCACATCAGGTGGCAGCTCCCCAGGGGATTTCTGTGATCCAACCCGTCACAACATGCTTTTCAGTCACTTATAAATTGAAGAGAACAGGAAGTTTTACGGCAAGATTTAAACAACGGAAGTGACTCCGGGTCAGAGAGAAAGAAAGAGCAACACACACAAAATCATTTATCAAGGAGAAGTTCAGTGTGAGTTTAAGTTATAGCCAGGAGCTGATAGAGTGAAGACAGCCAAGATAAGGCTAAGCCTTTAAGCTAACAACAAGGTAACCTAGAGGGATAAAAGAAATATAGAAGAGAGCTGGGGATAAGGCCTGGAGCACACCCCACAATCTATGGAAGTTGTAAAGCTTCAACCAAAGGTGAAAGACGAGCAGTTAAAAGGGGAGGTTTCAAACGAAGAGAGGGAGGGAAGGGGACAAAAATGATTCCTTGCTCAAGGTACCCAAGGTTTATAGTATTGGCCACACTGAGGTCAAGTAGAGTTGATGAAGAGGACCCAATACACTTTAAATTATCTTGGTTCAAAACACCGTAGGTAATAGTCAGGGCAGGACAGGCAGCTTTCTTGTCCAAAAGAAACATTTCAGAAAAACTCCTTACTAACCTCATTCTTCAACACTGTTGGATCATCAACTGCTTTGACAAATTTTACTGACAAATTAAGAAAATGAGAGCAATTTACTATTAGGTTTAAGAAGAGTATGTTATAACAGTTAGGTATGTTTCAGAAACAGTATTAACTGGGTTGAATGTGCTTTGGACCAGATTATTGTTAGAACTTAAAAAAGACTCAAAATTTGAAGTACAAAAAAGGGACTACATTTCCGTGATCGCCTACTTTGACCAGCTCCACTTAATATAGTGTATCAGATGAGGAATTCACACAACCCATTGCTATTATAAACAGCTTAGTGTATATGCTTGTGATGAGGCATAGCAATATGCCTGTTGGTCTACTGCTAATACAGAGACCCAAGGGAATGAGCTAGTCTTTCTTGGCCCTGCAATTCTTGCAGCTGAATCCACATTAATTTTTTTTCTTCAGTTTGAGATATTTTCCAGAGAGACCTGTACACCTTGAATTTTCAACTCTCCATAGGCTATTTCCCCAGCCCAAACACGCGAGCTGAAGCTGGCAGAAATATCCTTACAAAGCACGCATAAATGAACTGTGCTCTCATCTCCTCTTCATGCATGCATACTCCTGGGAAAGCTAATGGCACTGGTAAAAATGTTTCAAGGGAAAATATAGCCCCCCGCCCCTTTCCCCCAAACAGCCCAAAGATAATGAAGCAATTTCTTTTACATAAAGGGAATAAGGTGACAAAGTTTGATTTCTGAACGCAAGCAACATAGCTCAGATGATTTAGTTAAGTCCAGTGAGGAGCTTCATGCATATGTAGTTCAGCCTTCATCCTCCATCATTTCCCTTTGCATTTTTGCTGGTATCATCTTCCTTCCTGTGCTTCAGTTATTTTCAGGCAAACCTTCAGTGACAGATACAACATCTAGGTATTGTGCACACTGAAGAGATTAAGTATCTTGTAGGGAAACAAAACAATTAAAAATATATAAAATTTAAAGCTGAAAGCTCTGCTTGGTTTGAATGAATTATCAGGCAGCAGTTCTTTATTTATTACATTTGTTCCTCCTCTGTATTTCATTTCACTTCATTTCAGTGACGCAACAAGCTTCAGAAAAGGTTTCCTTGTCAGGCATCTTCAGAACAGATGGAACCATCTTTGTTCACTCTACTATACAAACGTAAACTGAGCAGCCAAGCGCAAGCAGCAGAAAAGGTAAACAATGGCTGCATTGATCAGAAGTCTTTTCCAGGCTACACAATAGACTTGCGTGTATGTGGCAAAGTGAAGTATAAAAGCCTATGTATGCAAGTATTGGCTCACCTGGTGGCACTGCATTGGATATACTCAAGCTAATGCAGTATTTTTTTAAGCATTAAGTTCTAAATTAACTCTTGCAGGAGTCATTAAATATCAGCCCTGATGTTCTTTGATATTGCCAACAATTGAGGATACAGCGTTTGTATTTGCCTATCATCTCTGCCCTATATCCTAGGTCTGTGATACTGCATTATTCTATGTCAATCATAATGCCCAATTCATTAATCAAGAATAAGTGGAGGAGGGGAATGAAGGAAGTCAGTGTTTACTGAACAAGATGAGGCAATAGGCAATCAGAGCAAACCCTGAAGAAGAAACAAGCCAACAGCCAAACACGCTCACTACCACTTTTTAAAACACACTGTGGGATTTAGATAATATAAGTTGAAACATACAATCACCATCCGATTTATTTAAATACTATAGGGGTGTTGCACTTTTTTTTGAAGTACTATGAACAATTCAAACTGCATGAATGTGTGAGTGAGTATAGATGGGACAAAAGCGTTAGGATTAAACTGTGCAACTGCAGTTGCTCGGAAAGAAGAGCTGGTAGCAGACAAACCTGAGGACACCAACTGGACTGAATCAACTTCTGAAGTCTCACTGAGAAAACATTCTTAAAGGGAGTGCTCAAGAGCCTGCAGCTCAACAGTGCAAGGAAAGACGACTTACATATGGACAGAATGGCTCCATGGAATGGGAACGCAATAAGCAGCTCTCACCTCAATGCCTTTGTTCAGAATCCAGCTCAGATTGGAAATGGCCAGAAGTTAACATTCAAGAGATATTTAGATGCCTCCATTAAATCATCCTGCAGGTGGCAATCCCCTTTTGTGGATTCATCCAGAAAGGGTCACCTGACAGACAAGGGTAGGTGCCATTGCCTTCAACAGACAATGGGTATTAGCAAACCTAAGGCCCATTCTATTCTGTACTACACTGGAGGAAAATTCCCCACACTATTGCTCAGCCCAAAAGGCAAGTATCTCTGGAGGCTAGTGCCCACCATGAAGTAACATTGGTCCCATGTCATCTGAGACTTCTTCCTGAAGTATGGTACTCCTGAGGGCATTCTGCGCCAAAAAATAAAAAATTCTGCAAATGTTATTTGTCAAATAAATGTGGAGGCTCCAGCATGGCGTTGGGAGCACAGGCCACTGGCTGCACAAAGGTAGGAGATCACTGTGCAGAGCTCCCCCTCCAGGACACGGACTCAGTGGTGAGGCTTCACTCAACCATGACACAATGCAAGGACCGGGCCTGCCCCAGAAACACCCCAGGGCCCTGCCCCTCTGTGACAGGTGCACCAGGCTCAGTAAGCCAGGATCCAAGTGTTGGGGGATCCAGGTGTGGGTTGAGAGGGTTCTTTGTGGGGCAATCTGGGTCTGGGAGGCTCAGTGAGGGATCCAGGTGCGGGGGGGATCTGGATGCACAGGGGCTTGTTGGAGGGTTCTGGGTGCACCGGTAATGTGACTCTGCAGGGGGGGGGGGTTCATCCAAGTGAAGGTGGTTGGGGCTCGGGGTGGGGAGGGTGTTCTGGGTGTGGAAGGGTAGAACTTGGCAACTGGGTCTGGGTGTGGGGGGGGTTCAGTGGAGGGGCTCCAGATGCTGGAGGAATGGGGGTCATTGGGGTGGAGATCCAAGTGCAGCTGGTTGGGACTCAGTAGGGTGGGGATCCAGGTGGCTCGTTGGGGTGGTCCAGGTACAGGGGGAGTGGGGCTCGTTGCGGGGGGTGTTCTGGTTGCGGGGCAGTGAGGCTCACCGGGAGGGTCTGGGTATGAGGGGACTGGATGCATGGGGATTGTGTAGATGGGGAAGTAGCTCCGTGTACAGTGATCCCTCCCCCTGCAGCTGAGAAGCGATGGGTGCAGGAAGCGCGGGCTCGGGGGGAGGGAGGAAGGGAGTTTGCAGAGCTTCCTACAACCGGGGGAGAAATCTGGGGGTGGGTCTGACGCAGCCCTGGATGCCGTGCAGGGGAAGAGACAGTTCCGTCCTCCCCAGCCCAGCCGGGACTAACAGCTGAGCACGGCACAGGATAGGAGCCACCAGCCGGATCTTCCCCAGTCATGCTCCCTGACACACAGTTATTTACCTCTCTGCTGGCTGCTCTGGGTACCCACAACTTACTGCTGGGGAGGGTCACATGACTGCTCGTGGGTTCCCTTTGCTTCCCCATCAGAAAGTCATTTTTTCTGCGGGGAAACAAAGAAACCTGCGGGAGACCATTTCTATGCATGCGCAGTCGCGCAGAATTCCCCCAGGAGTAAGTATGGGCAGTAGAGGAACCCATGCAAGGGCAAAACTCTTGTGGTGTACAAATTCCTCTCCAGAATATGGACAGTGGAAAAAAAACACTCCAAAACAAGTTTCTCGCACTTGGAAAGCTCAAAAAATCCTACCAACTTCACTTGTGTTTATTGACCATCATCACTCCAGATAAGGAACCTGAACCAGAATTCACTGAAATCAAACAGAACCCTTCTGTTGACTTCAATGAGCTTTGGCTCAGATACAAAGGAAACCTTTTTGCACCTGACCATCTCTAAATGGGTATTAGTGTGTTAGCCTATGTGTAAAGTAGTTTTAGTTACCCAACTGCTTTCTAAATGAGATACAATTTTATAATATATTGTTCTAAATCCCTCAGCCCTATCACCATTTGAAAGCCTCAGAGTTCAAAAACAATTTACATGCACCAGTTAGGCATGGGATTCTTCCTAAACCACATGCAGAACACACCATGGAAATGCAAACCCTTCATGAGGCTGGAAAGAAGCAGCTAGCCAAAGAAGGCAGCACACAACCCAAAGAACAGCAGAGGCGGAAGGTAAAAATACAAGTTATTCTGGCCAAGGACATGCTCTTGCAATTAGTACCCAGGAATTTCAAAACCAACAAGACTGGCTTTTAAGGTCTTGAGCATACCAATGCCCCATGCCCTCACACATCCCCAAGCATAAACTACAGGCAGTCCTCAACTTTACGACGTTCGACTTATGACGAACAGCACTTATGATGCTTCTGAATTGACACCCTGATTTGACTTACGACAACTGGTCCCACAATGGAGTGGACTGCGGTTCCAAGTTACGACGTAATTTTCAGGAACCAATTGTGTCGTAAGTCCGAGGACTGCCTGTACAGTAAAGAGTATTTTACTGACTATTCAAAAGGATGGGCTGAATTGACCCTGTCAGGATTCGAAGATTTGATTAAGTGTTCCAAACCTGATGCTTGTATCTCCAAGCCATCCCTTCTCTCTGCCCTGTTAACCACAGAAGCACCTTCACACAGAATGCATGGACTGTTTTGTTCAGGGATCTTGTTAAGCAATAAGATTTTTAAAATTATATTTTCAACCAAATATATATATATATGGGCGGGGGGGGGGGGGAGTACACAGTGATAATTTGTGTCCATCCTGTTTGTTAGCTGCTGTAAATCAGTAGTGACATGCTGTACCATTAGTAACTCCAACACTGGAAAACTGGAGGCATTTTTTAGTTCATATATTGAGCAAGCACTATTATATTCTAATCACCTCTAAATAAAATGGACATTATATTTGGCTCTGTTACTATGTATTCTTTATTTCCTGATCCTTAAAAAAGTTTTTAGGGTTTTTTCCAAATACTTGGGGAGCCATTTTATAAATGAAGTTATTCCTTTTCTTCTACCAAAAGCATAAATGAGGCAAAATCTTTAAGTTATTCATCAGTTCAGCTAACATCTAACTGTTGAAGACTTATTTCCTATACATTTTTCTGGAGGTCTTAATATACTGTTATATTACAACAACTTTGCAAAACTGCTAAATACTTGGAAACCAAGCACAAAATTCTATTTTCCTGTCCTTTACCATGACAATTATGGCGGTAATTAAAGAAATTAATGAAAAAGTTAAAGCAGGCTAGTATACACTAAAGATGAATGCTTAATGTATATACTTGCATTTTTCTATATCATATGCAACTAAAACTCTGTGTGCATCCTTAGAATATTATTCATAATACTTCACACAGCAGTCAGAATATAGTTTGCCCCTAGTGATCTTAGCTTGCTGCTATTTTTCACAATTGAAAGGAAAACAACAAAGACTTAAATCCTTAGGAAAACAACAAACTTGCAGAAGGGCTTATCTGTGAGTCACCATTATGAGAAAATAAAATATCTGATAATTAACATACAATCCTATTGTCCACTGCTACTTTCTAGATTCCACTCTAACACTGCAGGATTCATTTCAGATGACTATTTCTAATGACCGCTCCCATTTCATTACACACATGTACTATACCTTGGGATTTCCTCCTCCTTCTTTGGCTGCATACAGCATCTGGAGGGCAGATTCTGCTAGTGTCTTTGTCTGGTCCAGGACAGTCATCTGTTGCTGATGATCTAGCATCTTGGATGCCACACCAACTGCAGCTAAAATCAGGGGTTCAAAGTAACTCGCCAGTTGCGTAACCTAAGACAACAGAGATGATGAAAAGCTTGTAATCCAGTTTCTGAGAGGACACAACATCCCTCTCTAATTAAAATCAAGGAGGAGATCTTTAGCTGTTTTTTGAGCATAATTTGAATAGCACAACTTCATAATGCTTCAGGTTTGCATGAAATATAGTTCATTCCAATGTCTCCTACGCTATTCTCTCTCTTCTTCAGCTGCGAACGCTGCAATATAGCAATGCTTTCCTCTCAGATGTTCTCAACTTTGTGTGTGAGACTCTGACGTCAGATCCAATTGTTTTCAAAACTGACATGGAAGTCAGACAGTACTTAAGGGCATAAACCAAGACAGTCTCCTCCACCACATGGGGAAGGATCTGTAATTAAACGCTGGAATTTCTCATCTTTGGTTGCAGACAACAGAAAACAGAGTAGAATGGTATTGCACCTGGAATTTCAGAAGAGATTTATTAGATCTCAGATAGACAGTCTGTATTTTTGAACCTTTCAGACAGTTACTGGCTCTATGAAGGAACAAACAAATTTCTCTGAAAGCCTCATTTAAGTCTTATCCCAAAAAAGAAAGACCTGAATGATTCAGAAACATTTTTTAAGATGCTATATTTTGCTGAAGGGCTAATATTGCTTCAGGATATAGTCTGCTATTCTATCATGAATAAGCAGGTCCGTAAGAGAGTGAAGTGGCCACATCACACGCTTATACTCTTAAGGTAAGTGAGTGCCAATAGATTCAAGCACATAACAAGTATAGAAACAGAATTGGTTCTTATAAACAACATTTAAATGGAAGAATAAACAGTTTCTCAATTGACTATCAAAAACAGTGTGACAGAAGTTGTCCAATAGGGGTTAAATGGAATCAATACCTTGTATATATTTCATTGCAGTACTTCAAGAACAATTCCACTGGTGATTTATACTGAGCTAGTTTATTCTGGTTTGACTTTTTTCCTGTACTGAGAGGTTCTTCAAAACCTCATGTAGTCTCATCCTTTCCCCAAATTACTCAACTAATTCACTGTTGTGTTGCTGAAGACCTTCCACTACCGGCTGAGACACAACTCACCAAAGCAAATGAGATTTTACTATGTAAAATCTACAACATAAAATGAAAATTTGACAGTGCACCTCTCATTTTGTGGATCATCTAGGGGTTCTTAAACTGGGGGTCATGACCCCTTAAGGGGTCATGAGGTTATTATGTGGGGGTCACAAGTTGTCAGTCTCCACCCCCAAATGCTGCTTTGCCTCCAGGATTTATAATAGTGTTAAATATTTAAAAAAAGTGTTTTAAATGTATAAGGGGGTCTCACTCAGAGGCTTGCTGTGTGAAAGAGATCACCAATGCAAAAGTTTAAGAACCAATACAACATGAAGGGTCTTGGTTCCACTCTAGAAGTAACCAAGAAGGAGCAGGCTTTAAATCTCCTAAAAGATTAAAATATTCTGAGGCCAGACTGTCCTTCTCTGTAACAGAGGTTATAGGACTTCCCTAAATTAAATCCCATTGAGATAGAATCTATCTTTTAGAAAAATATCCTATCTTGATTTAAAAATTGCCTCTTATGGAGAATCTATCACAGCTGCTGGCAAGGAAGCCAGTACGACTTTGGACCTGCTTACTTCAAGGTAAGATATCACAACACATAAATAGCAATCCATCGCGCACTGCTGAAACAGCATGTAGAATATTCCAGTTTCAGAGTAGCATAGCATGAAATAGCATGTAGAATATAGCGCACAGTTCTGCATAGCACAGAAATGAAAAGACATTAAAAGTGAAAGAACTTCTCTGAAAATCTATAAAAATGCTTAATTTTCTGCACTGACTGGCTTAGGAGGAAAAATCAGTAGTACATAAAAACATAATGTAGCTAAAAAGATGTTTATGTCTAATTCAGAAAAACATTGACTGAATGGATAATGGACAACTAATATTTGAAGCCTGGAAACATCCAAGTAATTCCTCTTCCTTATTTTGGTTACAAAAACATAAACAAGAAACAGGATGACACTAAGGAAAGGTAGGCCGAATATCAAGAGAGACTTTCTAAATGTGAGGTCTATTAAACGGTGGCAAAGTCTTCCAAAGGAAACAGTGGAAACCGTATCACTTAATTCATTTAAAACAGTGGACATTCCCATATAGAGAATAGCGGGTTTATTTGGTATATAAAGAAACACCATGCATGGGCAAGAGGATGGAGATGACTATTTAATATCACACATCTTTTCCATCTAGAGCAGTGATGCTCAGACTGTGGCTCTCTAATGTGTCTCCCGAGACTCTTTGGAGAACATGATATCAAAATGCTGTGATTTAATTATTAACCAGTCAAAATTATTAACCGATCAGGATGCTTTTACTATCTTATTAACCAACTGTAGTTGATAAAATAATAATACTTGGTCAGTCGTTTTGCTTTATATATCTCTAAAAACCTAAATATTTCCCTGGTCAGACTGTTTAAATATGAATATATAGTACTGTAGTAAATGAAACAATGAATTTACTCTGTTGCGGCTCTTTTGGATAATGCTGATTGCTCCTTTAGCTCCTGAACCACTGAGATCTGAGCATCACTGATTTAGAGTTGAGATACTATGAGCCAAAGACAACACTGATCTAAGCACAGTACACAAAGTTGCTAGAAACCAAGGCAATATCAAATGCTTCAGTTATTTGATGATTATCCAAAACTAAATAGACACCAATAGACATCAAGTGTTCAGAAAATCTAGCACGTGTAGACAAAAATAAAAGAAATAATTCTTTGCTTCTGTCTTTCACATGTTAAATGTGTTGACATAGAAAAATCACATTTATTGTTCTCAAAAGTAAAAGCATTTCAGAATATGGTAATACATAATTTCTGAGAAACTGCTAAAACCCAATACATATAACTTTATTAGGTGGCAATGGTGGGTTTTTTATATTTAATATGCTAAACTAAAGCCCCAAGAGGAACAAATGTTTGTACACTACAACGCACCTCTATTGTAGTAGGTATAGCACAACCTGTGTCCGAGCCAGTGTTTTCCCCAGGAATTTAAATGGGGGGGGGAGGTGTTCGAACTTACTGGAGGGGGGGTGACGGCCGATGAGGGGTGAGACCGTGAGGGTGAACGTGGGCTGTATGGCACCATAGTAAAAACTGAAAAATGTTTCACTACCGTTTTATTATATTTGACTTATGTTTTAAAATCATCACACAAATTAAAGTTGGCTACTCAAGCCTTCTATGAAGCACTACATCTACGTCCTTCTTGGTTTCTTGTTATAATTTTGCACAACTCTGTTAATGAACTTATTGAATGCAATGCGTTCATCTTTGGTGGCTTCTCGTGTGCCCGGTACTTCCATTCCTTCAGTTGATATGCTCATTAGTTCATTCACATGATCAGGCAGAAGGCGACTTCTTTCAAAACACAAATTTCTATTCAATGATGAAAAAGAACACTCAACTGTAGCTGTTGTGACTGGGAGTAGCAAGAGATGAATTGCTACTTCTTTCATCCCAGGAAACACAGCACAAAGATCGGGTCGAGCCACTAGTGATGATAAAAAAGAAGCTGAAGTCAAATTTTCATTCATTTGTCATATGATATTCCACTCTGTGTTCAAATTCTCTATTCTGTCCTGAGCACACGGCAGCCCCATTGCTGGTAGTGCCTCACTCCACTCAACTGTCGGTGTTTTATAGGACAGGATCTGTAAAAGCTACGTAGAGGTTGAGTAGATTCTAGAAGTCACTGTTGTAGATTTTTAAGAATCAAGTCTGTATACTTTTTCAGTTGTCTTAACAAACACTTCTTGTCCTCTTCACTTAAGGATTCAATATAAATACCTTCATTAGTCAACTTCTGGATTGAAGTCTTTGCTTCTTCCAGTACTTTTTCAATGGATTCAATGGATTTCTATTGCTGGACAAAGATCTACTACTGTTGTAGCAGATGCCTGGATGGCATTGTTTAATGACCCAAGTGGTTTCAACAGTAGACTTACAAGAGAAAGAATGGCAATAGTCTTCTCTGAACGTAGTAGCAAAAGTAATCCACCAGCCTCACTACTTAGATACATCCCATCTTGGTAGATACTTTCCAAAGCCAGTAATAATGGCTGGAGTAATTTTAAGACCACAGCCAAGAGAAAGCCAGAGGGTTTTCCCAGGTTGGACTAATTTGAACCTCAGTCCCAGTGTATCTTCTATATTTTCCAAGATATTCAGTCTTTTTGGACTCTTGCTGAAAAAAGAATATAATGAAGACATTAAATTTGTAGCTTTTTAAATGTTTTAAATGTTTTTAAAGAGTCTGCAGCTCGTACTAGCGCTAGTTGGAGTATATGGCCTCTGTAGTGTGCATAGGAGACATTGGGGTTACACTTTTCTCTGAGCAAAGTTTGTACTCCACCATGTCTTCCAGAGAAGTCTGCAGCTTCATCAAATGCACAAGCAGCCATCTGTTTGGGGTCCAAATGACAAGCATTTAACTCTTCTAAGATGTGGGTTGTCATAGATGCAGCTGATGTGTCTTCTGTAACTTGAACATCTAGAAATGCATCTACTGGCCTACCACGGACATCAAGATAACATACACAGTGACTTAATACTTGATGCCCATTTGCATCGGTGCATTCATCAGCCATGTATGCAAATTTTTTGAATGTGGTGAGAGAGAGTTCTTCACTTTTTCAACTGTTGAGTCTTTCTCTGTTGCACTACATGCTTCTAGCCAGTCAGTTGAGTTTCTTGCAGAAAGATAGTGAGCATTTGCTGGTCTAGTTTGGAACCAGTGTTCAACTTCAGGATGAACAAGTGACAATGCACTTAACATTGGCCTCCAGTTTGTAGTGTGTGGTATCTTTTGCTTAAATAGAAAGTATGATGCCACAGCCATGTTTGTTCACATGAACTGTGTTGCGTCTCCAGCACTCTTAACAGCCTCATTAAAACTCACCGGTGTTGTCCTTGGTCAGCGGAGACTCAGAGTTCAGAGGTCCTTTCACATGAGTTCACCTCCCAGGTGGGGGGCAAGAAGGCACCTTGCTTGTTCCTCCAGCTGCTCACTGTTCGCTCTGGCCACTGTTGTTCGTTGCGCCACTGTTCACTCCATCGCTCTGTTGCCAATGGCCCTGAGCCGTCACCTTCTGCTGCCACCTGCCACTGTGACCTCTGCAAGTTGGTCTCTTGAGGTTCCACCCACCTCTCAGTGATTTCAGCTGAGCTCTCAGTGGGGGAACCTCGCTGCTAGTGCAGACTGGGCCGTCTCTTTCACAGAAACACTGTCCCACAGCAGGTCTAAGCACTTAGACCTGATTATCAGTGATTTCAGCTCTAGTGGTCACTTTACAAAAGACTATCTATGGAGCCTAATCAGCTCTGTCTTTAAACAGTGGAGAGAGGCAGGTCAAATAGTACTTGTGACTCAGGCAGACCATCAAGCAAAACATCCGTCCCCACCCTCTCTCGATCCCCTCAATCAGCACAGGCTAAGTACAGTTCTACTGCCCTTTACTCATACAATAAGAACAACAACATTTCATCCCTCCCCCCTCCCCCGCATTCAAGTGATTTGTAACCCAACCCCAGCCAAAATCTATCACTTGGGCAACACAGCTCTGTTTGCTGGATACCTAGGTAGATTAGGTGTGAATGTAAATACCATCTGGTCCTGAAGCCTTTCCCCCCAGCCCATCACTAGCTGTCAGGGAGAGCTCATTTAGACTTTGCTTACAAATCATAATTTGAAATTATTAGGTTGGCCAACATTACTGAAATGAATGCACTGACATGGTCATAAAAAACAACAGCTGTATAAGAAAGCTAGTCTATGTTCATACTTTTCAAATGTATTATACTTTTTCAGATACATGCATTTTATCATACCCTTTATATGCTTTTAAAGTGTGTATTAATGTTTCAATTTCAATTCAAATTTCCAAACAATCACTACATTAGCAACACTGTATGTAACCAGTTCACAAAACAGGGAGGGGGGTGATGGGGAAATTCAGGAGGGGTGTAGGGAAATCCCTGGTCCGAGCCTCTCCATAATCTTTCTGTTTTGAAGACAACATTCAGTAGCAAATCTTCACTCGAATTGCAGGCCTGAGCCATGCTTCTTTTACAGTTAAATACATTTGGCAATTTTTAAATTGATACAAGTTGTATTGGTCTTTCAGTAACTCACCCATGACTAGACTTCTAAAGGAAAATTTGGCAGGCCACCAGGAATTTAAAAGGGGTAAACTACTGAAGCTTGAAAATCAGCTGCACAACATGTTCTTTTTACATCTTAGGTTTTTTATAACGTACATCTGTACTGATATTTTCACACTGATTAGCACTGTTGAGCTTTTACTAGTTATTTACTAGACCCATTTAACTCCTCCTCCCCTCACTGTGGATTGACATACCACCTTTTAATGACTCCACCAGCCAAGTACCTGCCAAGGAGCTGCAGATTTCATACATTAATCTAAAAATAAACATTTTTGCAATTAAGCAAGCATTAATGCAATAGACTGAGGTCTTCAACATGTAATTAGACATTTATAATAAGTCCTAAAACACCTAGTTATATGCTAAAAAGGAAAAGCACTCAATACCCACAGTGTTAGGGATATAAAGAAGCAGACATTTTAAAAAGTATCAATAAAATCCAAGATGAAAAGGCGGCAAAGGACATTTGTTTATGAAAGTTACTTAAAAAAAAGCACTTAAACTTATAAAAACCCTAAAAATTCAGAATTAACTCCAAAGATCAGTCCTCAATTCACCCTCATGTGGCCAGAAATTGAAGCTATCATGGTCCTGTATCTAAGTAGCCCGAGGACAGTGAGCAATCTTGCATGTCCTGTACTTTGCAATAATTAGGCAAATAGGTTCAAACAATTTTTGCCTCTGATTTAAATATTCTGCCTTCAGGAATCCAAGATCTTTCCCCCATCCCACATTTCCATGTATATTTTTAGTGTAACGTGAATAAGATTGCCACGCACTGTAACATCTACCATTGTCTCATTACTGACACACAGACAATTCCATATACTCTAAGGAATCAGGACTTTAGAAATTACAATAAATACAGGACCAAGTACCTTGTGTCCCAGCTGAGCTGCCTCTCCCCGAGCTGCTGTTGCTATGGGATCAATAAGGTGCCCAATTTCCTGAACAACTGATGTCAACTGCTCCTGTAAAGCCTAACAAAAAGAGACATTGTCAGTTCTTTCCACAGCAATTCATTCACTGAGCCACACCATTTCACAAGATACCCTCATGCCAGCTGAACTGCAAAGAACTCTGTCAAACCACATTCAACGGTATAAAGAGCAGATGCAAACTAGTAAGTTTTATTTACATGCTTGTCCATTTCTCCACATTTATCTTCCCCTCTTGCAGGGTGCCCTGACAGAGGCTGTTTGCTGCACGTAAACATGAGGCACGGCGAAAAAAAGGCTCCTTCCAGCTCTGGCTTGCAATGCCTGTTCCTCCATTCGCTTCTAGCTCCAGTGGTAACATGACAAGTGATGCTATTGTTGCCTCTGATTTAATGACATTAGACTGCTCAGAAAAATTACCAGGACTGCTGAGCTAAACATGAATCAGCACTTTCAAGGCAACAGTGCAGCACAAAGAGGAAAGTTTTAATTGTGGACTCCATATACACTGATATGAAAGGGAACCGAAAAATAAGTAATCTCCAAGTAGGAGATATGGACTGATCTCCAAAATACGGTAGCGGAGACATAATGATAAAGAAGGGCAGGTATTAGAAATGCCAATACTTGAACTATTTCCCTCTAGTTCAAAGGCAGTTAATGCCTTTGTAGCCAGGATTTAGCTCATCCTGCAAAAAAACAAGAAATAAAACACCATCTTTATGATTTGCTTTATTTACATATTGCTTTAAATAAGACTTGGTAGCTTGATAGTGCTTATTCAAACTCCGAACACTATTAGCAAGGTGCAAAACAGGATGACATTTTTAACAAGAGGAAAGAGGAATTAAGTTGTTTTTAAAAAAACCCCACTTTTGTGGTAACTTCATACACTTTTATTTCTTAAGAGTCACGCCAGTAAGATGAAAGTTTTAGTGGTGTATCTAGCATTGCTGCTTAGCTTGGAAATAAACAATCACTCTTGCAAATGCAAGAGGGCAAATTTGAGAGAGAAGGATTTCATACCAATCTCATTAAAATTGGAAGAAAATGTAAAGCTGTTTTGCGTAGGAGACAGGGACAGTGATAACATTTACTATTAATGAGGAAACTTTACTTAAAATATGAAGTTTATCACTCAGAGTGCTCACTACATGCTATGAGTAATTGTTAGTAGCTTTTCTCTCATGAATATATTGAACACTTGCAATGTGGAATGCTTAGCTTGGGACTGTGCTGTCTGCTGTTCAATTTACTGAAGCAGTTGATCAATGTATGATATCTTAGTATTAAGGCACAAAAGCAAATATGCAAAAATGATGTCCCTGAGGCCTACTCTGATGAGCTGCTAAATCGCATCTAGTCATCCACCCTTAACAAAACACTCATTTCATCTTCATTTCTTGTTCCTTTGCTTTTTCCCCCATCTTATAATCTTATACACAATTTAAGCAAGCTCCATTCCCCAATAGGTAAACATCAATGTCATCCCAAATTTTATTTTGCCTCACTACCTTCCCTATCATAAAGCCCTATTAACACCATCATTAAACACCCCAGATTAGGCCAGAAATCAGTCTCCCCATGAACAAATCTGTGAATTTGCCGTAAGAGCCTTCTAATGGGAAAATTTCTCCCCTGAGGGCAGTCTGTGCTGCCTCTACACAGTTCCTAGTTCCAATGTTTTCCTTCTGATATGAAGGAAAGCAAAAGACAAGTAGGAGTGCTTAATTTTACTCAGTTACAGTGCAGTCTGCCTTACCTCAACTGAGATGTCATCCCTTGTGGCCAAGTTCTGACTGACTGCTGCAAGGGAAGCCTGCTCAATATCTCTAATACATCTATTGATTCCATCAATGGAGTAATCACATTCTCTCTGGCCCGGGGCTTTGTCCCTGAAACAAAAAGAAGATAGGGTAATTCAAGGTTGAAGAAGGTCCTCATTCATGAATTCACACACAAACGTATTTCATTAATAGACAATATATGAGGCAAGTGGAGCAGCAAGGAAGAGAACTAGGTTTGTTGTACCAATAAGGGTTTGATTCACATAAATAGCTGAAAGAAGAGGAGTACTTGTGGCACCTTAGAGACAAGTACTCCTATTCCTTTTGCGGATACAGACTAACACGGCTGCTTCTCTGAAACCTGTCATAAATAGCTGAGATATTCTGGATGTTTTGTGGCATGTAAGCCCTCGGGATTTGGCAAGAAAAGGGAGCTTTTAATGAAGCAGAACCAGGATACTCTCCCAGGTGAATAAGTAGCTGCACTAGCCACCTCAGAAAAGAGCCCTCCTAAGGTGGCCATGGCAGAGGACTTGAATAAGCAGGACTTAAGGAGCAACTGAGACAGATGAACAAAGCCTCTCACCTTCTGTTGAATGCAGGGGAGAAATCAACCAATAGCTCCATGAAGAACTCCTTGGGTATTAGGTAAGTTTTACTCTCAAACGCAAATACATTTTAATGGAAATTAATCTGTGGGGACTTTAATCTAGACTGGCAGTTTGTGGTTGAAATATAAAATCATGAAAGGACAATATTAACTTAGATGCTAATACACAGCCACCAACATACAGTTTATTCACTCAGTACCCAGTTCCACTAAGAGTTAGAATACATAATGTAATCCCTCTTTTCAAGTGTGTTTAAGTTTGTATACAAAGGAGATTTAGTGCTTCTTCTAAAATTAAGGCACGCGTGTGCGCACACATGCAAGAACAATCTTATAAAGTAAACAGGAAAAAAACTGTAGTAGAGAACAACATTCAAATATCAGAGGGGTAGCTGTGTTAGTCTGGATCTGTAAAAGCGGCAAAGAGTCCTGTGGCACCTTATAGACTAAGAGACATATTGGAGCATAAGCTTTCCTGAGTGAAGACCCACTTCGTCGGATGCATGCGACCTACGAAAACCTTATGCTCCAATATGTCTCTTAGTCTATAAGGTGCCACAGGACTCTTTGCCGCTTTAACAACATTCAGGTTACTTTGGTCCTGATATAGCAAAGCACTTCAGAATGTGCTTTGCTGAATCAGATCGCTAGACATACCATTTGATTTGCCTCAAAATTATTGTCAATTTGTAGGGAATGTTTTCCATGTTCTGAATACTGCTAAGTGTGTTTTAAATATGTTCCAATTTACATAGGCCCTACCATATTTTCTGCTCTATTTGCTTTAAACTCAATAAAAGGAGGAACTTGACAAAACCCCCACTTTCCAGAGCTGTGCAATCATCAATAATGATTGCACACAAAGTATAAACAGAGAGACCTTGTGCACTATAGAATGCAATCAATATTTGTCAAACAGACAAAGGCACAAGCTGGTAAGGAATTAAATTTCATTTTCAAGCTTTGAAGAATGAATAAAACAATGGAGGGCAATAGTGAAAAAATAACTCTCTTACCACAGCTCCCTCTGTCCCTTCAACTATCCATGACTTACTCTTCAGCTATATAGAATAAGAAACATTTGCTCTATGGAAAGCAAATGATGTTCAAGTCCCTTTACATGGTTTTCATTGATAAAATGACAATGGCAGCATGGGCCATTAGGTACCACCATTTCATTCTACATACTGGATAAGGTGCTGGGGCATTATGACATGAGAGTGGAAGATAAAAAAAAGTTATGACAGAAAACACACCTAATGGAAGTGATCAGACTCTTAATTGAATCTGAAACCGTGTGCGAATGCCCAGCAAGTATAGACCAGGTAGGTGGATCTTTTGGATTGATGGCCAGCGAACGAGCAGTTTTGATCAATAAAGCTGAGCTCTCCAACATCGTCTTGGCGGAAATCAGAATTGGCTCCTGTGCTCGAGATCCCTGTGATCAAAAGAGCAGCAAGACACATGCACGGGGAACAGAATTAGAATCTTCTTCAAAACAAGTGGCAAATGCTTGGACTCGCCTGCATTCTAACAAAGACAAGTATTGAGGGAGGACTGAACGTAACACTGAACTATTCATCTCTCCCACACTAACAGGAAATGCAGAACATTTGTAAGCCACCCTTGGAACTTGTCAATTTATTTTGCTCCTGAAGAACTGGTTCTATTTAGGGCATGCGTAGATCATCAAGATCTGCACCATCACGTAATATTAGACGGGGAGAAGTCACTGCAGTAAATTCACTGTAGAAAGCAAAAAAATCTGGCTAATTTTCTGTTTGCTGTAATTAAGGAGACCGCTTTCAGATTAGCAAAGGGGATACATTCAAGTGAAAAGAGAAGCCCATGACTCCTGCCAAATGGAGAACTGGTGGGTATAATTTAGCAGCATGATAGCCAGTTGTAACCATTATGAGATATAGGCAAACATGCCTTCTCAGAGGATTAGTTGAATATGGCCTATAATATTGTAACTGGGTTACAATATTTGTACCTAATATCCTGATTGGATGCCAGCAAGATAGAAACACCAACTACAACAGGCCTGGAGGGGGCAGGCCCCAAGCCTACATTAAGTCCCACAACATGTGGATCCGGACAGACATAATTACTGAATCCTCTGCTTCTGCTGTCTCCAGTTTGGGATGAGGCCACTGAAAGCAGGAAACAGTTTGCAAATCAACTCTGAACATGTCTGCAATGCTATATAAGCGCTGTTACAATGGGATTTTACATAGTTTTGAACGAGCTTTAGTCTCCCAAAATGTGAAATGGTTTTGTTTTGTGAAACATAACTCCCCACAAAAAACTACTTCTTGTCAGCACAAATTCCCACCACTTGATCCAGACGCGGGACAACTGTCACGTAAGCCATTCAGTGCATCCTAAGTGATAATTTCATTTTAAATTGTAATGCTGGCTTTGAAACCTGGCAGATTTATGACTTCCCCAGATGGTGAGAAGTATCTGACACAACGTGCAAGTCATTAGTACCACATTACATGCTAGCAACAAGAGATAAAAGTTGTTATTCCAGCATCACAAGGCTTGTCATGCTTGTACGAAATTCAAGGTCAGTGATTAACTGAAAGAGAGCACTGCCTACAAGAGGTCCATACGAAGGAACTCAAGGAATGCAGCCTGGCAGATGAGATCAGCCCTTCAGTGAGGGCAGAGGTTTCAACCAGGAATGAGCTTTTGTCGCAGGGTATCAGTTGTACACGGAAGGTGGGAAAAACTATGTTTCACGTATCTGTGCTGTAAGCAATTCTTAAGGGAAAAGAAGGAATCTTGAACACAGGACTGGCCAAGTAAGAAAAATAAAGGATTATTCACTCCTTTGGTTGACAGTGATCACTTGTTACTTTAAATCAGTGGTTCTCAAACTTTTGTACTGGTGACCCCTTTCACATAGCAAGCCTCTGAGTTTGACCCCCTCTTATAAATTAAAAACACTTAATATATTTAACACCATTAGAAATGCTGGATGCAAAGCGGGGCTTGGGTTGGCGGCAGACAGCTCACGACATGTCCCGGGTAATAACCGACCCCCAGTTTTAAATCCACATAAATTTTGTTCCTGATTTGGGATCATAAGACCTGATCCTGCAATGAGTTCTGCTTGCCCACATGGAACTCAATGTAGGATCAAGTTCTTCAAAGGTTTTCCTGGTTACAAAAGTTTAACTCCACATTTTAACTTTGATAATAAAGCTAACTTGAGGGCAGGAGAGCACCTCACATGGTTACTTTGTGATACAAATAAAACTCTCTACCTACCTCCATGCTGATCTGGGCTGGTATACTGACAAACTCTGGATTGGACGCAAATGCTGTCAGATTTTCCACAGCTTCAATCAAAGGTGCAGTCGCAATTCTACACTTATTGCGGTTATCTTCAGAGAAATCACCGTCCAGGGCCTGGCAAAGAACATGGCAATTAGTCTCTGGCATGCAAGAGCCCATTTATAAAGGCTCAGCAGGGTCATATACTGAAGGAAGATGGTTTAATTCACTGTAACTTTCAAAACATTTATAACATTTGAGATTTTCAAAGAGATTTGAAAGTTCCTCCAGACACAAGACTGATCTTAACACTTTAGAAAAAAGAAGTAAAATTTAACACAGTATGTTTCTTCACTTATTCATATGATTATTGACCCCAAGCCCAAAGCAGCTGTGCTGCTACGAAGAACAGGAAAAAAGCTTAAAATAACTGCACTCTGATGACTTCCCATAAATCATGTTTTAATACCTCAAGTCCACAGAGGTGGAAGTTGCTAACAAGTTGATCCTTTTCTTAGAAACTAAAACCTCTAAACCAGACATTCGTCTTCATAGCTGTTATTGACTCATTCTCACATAAGTGAACTCATCTCCTTCATAATCTTGCAGGAAACAGCTCAACATGAAAGCAGCTTCAGTGGAAAATCATAACAAAATCAAGTCCTCCGAATATAGTTGTTTTACAAGAATTTTAGCAGCAGGCCATCTAACGGCTTACTGAAAGATTCAGATTTCGTGAATGTACCTTGATAGTTTTCACCAGGTTGGCGGTGCTGTTTGCGACCTCCTTAGCAGATTGCACAAAATGTCTCTTGGCAACGGGGTTGGCTGTCTTCGATGAAGCAATACGACAAGCGTTACACAAAGCAGAAGTATGCTTGGCCACTATTGTGGCAGCTGATAAAACCTGAAAAAACAGATGGCACAAAAGAGGTGAAGAACCAGGCAAAGGAACGAGGTAGTAATGACATTCTAATTCTGAACAAACAGCGATTCAAACCCTTTCTATGTTCACAAACTGAGTATTTCCCCTCACCAACCATCCATATAAAGCAAACAGATGGCTCCTAATGAAACCCAGAAAAGGTCTCATTACAATCCTCTGGAAAGAGTTACCTGTGATGGGCTACTCGCTGGATCCACCAGATTCTGACATGCCATCTGGATTGCCTGATTGGCCCTGGCAAACTGGATAGGATCGACAAGCCCCTGGTGACCAGCCTGACTGTTGGGATCTGAGATGCCAACCAGGTAAGCGGCCTAGAAAGGGAGCAAGATTAACTTAAAAGCAAATGTGAAGATTATGCTAAACCCATTCCAACTGTTCAATGAGCCAGCCAAATGTTTACTGACCAGGGTGATCAGGCTGTAGTTAGAAGTCATATAGCAAAGCTGCTATTAATAAATGCCTAGCAACAAGTCTGTAGGAGGATGTAAAAGCTGGCGTGTCTGTAATATGATTTGTGAAATCTCATTAGCCTGAACAAAACTACTCAGCAAAATCCAAAGGGTAAAGATACTTCATTATCCAATAAGCATCGAAGGAGAACTGATTTATCCCTAGGGTAGCCAGGTAAGAACTCTGATGCTGACTGTTCAAGTAACTTTCATCCACCCAGAGCAGCCAGATTTTGAGGGGCCCAGTATTTCAGTCAGCTATGAATAGAAAACTGAAGACTACAGTTGCCCACACATCACCTTTTCACACCTTGATGAAAAAACTGTCCTCTTCAATGTACAATGAAACATAAAGTTACATGTGTTAGTCACAGCACAAAAGAGATGCTTTGTTTCTAGAGCTGACTGTAGGGCCCATCCAGCTGCAGGCTACACCCCAGGTAAGGACACATAATGGTCAGTGATAATCTCAGTTTTTATTTAAACAATGATTCTACACTTCTCACCACAGAGATCAGGATTTATTTATATAGTCAAAGCTATATTTGGAGGTTTCTTTCTGATTTCCTTTACAGATAGGACTAACTGTGGGGCCCAGGAAGCCCACAGTCACAGATTAATTATATTTTTGTGTGTGGGGAGTGGAGGGGGAAAAGGACAGCAGAGCAATTTGCAGCTGCATAGGATGGTCCCTCAGAGTTGGCTCCTCCACTGAGAAGGCAATATAGCTTTTGGTCAGCAGGGGGAGCAGCTCAATAACTTGGGACTCAGGCTGGTTTGAAATATGCAATTTTGGCAGACTGATCCAACAACATTAATACACCTCTGAATGTTGCAACATTTTAAGCTTCTTAGATACTGAGAAAATATCCAGACAGTCGTAATGGGTCTAAAACATACATTTACCATAATCTCTTTTCCTTTGCTAAAAGGGAATGAGATTATGTATAGTTTGAAGACATGGGCTGATTATTAGAAATGACCCCCAGAACGCATTTTTTGTTATTAGCTTAAGGCACAAAGCTCAAGTTACCCAGCTTCCAAGTAACTCAGGCTTGCCTGTGCTTCCTTCTACAAAATTAGTTCTGAGGGGGCAAGATCTTGGGGAGTGTGCATAGAACTGGGAGGTACAAACACACAAATTCATGGCATGGCTCTGACACTTACTTCCTCTATAAACTTGGGAAACTCATTTAACCTCCCTGCCTCATTCTCCCTCCATACAAAACAGGCATAATATTGCTTCCCTCACCTCACAAGTGTGCTGTGATGCCATATTACTTAATGTGTGTCCCACTCTTCCAAGATGAAAAACACTGAACAATGCAAATATTTTGATTCTTTGGCCAACAGGAATGAAAGCTCAAATATTCACACGCACAAGATACAGCAATACAGAAACAAACAGATTCATATTTGTTTTACAGGCTTCATGAACAAGTGGTTACCTGGGCTGCAGCCTCTGTGAGACCACAAAGAGCCTTGGAAGCAACTCCAACACATTCTCCAAAGACCAGCAAATCCCCAGTCTTGGCATTCTGGGAAATGCCTGCCATTGACTCTCCAAGGACCTTAACAATTGAAAATAGGGTAAATTATTCCCCCAATATACTTCACTCTACACGGCAGTGTTTTCCAAGCTTTCCTGGACTGCACACAGAAGCAACTACTCAGCACAGCTTCTTTGTCTGACCCAAAACACTTGCTGAAACTTAGTGGAAAAAGTACTTGCAGCTTGGCATACAGGAAACGTCCCAACATCGGAATGCCTGTAAAATTTTAGTGTTTGTCCCACCGAAGCCTATCTTGCTTGGTTTTTTTTTTTAGCTTGCAATGTCTTTGGTATAGCAGCAAAGCAAACGAATTCCATGTTCCAGTGCATTAGGCATCCTCCTTTTCTTTTAGATTATGAAGATTTTGGGATTATTCCAACACATCACACACTGAAAAGGCCAAAATGAAGATGCACTAAAACTTTCAGGGGAGGATTTCCAGAGTATGGTAAGATTTTCACTGTAAAATACTTTTGCGGTGATGTAGTGGTAACTTTTAACACTTACAGAATTGATTAACCCCTATGGAGTAGACACAGTGAAAAACTAATTTCAGTTTGAATCACAGCTGGAACAAAGGTTTATTCCAATAGGCAAAGCTACTCAATTAACACAAGCTTTTTTGGCGGGGCTGGTGGGGGGAAATGAAGTTTTAAAACTAAAAAAGTTGTTTCCCATAGATTATGATTTTTTTCTAGTTTAAACACAGGACATAAAATAGCTAAAATTAATCCACATTTTACAGTACTTGCTGGTATGCTGAAGTATTTGGATTGCTAGTGAGTTAAGTCTCAGACAATATCACAAGGCAATCACATGACACTAAATGCTATCAGCACAGTAGGTCTTCAGATGAACAAACAAGCCAAACAGCAGCATAAAGATTGCTCACAAGAGTCTCAAATGGAGTTTTACCAGAGAATTTCATAAAGTTAGAGCACAAGAATTTTTCCTAGAAGCAGACCTTCTTTTTCCAATGTATTTTATTAGCATGCAAACCCCTCCATTGATTAGAAATTGTTTAGCACATACACACAGAAGTAGAGTAACAGAATTACCTTGGAGTTTTCCATAACACCTTCAATACAATCAAAATATGAGAGGTCGCTTACAGGTTCATTGGGGTTATCCAGCATTCCCTTAACTGTCTGAAAGAAAGGAGAGCAGCTTCAGTTACTACAGTAGCTATAACACGGATCTGAGCCACACAAATACACCACCACAATAATTAAACCAGTGGACACATCTGCACATCCTAGTTTCTTTATCTCCAGGCAAAGAAATATGATTCCCAGACACTGCAGTATGTAGATATTTTCGTTACTGACTATTTGTAAACTTTCCTCTGTGTTACCATATCACAAACTGGCAAACCCCCTTTCGAACTCAGAGCCTTCCTGGGAATAAAAACATTGATTCAAGAAGCTGCCACCTCTTGTTACCTGCTGTGTGGAGACACAAAGAGTCACCTGGCTAAATGTAAGTGCACCATCTGCTTGCATTTTTTTCCCCTGCCAACAGAACCTCCCAGCACCGTTCCCTCTGTCAAATGCTATCGGAAAATACTGATGTGACAAGTAGAATTAAGTAAGAGTTGCCCTTCTCCTGGGGTGAACCCAGACCTTGAGAGTACTGCACAGAGTTATCCAAGGGAGAAGCTACTTCATATATTGTAAACAGGAATCAATATATTTGGACAAAACTATTCTCACAACATAAAAAAAAATATCCAAAGGGCAAGTCTCCTCTTTTGCTTAAATTGTTTTTTTTAAGCTGATTTTCATGCTTACAGTCAAGAACGGAAGCTGAATAACAGCCCGATGAGCTGTATATAACACACTTTCCAACATGAGTGAAATCAGGAAGTACAGGAAGTTAGTAAGGGGCTACAGCTGAAAGATTTGCTGCATTATTTTCTTCAGCAAAGGAAATCTGAGCAAGAATTTAAATGTTAGATCTTTTATCAGAGCTTAACTTCTAACTCTAAAGCAATTTTCTGAAGTTGAGCCATGCTTTGTCTGCTGTCTTGTAACAGCCTAAAAGTTATGGTCAAGATCATTTCCTTTAAGCACTTTACTGTCAGTTATCTTACTGTATGAAAAAGGCAGTGTTAACAAGAGATCTCTTCCGCCAACAGTTCTGCTGTTGCTTCCTGCTCCCCTCTTTCTCTATCCCCTAGAATACTTTAATACCCTGCTCCACCCCTCCGTAGCAATTTACTGAGTAGCAGTGAGCAAATCATGTTCTATCCACATATTCACTGCTCCAGAGACAGGAGCTGTACGACTCCCTGGACAGATGACAGGAAGGAGCGAAAAAACAGAACAGCAGATTGACAGTTAAAATGCAACTGCTGCTGCTAAAAACCCTCCCGTCTGTTCCTTATCCTGAAGTGCTAGGAGTGACTTGCCACATCCATCTGCCTAGGGAGAGTTAAACAAGGTCTCCATACTCCTGGGAAAGCACAAAGTCTGTGCAGCTTTGCTTGATCTGATCCACAGGGCAGGCCCCAGGGTATGTGGACACTATACTTAAGTCACTGATGAAACACTTGAGTTCTGCTAACGCTATACTTCCCAGTTATTGTAGGGAGCCTCAGGAGGCAAGTAGGAGAAATTGGTGAATGAGGTAGGGAAAAAGGCAGGTGATGGGGAAACACCCTTATAGCTTAACCATAATAAAAATGAAATGGGGAGCACCTATTAATGTTGATGGGCACTCCTATAAGCTTCTTATAGGTTTACCTAGGTCTAGCTTCAGACCCGGCTGCTGCCTCTGTTTCCCCTTCTGCCCAAGTTCATCTGGACTTCACACTGCAGGGGTTTTCCCACTAACAGTCTCCTTTTCAAGAGTCTGGGTTATTAACCAAGTTCAAAACACCACGAATCTTCCACCCAGCCTTCCTCAGACAAAATTAGTCATTTCAGTAGGGAACTGGCTTCAGCATCCACCTAGCTTTTCCCATAGGCTCAAGTCTTTGCAGCGCTTTATCAGAGCTTCCCCTTGCTTATAGCTCTCCCACCAGGCCCACAGACCTTGGCAACTCTCCTCGCTGAGGATTCCCTCCCAGCAGGCTCCTGCTCCTTACAGGTCTCTGGAGAGGTGTCACCTGTCTTCTCAACATGGCTCCATTTTACATGGAAGAAGCTACAGGCAGTCAATCTCATTTCTAGTTTGACTTTTGTATTAATATGGGCAAATCTCACAGAAATGGACAATTAACAGTAATGAACAAAGACAGGGATAGCAAGAGAGCAAGCACTGTGTAAGCTTTCATCCAAAGCTCTGCTAATATTTGCTATTTGTGTCCAGGGACTCTGATCAGAGCTTGCCAGTCACATCAACCTGGGTGCTAGCAGGTCTGAGACCTCATTTGTTCACTCAGTGCTAATTCCTTTCTGCTCTACTATCGCTTTTTCCTCCAGTTAAATCCCACCTCTCGCCACTCCTCCTTTGGGATCAAAGAATCAAGGAAGAGCTGTGTAATCAGCCTATAAGTTTTTCCATTGACTTTCTCCTTGGTCTGTGTTATTAAAAATATCACTCTTCACTGATATTTCCATACACTGGTCATGCAGTAAATCAAGGAGAAAAGTTGACTTTAAGCACAACTGTACTGTACACAGGTGATTTGAAATTTAAAAGCAAAAGAAAAAAGTGTTTTGTTTAGTGGTAAAAATGCCAGGGCAACGTCCTTGGACTTTTACTGCTGAGAGTTCTTACAAATATTCACTGAAACTGTTACTGTTATTAAAAGTGTGACAGCTCCATATCTCCACTCCCACACCTACTATAACACACTTAGCACTGGTTGCATTTCAGCTTGAATTCATCATCGTGACATTCTTCTCCCTCCCTCCCCGCTCTTCCCCCTACAAAAATCAAAGCATTTTGATGCTTGTTGCCAACCCAAAATCATTGGATTTGAGATTTCCCAATAACTCTGTTAATATGCCTTTTCTAAATAATATAATTAATAAAGAGAAGAAACAAAGCACAGCACCGTAACATTTCTGATTTAGAGACTCATTCTCTTTGCCCCACTGAACAAGGCACATCCACAGATGAAAACTGAGGATCTCTCCTGGCAGCAGCTCTGAACTGTGGCAAAGTCACACGCTGTAGCTTGAAACAATTTCTACAAGTACACTGTAACAAACTGAGAGCCAAATGAGACTACACTCTGTTGTACCCACTTTTATTAGGGCCAAATTTGGTTTTGAGTGTTAGTACCACCCCACTCCTTTCCTTACAAGATCCTAAACCATTTGGCTTTAGGGATCATGACCTCTTCTACAATCATTTAAGAAGCCCTTGCTTCTAACAGAACTGGTGGCATCTAAGACATCTAACTAATTTATTTGTTCCTTTTAGCCTGAAGAAGGAATGATGGAAAAAATGTAGGCATAAAGTGAAAGCCATGGTAAGGCAGTAATCAGCATTACAAACACAGCCAGAAAGCCACATCACACTGCTGATCACATCAGCTCTGCACAAGAAGAGCCAATGTCATGCTGAGGGAATTCTTAAAGTACCAAGAAAAACACTTCCCACGGCCCTTTCATTTTTTGTCTTGAATCATGACAAAAATAGCGTGTGTATGTGTAGGAACAATGTAATATGCAGTGTGGTTTCAGCCTTGTTGGTCTCAGGATATTAGAGAGACCAGGTGGGTGAAGTAATATCTTTTATTGGACTGTGATGACTAAGTTAACAAGGCCAACTGACAACTCTCCTAGACCACCTACTATATAGAACTCAAAGATCCCCCCACTCCAAACCACAACTTAACTCCGAACTTAAAGACATCATCAAATCCTTCCCCAAACAACTCCAAGAGAAACTCTACAAACTCATCCCCCACAAACCAACCCCAGGGACCTTCCACATGTGTCCCAAGATACACAAAGAAGAAAACCCTGGCAGACCAATCATATCTGCCCATGGCACTTTTACTCAAGGAATATTGGGATTCATAGAAACCATCCTCAAACCATTCACCACACAAAGGGCCAGCTTCCTTCCGCACACGCCTGATTTCTTCCACAAACTCCACAATATTAACATCCTCTCTCAGAACTACACATACTGTGTCACCCTGACTACACTGACAAAAGCCCTACACCTCTTGTGCAGGTGGAGTTATTATGTCAGTGTAGTAGGGCACTTACATCAGCGGGAGCAAGGACGTAGTGTAGACACTGACATACTTAGGTTGACATAAACTGCCTAAGTAACTTAACACCAATTTAGCTTAGCTTCACACACTATTGCCTAGCATTTTGGAGCAGGTGCTGATTGGTTTGACATTAACGTAGGCACCTGGCCTTTCAACAAGAGCAAACTAACTATCCACTACAATTTACAGAGGTATTGTCAAAACACTCATGTAGCAGAACACAATAGAGTGTGTGTACTAGACCACGCAATGTTGAAAGACATTCAGCTAGACTGAGATAAAGAAAACATGAGGAATTAGAAGTCTAGAGGAATATAAAAATCATGGAGTAATTCATGATCTACTTTTCTTAGATGTGACTTTCAGAATCATCGATTTCCAATTACACAGAGCCACAGCAGAAAAGCTAAGATGTCACGGCTTCCTTCAGGGTACTATCAGCCATCTCAGTGAAAGATTTCTTAGCGTAAACCCTTCTCCCCATGTCCTCTGAAAGTGACTCTTGTGTGTGCACCCTCCAAACTGCTGCAGTGGAGACTGGTATCTTTATAGTCCTATATATGGCTGCTCTGTCATGTGGGGTAAAATGTAAACTCCCTTTCGCCAACTCAGTAGAAGTTGTGCTAAGTTTGTCTCCACTAGAAAGCTCTTTGCATATCTCATATACAATTAGAGAGAAAAAAATTCTGCCACAGATATCAAGTGGGGGAGACTATGACACAGCGGCTACTCAGACAGGGAAACGAAAATGTAAACCCTGACCGACATCTTCAAAATAGGAAGGTTCACCCCATGAGACCACAAGCTTGTGCATACCTCCAGTTCTCTGAGAGCATTGTCACACTCCTTCTGCCCAGGAGCCTGTTGGGTACACAGAGTGATGAGCTGGTTAATACTCTCCGTCACTGCTCTAAGGAGGGGGAAAAAAGAAAAAAAAAAAGATTTTGAAAACTGACCAACTTCCATTATTTCCAATTTTGTCTTATTCATCCGTACACTATGAAAAGCCGTTTCAAGCCCAAAATGTTCTTCCACTTCTCTCACTGCTGGTACTTTCGGAGTGAGTGAGCAATATCATATTTGGTAGGGAGAACACAATACTAACCCCTGCTGAGAAAAACATAGTGAAAGAGGCTCCAAGTGAAACTGATCAACAGTAATCCTCACCTCAAACATAACCCCCTGTTCAAATCATTTGTCACTTAGCACATAAGCTATAGGTGGGATCTTCCTGTCATGATGGCAAGTTTCTAGGACATTTGCACAGTTTTGGTTCATAAAGGAAATCTGATGCATAATAAATGTAAATTATTTGACAGTTTATTTTATTCTGGATCTAATGTTATGGTGCAATTTCAAAATTAAGCCTGGCCACACAACCACTATGCTTGGAAATGTCAGGAAACAGCAGCACCTAAAACCCACTTCCTAGCAAGCCAGGCTGTAGCACTGTTGTGCTCAGAGTACAATAAAAATTATTAAAAAAACAACCACCCAACATCTCTCCCCGAATAAAAAACAGAACAGTAGCAACTGTGTTGCCCAGAAACCCCATGGGGAAGTTGATGGCATGGGCCCTCAACCTGACTACCACTCTGTATAACCAAATGAGGGTGGAACTAAATTTTTCAACCATTTCAAATACTACACAATCCCTAGTTTAGACAGAGTGTACTTTAGAGGATGTTGTGTTTGGTTGCTTGTTGATCAGACTCTCAGCATTATAGACACTAATAAAAATGTGTGTTTTGAAAACCATCTTTTTTATTAAAGATCAAGAATGTTGCTAACAATACCTGATCACGCAGACTACATCAGATGCAATTAAAAGTATTTTAAATCATATGAACCTATCCTACATCTCACTGGTAAGCACTGCCTCGTGCCTTCAAAGTTAATCTTCTGTGGAATATGAAAATTCAACTGAAAAGATTCTGCAGATACAGGGGCAGTGGGTGGGGAGAGTGGGAGGGTCTAAGACAGAAGCAGAATGAAAAATATGTCAGCAAATGCCATGGTTTGTTCCATGCTATTTTTTTTTCCCAACTTGAATATTCATTTAACACAGTTTTTGTGTGTGAGACAGAGATATGTACGTGTCTCTCCATTGCTTTCTTCTGGCACTCAGATATGACATGATACATGTGCACAACTAACAAAACTGTAGAGGAAAACTAGCAGAGACAGACTAAAGAATGGCTTTGTGAATATCAGAGAGAGAGCGCAAGCGAGAGAGAGAGAGAGAGAGGTTAGTACAATTGTAAGCTAAGGAATTTTATGTTTTAGAGCAATCCCGAATCTGACAGTCATGCGTATTTTGCATTTTTCCAGTTTTGTTTTGTCTTGAGTTTGACGCTCAGTATAGAAACTAGTGAAGGTGTCATCAGCCCTTGACCAGATTTCACAACATGGCCCACACCATTCAGAGGAGCAACCCTTTGTTTTGTACAGTAGCTATACACAGCAAAGATTTCTACAATATTGGTGATGCTTAACACCATGTGGAAAAATACAATGGCTGCCATTTGACGATCTGCTGCAACACAAGTGACATATGTGTACAAAGTTTTCTTTAATGAGGATTTCTTAAATTCAGTGCTCAGAGATGGGTAGCAGTAACTTAATTTAATACTGAGGACCACGTTGTCATAGACAGTGCGACATGTACAATGCTGCACTCTTAGCCAAAATCGTACAACAGCCCAGTGGAAACTGCAGCAATTGCTTAAATGGATAATGAGGGGAAATTGTTTTAAAGCAGCTTAGCAATTCTGGTCCAAGGAGGAGATCCTGGACCACCTTATGAGCCCGGTTTTCCTGTGCCACCCGCAGTACACAGATCACAAGTTGAGAACCAATGATTGGCATTGCACCATGAGTATTGTCAGTCTGGTGAGCAAAGCATAGCACAAAGTACTGTATGTATATTAGCACTGCAGAACAGGTCCAATCCGACAATTGGAATTGCTGATCATTCTCACCCCCTTCTTATTACACACGGGCTGCATGTCAAAAGTGGCAGTCTATGGAACTTGGGCACTGTGACGAAAGCACCAGCTCATGCATCACATTCATCTCGAGGCTGAGCAATTTTCATCTATGACCTACAAAAATAGCTCTTGGGCTTGGACTCTGTTCGTCTATGGACACTTTTTCACTTGTTTCCCAATACATTCTTTTCTGGTGTGAATGGAACATGATACTCACAAATGGAGTCCAAGCTTCACCTTGGAAATCACTTTTATTTAATGTCTAGGTTTCAAAATGCCAGTTTCTTCCCAATCCCTTAATATTCCCCTTCTGAAGACTAGTGTAATCTCCCCACCCCCCACTTTCAGCAATCCAAAGTGTAAATAACTTATCCAGGTCTGGAAATTTTTCAAATGACTTAAAAAACAAAACAAAAAAACCCCCATGAAAATGATTTAAGAAAGTGAAAGACACCCAGCTGTACAACTACTAATACCTGTGTTCTCTGATCAAAACATGAATAGTAAGGAGAGGGCAGAGATTTCACTTTGAACAGACTATACAGTCTATTAAATTCTTGATTTCTGTAATGGATTATGCAGAGTTCCTGTGCAACTTAAATTCAGGGAACCAAACTCCTATGTAATGGCATGAAGATAAATCCAGAGATACCAGCGGCAGTGAAAAGGCTTTACATTCCACATAGTTTTTACAGAATTCTTCTCATTATGCTGTGAGTAGCAACAAAGTCACCAACTTCTGCTCGATGAAATTACAGTGCCAGGTATTTTCCCCTCCTCTTGATTTCCTTGTAGGCAAGGGTTATAGAATAGTGCTCTCCCACTGACCACGTAGAGACATCCAGGGTAAGTTAAGTCACCTAATTGTATTGTGTGTACTTCATTTGATAAAAGCAACTTGGGAAAAGAAGATAACATGGTGAGAGCACCCGGTAGTGGTATTGCAGCAGACCATTAACCAGATTTTTGGGCAGCTCTGACAGCAGGCTTGCAAAAGGTCTATACATTTCATCTCCTTGACTGGGGAGTGGGAGTGGACATTTAAAAGACAGGATCAACTGCAACACCCAAATGAGATGAAAACTGCAAAAATAAAAACCTGGTGCTTAGCCAAAAAATAAAAGCAAGATCTCTCCCTAAACCCACTGAGCCATTTATAACCACAACATATGCAAGGACATTGCTTAGTAAGAGTTGTCTATGAAAGCCTTGCCAGCAGCAGGCATATAGCAACATCCTCAGCATCTGCATGTGTGAGAGCAGGGAAGGAGGTAGACAGGACGGACAAAGAACAAGCATTAGAAATAGTCTTCTTAAAAAAACAGACCAGATCTTCATCTGCTGTAAGTCAGCGTGGCTCTGAGTTCAATAGAGCTATACTGATTTATACGAATCCAGTGTAAGCAAGCTTCCTCTGATTTCAGTTTCACTTAAGCTGCAGCATGGAACATTCTATATGGTTAACGAAGAGTACCAGAAGGATAAGCTAACAAATAATACATATGGCAAAGGAAAACAGTTAAACACCATTTTAGGAAAACGAAAGCAGGTGATATGCCTGTACCTTGCAGCTGCAGCTAGGAGGTTCTTGGCATTGGGAGCTCCAGGATCAACTGAGAGAGACTTGGCAGCCAACAGTAGCTTGCTGGAAGCCATAGAGATGTTCTTGAGGTTCCCTATTACTTGAATCTGGTCCTCTTTAGTCTGGAAAACCACAGCAGCATAACATTACACACACAGTTTGCATCAGCCAGAGAGACAGGTAAAACTTTAAGCAATACATTTTGGAATTCAATTGAATTATCCATCTAAAACCAATGACATGCATGAGACGACATTCCAGATAGGGCCACTAAGCATCGCCTCTGCTTGCCCAGATCGGTGCCTCTAGCTCCTTTCATACAGCAGAAAAAGAAACCCGTATACAAGAAGCTTGATTTCCAACAGTAAGAGCATTCACAGAGAAGTGGAAGGAAATTTAACTACTTGCTGAACAATGCTTTTGTTGTCAAGTATCTTGTATGTCTCTGCCTGGCACAACTGACCCACATTGTTCAGTCAATGGGTACCGACTATATTCCAGCACCTTCTGTGTCATTTACAAGCACTCTTACTTACACCTTTACTGGATTAATGGCTTAAGCAAACAGAAATTTTGCAAAGAGACCTTCACAAACATTTAATTGTAAGGGTGCTCTATATGAAGAAGCAACAGTTTCTGGAAAACTAAATCTACCATGTAGCTTCATTTGATAAGCAGTTTGAATTTGACATCACATGACATCACTTTCAGGGAATGACGAAGAAATAATTTTACACACGTGAAGTTAGAAAATAGAGGATAACAGTATGCGACAAACAGCAGTGGTTAGATTTCTTGTTAACGATTTATGCAATAAAATTAGCCTTTCCGTGTTAGAAATATTTGCAAACTGGTTGTATTTTACTTGGTTTATGTGAACCGGGTTTGAGTCTATATACGTGAACTGCTTTCACAGGTCACCAAGTCATATGATACTGTTTCTGTTCCGACTGAATAACTATTTACCGACAGAAAGCATCCTTTTTTGTTCATACATTAGATGAAAACAATCAGTTATTCATGGATATTGTGTGATCGAGACAAACCTTTCTAAAGGGCCACAAGATCATTGCTGGTAGAAAATCTCTTGCAAATAGGCATTTGCACTAAAATTTACATTTTTAACTTCAGTGAACAGCCTTGTGACTAAAGGCCTCTCACACTAGCGTTTGTGAGTAAGTGATTAAGAGCTGACCAGCATCAGCATGGCACAAATTGATGGATTTTCTTTGCAAGAATATTCAGGGCTGCTTTTTGCTATATTAGCCCAGCTCTAGCCACAGAGCATTAGGTTTAAGGGACACTAGGTCAGCACAAGACCTGAAGTGTGACTTTAATAAATATAGTGATGTTGAAGAACACAGATTTGTAGCCCTGGAGCCTGCAAATCAACCAGGTAGCTGCAGAATAGGTAAAAACCAAGGTGGTAGCGGGGCAAGTTGACTCATTCTACACCCCACTCATTCTATACCCTACTAAATTTATTAAAGTCACACTTTGGGTATTGTGCAGACCTAGTGTCCCTTAAACTATATTTTTGGTCTGGAGGAACAGGGGTGAAAGAATTCCTTTGTTTCCATGTCCATTCAGTCCCTGGGCTTCCACCTTGCAAAACTACACAGTGCTGTCACACACATTGCACTTTACCAACCTTCTCCACAGGCTGGCTCCAGTCTTCAGCAGATCCATGGATGTGATGTAAAGTGTATGCTCTGGTGTCACATTGAATGGGAGATGCCAAATTCAGATTATAGAGGATTTACTGTGTGCTGAGTCCCCTTCATACTCCGATTCTTTGGGGCATTGGGCACTCAACCTCTAGAGCTGCTTAAGTTTAACTATCTTAAACTCCTATTACACTCCTGGGTAATTACACCACAATAGAAAGTGGTCCTTTACAAAGCTACTGACCATTAGAAAAGGCAATGGATTACTCTATCTTCAGCTATACAGATCACAAATCAATTACCACAAGGCTCACACTACATGGATGAGCATGAAATCATAGTTTCAACAAGCACCAGGAACAGATACACCCATCTATCTTGCACAATATGCAAACCCCACCATGCTCTTGTCACTTCTGAATGACATCTGACTCTTCTGTAACATCCTCTGCCTCCATATATGTTTAGACTAGACACTTTAACATCCCTACATGCCCAGGGTAATACAGCTACCCACTACAGACACCAAAACTCACTTGTGCTTGACCAGCCATTTCAATACCAGCATCAAGGAACTCATCGAAGTCATCACTGAACTTTCCAGAAGCTGCAGCCAACTCTCCGCTTTGGCCCCGGGTAGCATGAACCACTTCCCCTGCCGATTGGTTCAGGTCAGCTGCAGCCTGGTTTAGTTCACTTTGGGCTTCTTGGAAAGATTTAGAACTTGGAGGCAGCTTCAAGAGAAGAAGAGATGTGTCTTAGTGATCACAGAGACCAGTCATTCAGACTAGACCTTAATTGTGCAGTTCAACACAATTCAAAACGTTAAAGTAACGGAAGTGTGACTTTGAACCTGACAATAATACTCTGCATAGATTCCATGGCCAAAAGGGACCACTGTGATCATCCAGTTTGACATCCAGTACCTGGATTGTTAGGATTTCTTTTATTTCAGAGATAGGCCCGAACCATAATCCTGTGTAACAGCCATTCTGCTGGCTGGGCTGACTGCAGGTACTAAACTCTAAACGTCTTGCTCCAAAGTGCAGGACTCTACCAGTTGAGCTCAAAATAGGCAGTCCATTAGCCAGGAGGAAAAGCAGCTATCTTCAGGCTCAGTCACAGAAGGGAACAGACCCTCGGTCAGTGTTACTCCCAGATCCAGCAGCCCCTAAAACTTCAGGATTGTTCAATATTGTTCTGATTTTGGGGGGATCAAATCCATTTCTGCTTTAGATATTGGCGGGTTAGGGTCAAGTAATTGATCCCCATCTCAGAGGCAACATGGAAATACTCTGATTTGTCCTTTCATTCTAAAATACTAGCAGCTGTAAACTAGGCACAAACTTTGGAGGCTCCAGTATTCCAAGGCATTATCCACTCCCCAAAATAAGCTTCACAGAATGGATTTACAGTAACTGTACTGAAGAAGAGCTCTGTGGAAGCTCAGAAGCTTCTCTCTTTCACCAACAGAAGTTGGTCCAATAAAAGATATTACCTCTCCCACCTTATTGCTGTAATATCCTGGGACCAACACGGCTACAACACTGAAAATTACAGTAACTGTGTTAGTATTAAATTGATCCTAATTGTGTGTGAGGCCTGAATTGACTATTGCATTCATGGAAGTACTTGATTGATTGTACCTGAAAGCGCAATCCTCCATTAATCTGTGGAACTAGCAGTGGAAGAGTAAACTTGACCAAACTACACAACACACATATGCCCCGGGCAAGTTACAACTTTTGTCAGCTATTAATGACATTCAGGGAGGGAAGTAGGGACATGACTTGTCATTTCATTTAAACAGATTCACCACAGATTTTTAGAAGGGATGCAACAGAAAAATAGTGACATTCTGATACAAAGCATCAGAAAGGAATATCCCCAGGTGGCAGGGATCATGGTCCTTACACTGACTCAAAAGGATCACTTCTAGGAAGAAAACAGATTGTATGTTTCAAGTGTCCACATCCATTCAAACATTGGTCCCTCTGCTGAGACTAAAACAAAGGAGCGAATGTTAACCTAGGCAGGGTTAACAATCTTTACAACACGGAGACATCCCCAAAATCAACAGAAAAGCAGTTCAGGATAAAAAATGGCTACTATACAAGACTGACTTGTAATCTAGAATGAACTGGCTATTCAAGAATTTAAAGAATTTAAAATGTGAGGAACCCAAGTCAGATTTTTACTTCTGAAACACCATTTAACATCTAAGATTTCTCACCGAATCAACAAGCAGTTTCTTGCTGGATTCTCCAATGCTCTTCAAGGCCACATCAACATCCTTTTGTCCAGGCAGACAATTCACGCAGTTATTTAGTGAGTGAGACACTGCTTTGGCCACCTGGAAATATACATACAGGCAAAACAAAGAAGAAATCCCAATGAGGAATAAGGTCCCACATCACAATAAAATCTAGCTAAAAGGCAGTGTGTTTTGGAATGTCTAAATCCTAATCCTGGTTTAACAATGACTCCTCCTCTAAGGCGAGTCACAACCTCTCTTTTTCAGTTTCCCCATCTACAGGGGAAACTAGCCAACTAACCGGGTGTTAGTTACAGAAAAGCTTTAAGTATTATTGTTCACACAGGCCTGCAGCAAGGTTGCCTGTGAGGAAAGGAGCAAATGGGGCAGTTTGCCCTGGGCACCCTTTTTCAGAGTGCCCCAAACCAAACGGCATTGCAACCTGGTATGCAGGGTCGCAGTGCTACTCAGGTTTGGCCTCGGAGACACTGAGATCCCACAGACTGAGTTGCAAAACCACTCACTGAAATCCCACCCCCCGTCCCGATGAGGGGGCTGCTGGGCCAAACCTAAGTGGATTTACGACCCTTCGTGACAGGTCATAACACCTGAGGTGTGGAGCCAGGGCCAGCACCGTGGGACAGGAGTCAAGCTGCTGCAGTGGGGTGAGAATGGTGCAGGATCACTCTCCACCCACCCACCCCTTGCCACCCTGCAGTGGTAATATTTCGGAAGGGTGGAGGGCCTCACTTTCAGATATTTCCCCAGATTCCCAGAAACCTCTGTGCAGCCCTGGCCTCAAGGCACTATTATTTAAAACATGTCTCTCAAATTTTGATTTAAAAATAGTCAAACTCCCTCAACCAACAGAAAAAGGACCTTCTGTTCCGATAACACAATGATGAGATCCAGTAATGCTGGATCCAGAAACACCACTTGTTTAGAAAAACAGATGTGTTACAAACACTGAAAGTTGACTCAGGACCCTTCATTTGCTAACATCAAATTTAATTACTTTTTCTAGTTCACAGCCAAGAGTATACTGCCCAAATAAGGCATGGGTTAAAGGCCTTATTCACATGCAGTAAGGTACAGCAGGCACATCACTGCGTCTCTTAAAAAGAAGCCTTTGTAAAGAGAATTACATTAACTGCCTGTCTCCCAAAGGTGCCTAGAATATTACATTCCAGCACTGGCTGCATTATTAGTGCCCTAAGCTAAACATTCTGAAGTCACTCTGCACTTTTTGTAACTTACCTGAGCTAACCTCTGCTGACTTTCTGCATCCCCAGGTGCAACCAGAGCCTGTTTTGCTTCCTGAATAAGCATAGCAGAGCCTTCCATGACGTCCCTTGCAGAATCTAACATCGCATGTGCTGCCATTGGGTCAGTGGTGGATGCTGAAACGCCTCGTGCTGCCTGAGCCAAAGTCTTCAGAGCTTGAGCCGTCTCCCTGGCAGCAACCCCTAAATTCAGATTTCATGAAATACTCGGTTAGTATCCTCTAAGGCGCAATCTGTATTCTTTTACGGCAGCTGAATTGCAAGGTAATGACCCCCTTTCTACAGAACACTGCAAACATTTTAAAATTAGAGTGTTTCAGATGTGAACATGTTTGAGAAATGCCCACAGCAAAGCCATAAAATCAATATTATACCCACAAGAGCACATTTCAGGGTGGTTCTAAATCACCAAATATCTTTTTTTATGGAGCGAGAAGAAGAAAAATTTAACAGTTTCAAGTTACTTCCAATTTAGCTAGTGAAAAAGTACAAGTCTTAGCTACCAGCGAGAAGTTCAAAAAAGACGAAATGATGGAGGAGTCTAAATCCTATTGGCTTTCAAGGAGACTTAGGGCCCTGAGAGTCTAAGTTTCTGTGGAAAATGGGACTTCGGCTTTTGAAATTTTCACCAACGCTGGACAGGGCACAAGCTGAAATTCAAGTATAAAAGCTACATAGAGGCTTACAAGGAGTAAGCAGCAGAGTAGCATAACTTAGTTTCATCATGCAGACGGTCATATAGCAGACCTATGAAAACTGGCTTGTGTAGCCTGTCTGACCTAGACTCTCCATATGTTCACAGCCATGTTGCCAAGACCAGTGACCCTGTAAGGAGTGGAAGAATGTAGCTATCTCGTGTTTAAGTCAGCCCTTATCGAAATGCTACACAGTACCCTGAAGTCTTAAATGATCTTTATTAGCCCCCAGAGTAATGGAGGTAAAATCACTGTCTACACAGCAATGAACTGCATAACAACGTGCTCCATTTATGTAGGTGTCTTTTTCAGTTACGGCACAGAGGTTAACTATGTCATTCCTACAACAAAAATACTACATAAACGTTCCCATTCACTGCACCAGCCTGCTTTGTTGCATCACTTGCTTTCCAATCTATAAATATTTAGACAGTTACACAGCTGGGATGTAGTTTTACAGCCTAATGAATACAAATTACATGGCTACCACTTAAAAGTGTATTAACGTTAGCGTGCTCAGTATTACAACTGCAGAAGTAAAGCAGGGTTAATTCTATGCAGTGATAGGGTTTGCTACTGTTTCTAGTTTCTATCCCTCTCTTCAGTGACCTGCACTACAAATTTTGCCTTTGCCTATTCCTTACTTATGAGCCACAAATAACTCCTCAACTCTTCCCAGAAAAATCCTCTTTTTTCTACATTAGAAGCATCAGGTTCTGAATTCTTTTTTCTTTCACTGTTTACTTCGTACTGGAACGGGAGTCAGGAGCCCTGCCTTCTAATCCCAGATTATCCACCCACCTGTTTTATGACCATGTGCGAGTCACTTCACCTTTCTATGGCCCTTTCACCATTCCCCTTCCCATAATTATTCTGATTTGTTTATTTAACCTTTGACCTCCTCAGGCAGGGACTCTCACAGCACACAGATCAATAAGGTCCTGATCACTGCTGAGCCTAAGATGCAGCTACTGTCAGTCCAAATAAAAGGGAGAATGAGGAAGATGAGTTTTAATATTTATGGCTCAAACCTGGGCCTTTAAAGATCATGCCCAAGTCCTCCAGGAGGCAAGTCAGTACCTGAAACGTCTAATATAACAGCCATGCAGATTGATAAAAGGGGGGTCATCTTCACGTATCATGAAGCAACAATAAAAAAAAATGCCTGATTGTTCAGTCTTTCATCTGGGGGCAGTGCGTTTCAGTCAAACAAAACAAGGGAAACTTGCAAATGAACTGAAGGACAAATACAAACTGCAGTGGCTGTGCCACCCGTGGAATATAAAATTAGGTTTAACAGTACCCAAGTGCTATGCAGTAAACAACAAAACACCCATATACTACCACCAAACACCTCTGCATTTGTTCAAGCACAAAAAGATCCTCATATTACCAAAGTTGGCATTAGATAGAAAGTACAGAAACAGATACTGAAGAGGGTCTTTCAGATACATAGGAATGCATTACTGGATAGGATTTTCTAACCTAACAGCTATCTCATTGCTTGATTTTAAAAGAGCTACTAGATTTCAGCTTCAAGTGTCAAGACTTTTGAATTTTCATTGGACATCCGACACTGACTACTGTATGACTATGTAATAAAAATTTGTGTCCTCTTAATCCAATTATATCCGGTTCAAATGAAAGCAACTGACATCTGTGTAGTCTTGATCCACTTACATCAAATGAAACAGTAATTGCCATAATGCTTATCATTAAAATTTAAAAATATCCCACTGCAGCATTAACATCTACTTAGAGAATTTTAAGGACTAATATTTCACATCCATTTAAATGTATGCATCCTTTTCCAAAACAGAAATGTTAATACTTTTTAGAAACAGACCTTTCAGTCCCTAAAATAATGCACACAAAACGTGAGCTGGAGTAACTGTGGAAAACCACATACGGAAAGATTGTGCGTCCATGTCATCCACTGGCTTCATCCCTTACTATGCAAATCTGATGCATGAATTAGAGATGTTAACTGCATGATACACGTAAATTCAGAACATGCAGTAAGGGGTGCACCATTTTAACCAACACATCTTGCATGTGTTTTGGACCACAGAACATAAAAAACCCAAGTGCTTTCAACTATTCAATACACAAACGGCAGCATTTTCAGCTTAACTGGGTTTTCACAACACTAACCTCTAAAACACTTGGTGTTTAATTGTACATTGAAGAGCTATCTCCTCCACAAAAAGGGTTTGGATTGCATTTTTTTAATTAACAGAAGCCCCAACCTCTATTGAATATACACAGATAGACAGCAGCCTCTGCAACCTGGTATCTTCTTTTACAAAGTGTCTTATTTTCGTTCGCCATTTCCAGTAACAGTACCTGTGTAGTGTTCATTGCCTTGAGCAGCGCAAGTCAACAGCTGGGCCATTGATGAACCAACAGCTTTGGAGGTACTGCCAAGGTCCTGCGCACATTTTTCCAGCTGTGAAAATATTCAAGTAACAGTCTTTGTTTAAACTGAATTAAAATAAATTCTCCTTCCAAGAGCAATGGAAAGATTTCCTATCCCCTCCCTCCCAACTAGCATCCACCTCAGCTACTGAAACCTACACCTTGCTACCCTGCATTAGTGAGTCTCAGACCCTGACGAGCATATTTTCATTGTACAAGTTGAATGAAATGAAGGTAGCAAATAGCATGCACAATGAGAAGGAAATTTTAAAATTTAGTTCTGATAATTAGCAATATAAGTAATGACATTTGTTTTTTTAAGAACATATTTTGCTCTCTAAGCCCAAGGTAAAAAAAACCAAACAAACTTAAAAACAAGAAATGAGCTCTCATGTATTTTTCATTACAATACGCTGGCTAAACAAAGGAAAGAAAGACCTTAAAAATCTTTCTTACAGCATGAATTTTTTTCCTTAAAAGATGAATTTTTTTCCTCAGTACTCTAGGGAAGAAGGCCCTGCCTCCAATAGTTATTTCAGTCAGAGAATAGGCTTCTTATTAGCATAAAGATGTTTCATGGTGTCAGAGGTGCTGGAACAATTTGTATAGTGGGGGTGCTCAGAGCCACTGAACCAAACTGTAAACCCTGTATATGATGGAAACAACTTCAAGCCAAGGGCTGCAGCAGCACTCCCAGCACATGTTGAGGATAGGCTGACCAGATAGCAAGTGTCAAAAATGGGGATAGGAGGTGGGGGGTAATAGGTGCCTATGTGAGAAAAAGACCCAAAAATCAGGACTGTCCCTATAAAATCGGGACATCTGGTCACCCTAGTTGGGGATGGATTTTGGAAGAATATCTGTGTAAAATGCCATTGGAATGAGCATCAGCCAATCATGTGACTCCTTTTACCAATGACACCTTAAAACTGAATTTTAACAACAGCTCTCTCAAGTTATGGGACAGAATTCCTAAATGAGGACCATGCTAAGCCTCTTCTGCCCCACCATTTACCGTTTCTCCTGGGAGTGGTTTTAACTGTCCATCTACAGCGGCCATCTTTGCATCTTGCAGTTCATTTCTGAGTGTTTGGACTGTGTTCAAAGCAGAGTCAATTTCCATAGGGCCACATGCTTCATGAGCCTATCCAGAAAATAGACAAACAGAAACGGTTAGTATCATTAAGCAACTGTTCTACCACCAAAAATGGGAAGATTCATCACTGATCATGTCTTGGAAGATTATCTGTTTCTGAAGAGACTATGCAGGTCATCTTGGCATGTTGCATATCTTGGATACAAAACTACTGCACAACATACTTAGCTTGCCAGCAAAGAAATTCATTGTCCAGAGCCACAAAGGGAAGTGACGCATATTTAGCACCGTTCAATTTCATTTTACGTGATTAACTCACGATCAATAGAGCTAAAAGAAAAGCAATGAATACAGACTTCCAAATGACATTTTCCACTGCACACAAGCTTTTACAAAATCAGGTTTTGTAAGCCACAGTTAACCTCTAACTGCTCAAAAAGGATATTGACCCACCTTTTGGGAGGCAGTTCTTAGCTCAGCTAAGCTCGTTGCAAGGTTCTTGGCACACTGACTTAGCTGCATTGCTGCGGCTTGGTCACTTACAGTAGGTACTGCAGCTTTGGCTGACGCCACCATCTTACTTCCAGGCTATTTAAAGATCAGAGAAGAATGTGTTGTGATTCATCAGCTCACGCCTATAACCTTGTATAAATGCTTCAACTATGAAACTAGGTCTAGAACTGACAAAACAGTTAGGTCACTACGTTTTGCCATTACCACTGTTTAGGCTGGCAGCCACCTAATCAGGACCACTCACTAACAGGACCACTGCAAATGCATCCAATTTTACCTAAGCTTTGTCCCTATCCAATCTTGATTTGTGTATTCACATGCTGTGCCTTGTCATTATCCTGAGCAGTGGGATCTCTGCAGCAGACACTGTCTTTGCTTTATTTATTTGTACAGTGCCTAGCTCAATGTCTGACTGGAGCCTCTAAGTGGCTCCTGTAATATAAATAAATAAATAAAAGGGAGTTTAAATATTTAAACAGAACAGTTTACCATTTTGTGCGTGTTTACACAGACATGCATGGACAATATACATGGTACGTTTGTAATTTCTTGCAACATTTCTGAAGATTTAATGTTTTTCTTCTCAATATTAGTAAACAGAAAACAAGATCAGTAATAATCCAGTCAAGTAATAATCCAGCACAGGATCTGCAGATAACACATCTTGCTTACCTTCCAATATTGTACTATGTCACCTCCATGGTCCCCAAGTACTTAAACAGACAAGGTGAGCAGTCCTAGTGACTTCAATGGGACCACATGGGTGAGCAACCCTGACAGGGTGCTCCAATGCTGCACGGAGTACCTTAATGACAAATTAGGCAGAACAGAAAGGGGATAATTGCCCTAATTAAATCATGGCAGGTCACGTGAGGCTGATTAGGTCTGGCGCTAATCATGCCAAGCACAGAGAAAAACAGCTCCTGAGCTTGAGTGGAGGCAGTTTTAAACACAGGAAGCTGGTGGACTCGACTTGTCGTTTTGGGCTTTGGGATGTCTTCAGGGAGGAAAAATAAAATGTGTATCTCTCAAAAGAGAAAAACACCTGTGATTTTTGCTTTTATGCAAGCCAGACCACAGCTCGAGACAGTCCTGTGACAGCAACATGAGTAGAATTAGATTCAATGCCTTATTTCACTTTTAATACCCCACCAACTGGTATAGTAGTGACCACTGACAAGATTCACTTCTTCCCCATAAGACAGAAGGGAGTGCCTGGCAAATCTGAAAAATGTACAGTGCACATTAATGCTAGCATTTCAGTATACAGAGCTTTCTGATTTTATTTTAACTGCCAATAATAGTTCCAACATTCATCTTGAAGGAACAGCTGGCTGTTCTTTTGTTCCGTGTTTGGAAAGAAGCATAGACTATTGCTTATCACCTGGGTTCTCCTCAAAATCGTGGTCAAGTTAGATCACCTCTGTGTCTCAGAAAGCCATCTGAAAAGCAGGGGAGATACTTCCCCCTCCTCATAAAGGGCTTGAGAACTCCAGATGAAACACAGTGGCTGAATCTAAACTAAGGAACTGTACAATGATGGTACCTCCAGCTCCAGCAGAATGTGTAATAGCTCTAGTTTAGGCAAGGTTCCAGACACTCATGGCATTTTCACTGCCTTGCCAATTGAGCCTCCTTTTCAGGAGCCAGTCTCAGCGCAAAGTGTATCACATTTTCACAAAGCTGAAATGTGCTACCTGTGGCTCAAAATCGGGGCAGTTGCGGCATCACCTACTGCCCCAGTGACAAACTAAGTTCTCCTCACCACAATCAATGACTCAACATAGAGCTCTCAATGTGACATGCAATTTTCTCACTCCACAAAGTGAAGACGACAATTCAAGACCCACAAGGTGCTCTTGAGGGAAAAAAAATCTACTCTATTTCAGTGCTTTGAGCATTGGCCTGTTAAACCCAGGGTTGTGAGTTCAATCCTTGAGGGGGCCATTTAGGGATCTGGGGCAAAAATTGCAGATTGGTCCTGCTTTGAGCAGGGGGTTGGACTACATGACCTCCTGAGGTCCCTTCCAACCCTGATATTCTATGATTCTATGATTCTTTGATTCAGTTTACCTGAAGGAAGTTCTGGCTGGAATTTATCAGAGCAAGCTGAGCACTGAGGTCTTCTGCCTGAGCCTGGCTTCCCCTCACACCCTGCACCAGCTGAGGAATGTGGTCAGCAACATTCTGTTGGCAACAAAGCAGAAAGTTTTAATTGTTAAATTTAAAAAACTCATTCAGTACTAAACAAAGCCTCACAACCTATGGAAGGGACCTAGAATTTAACAGGGATGATACCAATATGATTCTGTAGACGACAGTTAGGGTTCCACAGAACTTAATAAATCGGAGATTGACTGTTTAGGAGAGTTCCTACAGTATTTGGAGAACTTGACTCTTCCTACAGAATTCTATAAGTTAGTTTATAAAGGAAGGTTAAGACTTTTCTATAATAAAAAATGGTTTAGCAGAGATATTTTCACTGACTCAGGAATGTTTTATTTTGGACATTAAAACTACTGTTTTACACTCTAAATTGCTTAGGTGTGGAGATCTTTAAAGCACCCCTCTTGCTTCAAGAAAACTTTAACTCTCTCCTTTGGTACTCAGCTTACTTTTATCTGACTTCCAATAATATGTTTATAGTATGGTTGTAATGTTCTAAAACGTATATTGTTAAAAATGTATTCTCACCCCTATTCAAATGTCATCTCACGTTCACATGATTTATCCCCAATACAGTCTCCAAAAATGTTTTCCTAAAGTTTAAGTACTCTACTTCAGGAAGAAACTTCAAAAGAGCATTTCATCTGCTGTATAATAGATCAATGTCAAAGCTTAACTTGAATGAACAGCAGTCAACACATAGGACAAACTGCATTTTGCATTTCTATTGAAAAAGATATCAGCTACCTCCCAGACAACTTTCATATGCCCCGCCCTTTGAGATATATTCAAGCTACTTCTTTTATTTACCAAATTTTCAAAAACTGTAAGGTGGAAGGTAACATACTTAACAGCCAATTGGTAAGTGTTAATGTCTTTTTTCTGGGATCTTTGGCTTGAAAAGGTATGTCTATTATAGTGGCTGTGTTCCTGACTTCTGCATAGCTTCTCTCAGTAGAAGAATAGGCTCTTTTGCACTCCACTTTATTTCTTATTTCTCTAGAGACCTTGAAACAACATTATTCACAAGCACAAATTAGTCTGCCAGCTGTAGCTAAACCACAAAAGAACAGTCTCTTGTCAAGTGATTTACTCTGCACTCTGGCTTACAATCAGGAAAATGTGAGGACGTCTCCATGCGCTTACCTCTAGAGTGTCTCAGCTCTGTGCTCTCAGCAACCTACTTGTCATTGAAGCTGGAACCCCATAACCCAACACTATGGTCTAATTACAATTTGGTTTGGAAAGGGAAAGGGAATGTAAGGGCAGAGACTACATGTAGGTTAAAAGAAAAGGAGTACTTGTGGCACCTTAGAGACTAACCAATTTATTTGAGCATGAGCTTTCGTGAGCTACAGCTCACTTCATCGGATGCTGTAGCTCACGAAAGCTTATGCTCAAATAAATTGGTTAGTCTCTAAGGTGCCACAAGTACTCCTTTTCTTTTTGCAAATACAGACTAACACGGCTGTTACTCTGAAACCTGTACATGTAGGTTGACCAAGTGAACCTGGGTCACAGTATTAAGCTGCTATCCATGTTGTCTTGGTACACTAGGGAAGGATTTAATGTCATTACACCACAAGCCACTAGCCTTGCTTTATAGTGTGTTAAAAGTAGAGCACTCAAATATTTCACTAGTAGTAGTCACCCCAGTCCAGTTTTATTACTATTCATCATTTCCATATCATCTCTGGTGAACGTGGTGCTTTACACATGTGTAGAAGGTCAATCCCTGCTCAAGTTGATTACCATCTAAATTAGACAAGTCAGGTCCATGGACCAAGGAAAGGGAAGGAAACAGTAAAAATAAATAGGAAGGAAAGTACTGCTCATGGGCAGCTGCACTCTGCACTGCGACACGACCTCCTTACCTGTGTTGGAGCACCCCTGGAGCACAGACACATACATTCCTTTCCCCACCTGTACAATATTCACTGGATACCACCTCTGACCATAAAGAGCAGCCTGCCAGTTGGCCTACATGACACCATGCAACCGCTTATCTGGCATGAAGTTAAATCTCTTGTAATGCACAACAGAAAAACACAAGTTGACAGCCACAAGTGATAATTCCTCATATTCATGAGATCTGTATAACAATTTCCACCCCACAGTAAACCACACAAACCTCTCCCTGAACAGCCTTCAGGGAGGCGATGTACAGGTATTGTGATTAGCAGCCACACTCAGTTCAAGAAGCATGACACAGATACCAGTTACTAATAGGGTAGAAGATCTTTACTTCTGCTGTGTCAAGTGATGCTGGGGGCACAGCTAACAAACACCAGCCACTGAACATGAGTCTTACACCTAATTCCACTGGTCACCACCAAAGGGACAACGTCTCCTATTTCTCTAGTCAGGATCAATTAAGACCTTAAACAAAAAAGAGGTAAGGCCTAATTATGTTGCAGTAGGCTTTGTATCTGTCCCCTGAGTACTACACTACTTCAAAGCAATGCTCCTTAGACAGCTCTGGAAAAGCATACAGACTCTGAAGGCGATTCACCATGGGGGGTTCCCACACAGTGAACTGGCTGTGAAGGCTTCCTGTCACTTCACTACTCTTTCAGTGCACTAATTGCAAGGCAACCACTAAGTAATCCAGTTTATAATCAAATCTAACATCTCTCTGCCTGAAGTACTCTACATGTAGGGTATTGCTGATTTATCTGCAGCATACACCCCAAGAAATATGCCACATTTGCAGCAGGTTTGCATTTTGGAGATACTTGCAAAAATATTCACATCCGCCCATCCTCTGTGATCGGTACGGCCTAACCATTTGTAAAAGGCATCTACCTTAGACAAGGCACACAGCTGCCTTGCACACGTTCTAAAACATTTCCCTGATTTTAACAGATAACTCACTGTGGACAACAAAACAGGAAAAAAGCATTCTTAGAAGTATATGCAGTGTTATATTTGGTACAGCGACAGAACAAGAATCAAATGCTTTGGAGTCAGACTGACACAGGCAACTTAAGAATTCCTGTCCACAGGCACAAAGTGATTAAATCAAGGGAGGTGAATTTCAGTTTCCAAAGAAGTTACCTGTGTTAAAAGGGACACATACTACAGATCATCTGCCAAGTGACTGCTTCCTCTATTAGGAAATCTTACCTTGCAGCTCTGGACGAGTTGCTGGTGGGCTACTGTGTTCTTGTTGGAAACGGCCGCATTCTGAGAGGCTGCAATTGTCTGAGTGGCAGCAGCTGCCGCCTGTTTAGCTGCAAACTTTAAAGTGGGGGAAAAACAGTTAAAAGGCTGAACTGGTATAAGCTTGGGTAATGTAGAGAACACAACGGACAAAATATGTATTATTGCATTTAGCAACTGGAACCTATGAAGTCACTACCTCCCCTGGACTTAATTTACCATAAAGAACTCTGTCACTTTCCACTCCAGATGAAAAATGAACTGATCATTGTTACCAATCCTTAAATTTCTAACAACAAAGGGAAAAAACACCTGGCACCACAAACATTCTAAGAGCATCCTTCTTCACACTGTTAGTCTTTCATCGCAAAAACTTGTTAGGAATACCGAAGAGCTATTGTTAAAATAGCCTACAGCATGACGACAGGCTGCTGAATGAGATGTGAAGACCCACAGCAATCTAAAGCAGGGGTTCTCAACCTTTTTCTTTCTGAGGCCCCCACAACATGCTAAAAAAAACCTCCATGGCCCACCTGTGCCATAGCTGTTTTTCTCCATATAAAAGCAAGGGTCAGTGTTAGGTGGTAGTAAGCAGGGCAATTGCCATGGGCCTCATTGCACGGGGGCGCCCGCAAAGCTAAGTTGCTCAGGCTTTGGTTACAGCCCTGGGTGGTGGGGCTTGGGGACCCGGGCTTTCAGCCCCATGCTGTGGGGCTTTGGCTTTCTGCCCTGGGTCCCAGCAAATCTAATGCTGGTTCTGCTTGGTGGAGCCCCTGAAACCTTCTTGTGGCCCCCTAGGGGCCCCCAGACCCCTGGTTGAGAACCACTGATCTAAGGAATTAGGAATTAGGAATAAAGTACAGTTGTTTATGTGGATTCAGAAATTCAGAAAGGAATTAGGAATTAGGAATAAAGTACAGTTGTTTATGTGGATTCAGAAATTCTTTCGAAGGAGCCTCTCCCCTCATCCGTAGCATTTTAATTAAGATGCAGGTTGAAGTAGTAAGAGTTTCGTCTGTTATGTGCAGAAAGTCAACTGCAAGGGTTTTGAATTCAACTATCATGGAACTGCAATATGCAAAACACGTCAAGGAAACTAGTAATACAAACTGGATTTATATTCCAAAGAAGAACTTGGCACCAAGTTTAAAAACAATGTAGACACGTTTGCAAACTAGCTCTCGAGTTTAACCTAAAGTGATGTGTCACTGACATCTTAATTGCTCAATACTCTGCTAAATGCTATAGTCGCTCGGCAATAATGAATTGCACCACCACGGAAGAGACCATGCCTATGGAGTGGAACAACTTGCAGGGGTTTAGCTCTAGGGATATACGGGTCAATAGACGGAGAGGAGGGTCAAGAGAGCAGTCCACATTGCGACATTAGCCGTCCAAAGAGCAGAATCATGGTTGCATCTTGAAAAGCATTCCTCATGGGAGCGAAGGACCAGTTCTAGTTGGGACTGCTCAAAGCCAAAAAGGTAAGACACTAAGGTGATCATATGTGGAAGACATGAAGGGACGAGTTTGCTTGGGTCTAAAAATATAGAGGGAGAACCTGAACTCAAATACTAAGAAATCTTATTACTGGTCTCTCTTTACACACCTATCTATCAAAAAATAAAATTCCACCTCTTGCCAAATACATTCCAATATGAACATTATTCTTAACACCATTCCCTAATTAACCCACCTAATAAATACATCCATCCTTGAACATGAGCTTGTTAGTTCATCTAAACTATTACTGGCACAGATTACTCATATAGGGGAAAGTAATAAGATATTTCTACAGCAAAAAAAACCCTTATTTTCTACAAGGTTTCTTATAATGTAGCTAAAAAGTTCACTGTAATGCTTCACTGCTTAAATTACTCAAGATTATCTTGTTTTACATTGACATAGCAGTTTTAATACGATACACATCCAGATGAAGATTATCTACTCAGATCTTCTTGTTGGTCTTGTCTTAATCCGCTCGAATCATTTTCAGACTATTATAAAATCACAGTTGAAAACCAGTAACTAAGACGGTTTCCCCCGCCCCCTCCCCAGTCTTTTGTATGCCGCCCCCTCCCCAGTCTTTTGTATGTTTAATTTGCAATTGTGAAGGTCAGACTTCTACAGAAGATTAAAGTAGGCTGAATTTCTTCTCCACAGTACAACAAATTGCCTTTTCCCCTTTGCTGCACCTCTGGCTATTATGTATTGCTTCCAACTTTGTTTCTGCTCCTTTGCTTCTTTGGGTGGCTTTAGAGTTTAGTTGTGATGCAATCACGTGTTTTGGGGGACAGTTTAAGCGAAGCGCTGTTGCACATTCTTGTTACAAATCTCAAATAATATTTGGTAAAAAACACAAATCACAGGACTACAGACGATTATTTAAATGGAAATGAAACAGTGAGCACTCTACTGTATTTATCCTGAAGATCATACCACCAAAGTCCCGTTGAATAAAATGGCTGAATGAATATAGCAGTTTCATAATAACAAAAATCCCTCCAGCCTGTTTGTTACTGACAACTAAACTACTGCAAGTTAATAAAACATTTAATATGCAAACTAGTTAATTCACACTACACTCAGTCCGGATACAGACTAACATGGCTGCTACTCTGAAATAAGTCTGGAATGCAACTTTCAAATGAAAGTGCCCCATATTAGCTGTGTTTAGGTCCATTTCTTTTGGGGAACTTGACATGTTTTGTCTAAAGTCTGCATTTATAATTGTTGGAATGTGTTACACAGATACGGGTTTGCATAATTAAAAGAAGCGTAAAATAATAGAAACAAGAGAGTTTGGTTTCAAACCTCTAATCTGTTGACAATTTTCTTCTTGATGGCATTCTGAGCAGCTGCATTTGTGGCAACCCGTAGTCCCTCTGCTGCTTCTCTCAGTCTCTGCTGCTGGTCTTCATTTTCAGGATTTGCTGCAGCCCCCTGCACAGGAGTTGCGAGTAAAATACAAATCTTCAAAAAATGTCCATGTCTACATATTAAAATATAAGAGGAATTTAAATCCCATTATCCCCTCTCTGATCAACCTGTTTTCTATGGATTAACGCCACTCTAAGATGAATTAGAGAAGAAAGTTTCAACGATCATCATGATTTCAGGTAGAAATCAATTGTAGGTGCAGGTTACTGCTTAACATGTTAAATATGGTGAAGAAGGCAGTCAGACTTTCAGTACACTGTCCAGCATATTAAACCACATACCTCCATTACTCCTACACAGTGTCAATGTAAAATATTGTTCTTCAGTGCAATATTTACTTATACTGGGCAACTACATGTTAAAACTCCACATATAGTAGGAAACTACTATTCTGTAAATGGTGTATTATCTGTGCTCTAACAATGTCCAGTATTTATATAATCACAGTATTTAAAGTTCACTTTTTAATTCCCAATTTAACAAGATTTTTGGTAGTTATAATCTTATCATCAGAAGGTTGAATTAGGACTCAAGTTTGACATGTTAGTTTTCCCCTTTTTAAGGCCTGAAAAAGTATTAACAAGTCAAGGACATACATATCTATCAGGTCAATAAAGTCACCAAAAGAATATGGAAAGGGTTTTGGAATCCAAAAGAATGGATCAACTAATATGCATACTTCTACTGGACTTTTAGTTAAAGTTCCCAATGGAAGTTGTCAAATGCAACCCAAACATTCATAGGCTAACCAATTGTTTCTGCTTTATAACAATTCCTATTTACAACTTAGTAACTGCACATAATGTCTCATGTTTGTGCACAGTTATGAAGAATTAAGTTAATATTCAGTGCCTTTCAGGTTCTTCAGTTCACCGTTTCCTGGTAGGTACCTTTGCCGCTTCAACCATGCGGGCTGTAGAATCTGCCAAAAGTTTAGCAGCAGCTAGAAGCTTTTTAGAGTTGTCCATGTCAATTTCAGCCTCAGCGTCTGACCTCATAGCATTGACAAGATCCGAAGTAGCTTGAGCAAGTACCCTGGCCTGCCGCACCATTTCACCTACAATATTAACAAGTTAAGTTTTGAATTTCTTCACCTTTATCTAAATTTCAGTTTCAAAAAGCCCCTACCTAAGACTAAAATAAAATTAGATTTTCTGAAATCCTTGTTTGAATTAAAATTACAAGTAGATACTTCATTGCTCAAAAGCTTTAAACACAAAGTTTTGGAGGTAGATGACAACACAACTGATCATGGGAAACTGGTAACATTTGACTTACAAGAAATGCAGTAGGATGAACATGCATAGCACTATGCTTAACACTAATTATACACCTAAATCTACCTAAATGCCTTAGGTGAAGTCTTGGCTCCATAGAAGTCAATGGAAGTTTTGCCATTGACTTCAATAGGGTGAGTATTTCACCCCTTCACTACAATACTACTGATCTGTTTTCTCATAGATGAGAAACCATAGGTTCCCTCTTCTTGTTTCTTCCTCACATGCATCTCAAGAAGCCGATTTTACTGAACTGTACAGAATAATTAAACACTTCTGGCAGAAGTGACTCAGTACCAATTCATCAGTATCAGTTTTAGGGTTTTTAACTTTAAAATAGGCATTAAAGTGATGTTACCACAATGAGTTTACGCATCACTCATGGTCAAGCACAGAGGTCGAATGGAGATGTTTGTTTCTGAAGTGGATGCAGGTCATTTTTAGAACACGCTTGCTTTATTAATATAACTGGTACTACACCAAACTCAAAAGCAAAGTGAATCCATTGAAGCTTCTGGATTAACTCTTTGGCTCCCTTCTTTTCCCAAAGGTTAACCAAAGGCAGCAGATGCTTAGCTCAAAAGCCTACTGTTGTGTTTAAGAAGTCTCCACAGTATATGTTCCAAAGTAGTTTTGACAAGCAAAAAAAATTCCAAAGCTTCCCATACTGTAGGAAGTTAACAATGGTGTTTATAAGGAAGTGCCTTCTTAGCACACTCCTCCAGTCCGGAACAGAATATGAATAAAAGTAACAGATTTCACTGCACCTTTACAGCTATCTTCTGACATGTAATTTTTGCACTTAAAGCCCCATAGTTACCAGGAATAAAGGGTAACCCAGCAAGAGGACAGCTCACACATTTAGAACAATCGGGATTTCTTGGTAAACAAGGTGCAAGCAAACAATAAGCATTTTAATATTGCTAAACGTAAATGTATACATCTAGGAACAGAGAACATAGGCCATTCTTACAGGATGGGGGACTCTATCCTGGGAACCAGTGACTCTGAAAAAGATTTCGGGTTGTGGATGATAATCAGCTAACATGAGTTCCCAGTGTGACATTGTGGCCAAAATAGCTAATGTGATCCTAGGATGCATAAATAGGGGAATCTCAGGTAGGACTAGAATGGTTATTTTACCTCTATATTTGGCACCAGCGCAACTGCTACTGGAATACTGTGTGCAGCTCTAGTGCCCACAATTCAAGAAGAGGGTTCAGAGAAGATCCACAGGAATGATTAAAGGATTAGAAAACATGCTTAAAATGATAGACTCAAAGAGCCCAATCTATTTATCTTAACACAGAGAAGGTTAAAGGGTAACTTCATTACAGTACGTACATGGAGAACAAATATTTAGTAATGGGTTCTTAAATCTAACAGAGAAAGCTATAACACAATCCAAAGGCTGAAAGTTGAAGACAGACAAATTCAAAATGGAAATAAAGCGTAAATGTTTAATGTTGAGACTAATTAACCACTGGAACAATGTAACAAGGGTGGTGGTAGATTCTCCATCATAGACAATATTTAAATTAAAGTAAAAGATACGGCTCTAGGAATTATTATGGGGAGTTCTATAATACCCTGATCTGGGGTATTAACTGTCCCACTAGTATCCCAGAGAAGGGGAGTGGAGAGGGAGGGATCCGGGCCCACCCTGGGGCCCTAAGGATAGTGGCAAACCACTTGAACTAGCAATTCCTTCCCCTGGGGTACTTCCCTCTCTGGCCTTTCAGCTTGTGGGGCTTCCTGCCCTCTCTCTGCTTGGGCCAGGTTTCTCCCAACCCTTTGTGTCTGTGGAGTCCCTCTGCTCTGCACAAGCCGAGTTTCCCTTTAGCTAGGGTCTTGGTCTTCTGGCCCGCCACAGCACTTCTCCAAACTCTCCTCTGCTTCCCTCCAAACTGTTCTCCTTCAAACTGCTCTCTGCTCCAACACCAAACCACTCTGCTTCAGCTCCTCCAACTGTCTGATTGAAGCAGGGGGTTTTTATCAGGTGCCTGGCTTCAGGTGCTCTAATTAATCTATAGCAGCCTCTCTTCCCTCCACAGGGAATAAGGCTCATCATCCTGGGGCTTACATATCTCCCCTCGACCACCCTCCTGCTGCCCTCTGGCCATGTTGTATCACAATATGTAGTAAACAGGATCCTTGGGACAGCAAGAGAGGGTAAATCAGTTCCTCAAAGACAAAGGACAAGCCTCTAGCCAGTTGTCATCAAGGTTAATTGGCAAATCACCTGTCAAATGGCCGTTCTTTGACAATGAAGGGGGGCAGGAACAGATCGATCTGCATTTTAGGGAACCGCTTTCACTATGAGAATGTCTGTTTCCTCAGCAGCTGGAGGGAACTTTACCTCGGAATGACCCTCAGGAAAATGCATTTCAAAGGGTGATTGGACAATGAAAGTGAGGGGCAAAAACACCACAGGTGTTATCTTTCTTTCTCTCCCTCCCTATCTCTCTCTCTCTCTTTTTACCTAAGATGACAAAGAAACCAGCCCTTTGACTTTCAGGGAGGTCCTGACCTGAGAATTTGGTCAGCAGTGCTGCTGGGAACCTGCGGAAATGATTTTACCCTGAACCAAATTTACCTTAAGTTTAGTTTTAGTTACTAGAAAGTGTTTTATGTTTATTTCTCTTTTAACCATTTCGGACTTCAATGCATTATACTTGTACTCTCTTCAATCTCTCTCTTAGTAGTAAAATAAACTTTTTTTTTTAATAAAAAACTAACCCAGTGTTGTGTTTAAACTGAAGTGTTTGGGTAACTCAGTAGAAGTAGCAAACTGCTGAATATTGATCCTTTACAGAGGCAACAGACCTATATCATCTGAAGTGCCTAGGATAGGGCTAGACAGTGCAGAACACATGTATTGGGGAAAATTCAGAACCAGAAGTGTGTTGGGGACACCCTACAACTAGTAACCCAGGCTGGTAGAAGCCAGGGTGTGACTGGAGTGTTACTGACAGGCTGCTGGGGTCAGAGCTGTTGGACCAGGGCTGCAGCTATACGCAAACACTCAGGGTGTGACCTGTGTGCAGTTTGGCTGTTTGTGAATGGCCCAGACTGGGAGTGACAACAGCAAAGCATCATGAGGCACCCTAGGGCAGGTGGTGACACAGCCCCTCACTGGTCTGGATTGTACCCTTGAATGTGACAAGCATCACATGCATGTATGGCTGTGAACTGTATATAAACACTATCCAAAGTAACCTTATCCAAGGTTTCTGTAATCTTCTTTGCCAGGAGTCAAGACATCAGATAATATATGGTTTATATGTGGCACACAGATAGTTCACACAACATATACACAGGCAGGACAGCACACTAGTTAAGCCATAATTTTGTGTGTCTCAGTCTCTTAACGTCACTGAGTAAAAGGTTTAGGATACTGTACTACAGTTTCCATTTTGAGGGTGAGGGATGGGTTAATTAATTATATTTTTAATTTGCTCTGTATCTGCTTCGCAATACCTTACTCTGCAGCAATTTCTCACCAAAAACATCATCTTAGTGCTAAAAATACCACAGAGAATTTGCCAAACCTATCTCATCTCCTTATGTCCTAGCCCAAACATAGCACAATTGAAAAGAGAGTCAATTTAAAGCTCAAACATCTGACAAATTTCCTCTCCTATATTTACTCATACAAAGATGACTATAATGGGGAGTTGTTCCACACTGCACAGGTAAAAGCTCCGAGTATATTTCATTTCCGTGTTAACCTATTAGAGTGAGTTTCCTGTGTTTGGGTGGATATATAGTACAAGGAGTAAAACATTTAAAAACAGGATAATGTAACAACGAACCCACAATCATTGGAAGGGGATACCAGAGGAGTTTTTAACAAAAAAAAAATATTTCAAGGAGTTTCAGTTAATTGACTAGACTTCAAGTAGATGGTGTCCCTATAATTACATCATAACAATTCACAATGCTCATTAGTTAGAATAGTTTGGTCTCAACATTTCACATTTCTGTAATGGAGTTGTACAGCAAGCTCATCAAACATTAGGCCCCTGGTTGGTTTGGCTCCAACAGCCATGTTCTTTAAAACAAAGAACTTAAAGGTTCAAAAGCTACACTATAAAAGCCAAGCCCATAATGGAAACAAAATTCTTGCCTGCTGAGTCTAGTCAGGGAAATAAATCTTTAGGGAGCTAATTACTGGCAAAGAATAAAATAGCTGATTGAGCACTTTAACAGGCAGTCTTCACATTTAAAGATACAAAACTGCTATAACATTCTCATGACGTGAAGCAGTGCAACACAAACAGCAAGACATGAGACGTCATATACATGGCATCCCTGATTTTCCAGGCGCGATATCAGTCGTGTTAGCAGAGCTCCATAAGCATCCATTATATAATTTAAAAGACTCAACCTCACCTGCCCACTGCACACTTACAGGTGCTTTAATGATATAATATTGTGGTTAGAATGACTGCTCACAGGACCACAAGCCTATGGGCACCACAAGCGTTAAGGATTTCTGACTTGCATTACTTGAAATGGGTATATATGTCGGAGGGAATCTGAGTCAGACTAAAGTAATATCCCCATTAGAGAGAGTATGAAGATAAAGCAGCTCACCAGCATCCCCCATCGAACTGAAGATACTTTCAGTGACACACATAATGGTATCCGTTGCCTGGTCATAGCGTCCAATGGGCTCTCCCCTGCTTGCAAACTGACGGACGTGCTGCAAGAGGTCATTCAGGGCCTGGCTGACTACACTGGCTGCTGCACTGACCTGCTTCAGCAGCTCAGAGTCATCTGTGGCAGCCTGACAGGCTCTGACACAATTCTCCACTGAACGATCCACCAGTTTTCCAGCCTCGATCAGCTGTTCCTGGCATACGGGAGAGCTGATAGTGGGGCTCACAACCTACATTGAGAGAAAACGCGGTGTTCAGAAAAGATCTAATAGGCCAGAAGTTATTAGCCTACTGCTAACAGGTAACACATCCGTCTCCTTAGCATTCAGAAAACAGCGTATTCACCTACTAACAGTTGCCATACCATAGCATGAAGTGCTGCAGTTATCTACTACTATAAGAAAAGAGATTAGTAATGTACATCATACAACAGCACAGTAACGGTTGGTAAATGATTACCACTGGAGGCTATCAAAGGGTTAAAAATGTCCTTGCCCTTTTAAGTTAAGACTTTTCTGGATTACTGAACAAATGGAGAAATACATGAAGTTGGTTCTCAATGGCAGGTATGAGGCAGATTCTGGCAAGATAGCTGCAGTCATTTCACACAGCTCTGTATCCTAGAACTTCACTTGAAGAAAGCTTATCATAGGGACTGTGATCCTTTACTGAAGTTTAATTAAAGTTGGTATTGCAAAGTCTTCCACTGTCAGCCAATATTTTGCTAAAGCCAAAAATAACTCCTAGAAACAGATAAGAAAATTGCGTGTCTGAAAGTACGAACTACCAAGCTGAGCGACCCATGAATGTGCTCTAATGATACAATAGATTCAGTCCATATCATTCAGGTATGTCAAGTAAGTTACAGGCAAAGGAAAGTAGTCAGATGGGTGTTTTTCCACAAAAGAAAAAAATGACACTGACTGCCTTGTGCCATCCTGTGGAAATTTAAAAGCAGTCAGAACATCACATCCAGTTAATGATCTTACATATTCATTATACAAAGCCCGGCAGCCACAGCAATGAAGTAGAAAATACTGACAATTGAATACCGCAAATTGGCTATTAATTTAATTATAATCCTCTTGGGTGTTCTACAATATTTAAACGCTCATTTTCCAACAGCAATTAACCATAAGAAAGCCAAACCCGCAGATCACAAATATTTCGTATTTTCACATGCTAAAGCTTTAAAGTTTCAAAATGAAAACAGAAAAGGAGGACTTGTGGCACCTTATAGACTAACAAATTTATTTGAGCATAAGCTTTCGTGAGCTACAGCTCACTTTGCATCCGATGAAGTGAGCTGTAGCTCACGAAAGCTTATGCTCAAATAAATTTGCTAGTCTCTAAGGTGCCACAAGTACTCCTTTTCTTTTTGCGAATACAGACTAACGTGGCTGCTACTCTGAAAAATGAAAACGGTAACATTTCTCCAAACAGAGCCACATGGAACACAGTGATTCTATTTGAGATTTTGCTCTATGTGGATCGGAGCTCCTTTGTATTTTTCTTAGGCCAACTCTCAATACTCAGGCAAAACTGATGGGTCTCTCTTTGTTCCCATCAGAAACTGTGAAATGATGCAGAAGCACATAAATCTGAACACAAACCTTTCAGCAAACTTGGCTTGAATTTCAGTTATGATGAAAATAACGCAATTGAACGTGTGCTGCTTATAGGTTTTGTTAAACATTTCACATAACTCCACAGCAAGCTGTGTTTCTCAGAGTAATATTTTCAGCATTTTTATCAATATTAGCAATACAGCAGGCCATATCAGTTATCTATGGACCTTCCTCTGGAATAGTATGGCAGCACTTCATATGCTAAAGGCTGCCCTTTGATGTTCTTGTTGTAATCTAACAAGAAGCCAAACTATAAACACATTCATTAGCAGTTGTTTAATAATGATAGACTAGAGAAACTGTTTAGTCTGGGCTGGCCCAAAGGGGAAACAAAAGAAGGAAGGTTTCAAAATAGGAGCTGTGTTAGTCTGTATTTGCAAAAAGAAAAGGAGTACTTGTGGCACCTTAGAGACTAACCAATTTATTTGAGCATAAGCTTTCGTGAGCTACAGCTCGCTTCATCCGATGAAGGGAGCTGTAGCTCACAAAAGCTTATGCTCAAATAAATTGGTTAGTCTCTAAGGTGCCAAAAGAAGGAAGGACATGCTTCATTAAATAATCACTACCCCGGACGGTCAAGTTGTGAAATGCTCACAGCAGCAGCAATCGACACCGGCTAGAGCGGGCAACTGAGAAACAAGGCACTATCCTACGTGTCTTGGGGACAGAACCCTAAATATCTTTGCACAGTTTTATGTTTTCGTAGGAGCTCTAACTCCAGGATATTCAAGGATAACTGATTAAACCATATCAACAATACACCCAGGGAAGACTGTGAATGAGTGTGTAACACACTGAAACAACGCACTGCCCCTTTCACGAACACCATGAGCTTTACCTTGGCACATGCCACAAGCTGAGAGGTGGATAGTGCACATTGCGTAGCAGCAGCAATAACCCTGTTCTGCAGGACCATATCCTCAGCAACTTGAGCCACATTCTTAGCCTTCAACACCAACATGGCAGCAGCATTTGCAACAGCTTTGGCAAGACTCATCAGTACATCCTGGCAAAACAAAGGACAAAACTTGACCTAAGCTGTCAGAAATACTCACTAGCGTCAATATTTTGGATTCCGTAAAATTAAACTAGAATATTCTGATTTTAAGAAGACTCAAAGCATCTACAAAGGGGAAGTTATGGTAGATTCCCAGTGAAACATTGCTATGTATTATCCAGAAATGTTCTTTGTTACACATGGCCTGCTTACAGGGTTGAAATGCTTTGTGCAAACAGGTTAGTAAGCTGAGTGAATCAATCACCTTTTGGGAAGGGGCAGAACTACACACTTCGGATTTGTGATAGCCAAATGCAAGATATTGGAGTACAATTTAGAGCTGTAATCTCAGTGTAGACATGTGGGACTACATCACTGTAAGAACGTGTGACGTTAGTTACTAGATATGCACACTCAAAACCTGAGTTGATCTCACTGGGTAAGTGGTGATCTACAGCCATATGTTTTACCTAAGGTCAAGTTGAAGATTTCAGATCTCAAAATGATAACTAACAGGTATCTGACACTGCATATTCAATACACAGTATGCACTGTATAGAAAAGCAAAAGAAAATGGCACTGCAACCTTAATTTATAAACAGGTGCAAACAGTGTGGCTGGGGGCTATCCATTTGCTAGTACAGTTTTCTTTTACACTATAAAATAATGGCTCCAAGCTGTAACTCCTCAGAGGCTCCAGCTCCAGAAGATATTTTCTTCTTGAAGACAAATGCATTTGGTTGTTTGAAGCTGTATAAGTGGTTTAATGCTTGTATTGCTATTATTCAAATATACAACCTCATTTAAAATTCTGCTTCCAATGTGCTTCAATTATTTTTGATACAACAGAGCCAGACTGAGACCCTCCAAAATAACCATATTATTTTGTTAAGCAGCATGCCTTCTTGGACGTTACATCAGTAGTTTTTCAATGTAATTTTAATTATCATGTTAACTAAATGCAATAGGTACTCAAGGAGAGTACATCACCCTGCTGTATCAATGCACCGGCAAAAGAACAAAACTGCTGTCTAAAGGTCCAAAAATATTGGATTTATACAATCATAATGGTTCTACCACTCACTGAAAGCATACTGTATAAGCAAACAGTACTAAAATGGTCTGAACTGCATGTGAGAGATGACAGTGTGTATTTTGTGCACTGGATTTTTACTGTGGGCCAGGATAAAATCATTTAAGTCTACTAAAATTGGCAAGTTATGGTAATTAAAAAAAAAAAATCTGAAAGGACTAGAAGGCCAGGTAAAGGGCTCCCTGATACTGATTGAAAAGTCTACGCTCTTCCATAAAACAATTAAGGATGCATGGGGCTGTGATAGATCTTGGACTATGAATACAACATTACTGAAACACATGGACAGCTTTATTATTCGAATAAGTGTTTAAATTGGCTATTAAGTTCTGTTGGGATATGTCTCACATACAGTATACTCTATCTGCTGTTGTAAATTACTTCCCTTTGGTTCTAAGGCAAACCTGTTCTTGACACCAAGAAAAACAATCAGGGCACATTTCTTATCGAGCATTTAACAACAGTGGTTCTAAATTATTAATGGATGACTGGGGTATTAATCCACATAGGAAACATGCTGTGCTAATTGATAATATTCATCTTTGTAAGCTGGATGAAAGAGGAAAGTGTTGAGAGAAATAAAACAAAACTAAATTTTTAAACCTATTAAAGATTTGGACCAGTGCAAATTTTAGACAAAATTAGAGACATCTTTTCACCTAATCAAAGTGAAATACAAAAGACTCGCATACAGATGTAGGATAACAGTACTGTGAACCTTACATGCAGCAGCAAGCTCCACTGTGGAATTGCATGGTTCTGGCAGTGAGCAACTCATATGATCTTACCTGAAATCTTTCATCAGTTTCATTCTCTCCTATCTGTCTCAGGAGCTCCCCACTGGCTTGCCCAATGCTTCCAGCTGCAGTTAAAACTGTTTGGCGAGGCTACAAAACAGGTTAATGAAAAGCATAAACGTTTTTCTTTAACTTCATAATTCTCTCAAGACACCTTTGTTAGCCCCATTACCGTATACAGGGTAACGCCACTGAACTCTCTACTCAAGATACCTCTTGGAGTATTCTTACTTTTCCATATTCCTATTTAACTTATCCTGCAGCATCTGAATGACACATGTCTCCATATGTTGCTGAGTGTGAGAAGAAATCTGACCAGCTTTAATACACATCATAGCAGCTGAAGGAAAGGTATGTGTTGGACAGCTTTTATTGCAACCTGCTTGGAAGTGGTCACAGATTTCTGGTTTTGCCTTAAAACTGCAAAGATCCAGGGCAAACGGATAGCAGCCACAAACTCAGGCCAGAGTGTCTGAAATATTAAATTCTGTCTTGCTCAGTACAATTTCCCATTTCCATAAATTTTGATGGAGACTGTCGTTTCATTCACCTGTTACCTGTTGCTACATGCGACCCTGATATTAAAGACAAAAAAAAAAAAAATCAGGTACCAGCCCCACTTCCCTAGTAACTTGTAATTGAGTTTTCACAGCATTTGAGAGGAGAGAAAAAAAATGGTAACACTTTTTTTCAACATTTCCAATAAAAATACAGAATGGAATATTACTGTGTATTCAGATTGCCTCAATTTGAAAAGTAAAAAATCAAAACCGCCTCCCCCCACCAAAAAAAAATCCTCCGACAAATAAGGAATGAATCGAGGAGGTGGCAGCAGGCTTCTGTCAAATAAAGAATATACAGATAAAGATTTTTAGGGTTGAATCAATTTCCCCATCTCTGCTCCTAGAGCTCACAATACCAAGTTAGCCCCCCAACCACTCAAATATGCCCCTCATGACTGGCTAGCATCTTAATGGGGCTGTTTGCAGTTGGCACCGTGCCACAGTGCAGAATCGAAGCCAGCGCCTTGATTTTTCAATACGAGCCAGATAGCAGTGAGCCGTCAGTGGCCACCCGAAGACTTTGCAAACAACTTGTGAAAATCTACTTCTTATAAATAGCATTATAAATACACGTGTCACTTGACAACAGATAATGCATACAACATCAAACACTGAACCTGGGCCATTTACAATATAAGGGCATGACTGGATACAACAGTGTGGATACAATACAGTGAAACAGCTGGCTGATATATGAAAGAGGAAATGGGTGAATATTAACCAGGAGGCTGTTCTAGGATCAAGGTGCTGCACTTAAAGGCATAAAGTCAGAGGTATGTGGAGGACACAAAGAAAGCAGTCAGGAGAAGTGCTTGGGGATTATAGGGGAAACAGTGGCAGGAGACGGTTGGGAAGACACAACCTTGGGCCTGGAAAGAGCCATTCTGGTTAATTGGATAAATGCTTTATACCCAAACACTTTAATTGAGGGTAATGCATTTCAGCCAAGGAGAGCCTGTGAAAGCTCACTGCTTGTGTCTGTATTCTCACCTCTCCTGAGGTGGGCTGCACCGCTTTCAGCAGGTCCGAAACAGCACCTGCCAGAGTCCGAGCAGCTTTCAGGAGGTCCTCCCCACTTCCAACTTCATCGTCCATTAGGGCAGCAAGCAGTTTCACACCCTTGGACATCTCAGTCAGGTTAGAAGAGATGGTTGTAATTGCACATCCCACAGCCGTGTAATCAGTGTCAACTGGGTCACCTGTATAAGTGAAGGGAATGATAAGTGCAGAAGCAAGGAGTACAGCACAAGCTGGTTTCTGGTCAGATAATTAGAAGTAAAATTGAAGGGGATAAAGAAGACTTGGCTAGATAATTCAGGCATCATTTTGAAAATTTAGCATCATCTACTCTTCATGACCGTCCAGGTAAGCAAAACATCCACAATTTCCGTTATCTCTCCCATATTCACTATATGGAGGGACCCAAAGAAATGCAGTATTGAACACTAGTTGCCTTTACACATCTTATACCTAACTTGCAATTCAGAGAAAAACTGAAAAACGATGTAAGACACAGGACCAGACAGACCAGAGCAAGCCATTTGTCCACACAACCAAATATCCTGCCTCTAGGAGTGGCCAATAAATGATACTTCAAAACACCCATACAAAAATATTACTCTCAATTACCTGAAGCGAGTAAAATATTAGCTTTTATCTTTATCAGGGAAGTATTAATAGATTCTGTGCAAACACTGGTTTAAAAAAAAAAAAAAGACAATAAGGTCTGTTTCAGTCATAAAGACCATTTGTGTATTTGGAGGAAAGTATATTCCTGAACGTCTCCTGGGCAGCCTCCATCTTGTTGAAAACAGGTTGGTACATACACAACAGCAGCCTGGCAAAGTCCAATCCCTGTAATTTACCTGCTGTGAGGTTAACAACAGAGGCAGTTCCTGCAGTGATAGCATCAACCTGAGAGTGAATTTCATGTTTTGATTCATCAACTTTGTTCTGAACCCATACCCTCGATGCCTAGAAAGAAACAACATTAGAGTATTAAGACTGCAATGCCATGCTGCAAGTGAAATAAACTCAAGATAAAGTAATGGGTAAAGTTCTTTACAGGCCCTTGATTCTTTCAGAAGCCTTTAAATGAAGCAGATGGCATCAGCTACGCTATTAGGCTGAAATAACTGTAAGTTCTTCCTTATAGTAACTGCTAGATCATAGGTTGACAGCTCTGATTTCTGGGTGAATGCCATAAATACGGTGTCAAAATGGTGCACAGTGGAGGACCACAGAACATCATCTGGTTCATCATGGGGACTCACCAATCTTATTGGCTCTACTCCACCCCAAAATTGGATCCAAAGTGGTGTTCCAGAGCTGACAGGCTCCATATCCCATTAACAATTATAGCTAAGAAGCCACGTAAGAATATTTCAACAGACAGGCTTGAGCCAAAAATTCCTAGAGCCAAAAATAGGTGAGGAAACTTGAGATGTATCTGACAGGATTACACCCATCCTTCTTTAGGGTCATGAGCTATCTGTATACAAGCTGTGCCTTCTTCAGTATCTTGGTTTTGCTTTACAGCCACTCCTTCAATTTCTCCCCTCAGGAGCTACTTACTACAACAGTCCAAGTGGCAGTTTCCCCCTGATTTACTGACTCAAGTTTTCCACAGTCACACACGTGTAGACCCATTAAAGTAAATGTGACTGCAAAGGTGTGCAGGAAGGGACAACTGGGTCCACGGTGTATAGCCTCAGAAGGTTACATGAGTTAAACAGAACAAGATATTCTTACAGATTCCTTTCAGTAAACAAGGATTTTCATCTTATTTATAAAGCTGTTGAGATATCTATCTACATCCAGGGACAATGAATAAGCTCTGAAATAAATAACTCAAGCTGTTTAGCTGAATCCCTATAGGGATCACATGAATTAACTCACCATATCTTGTCCTAGAGGTGGTAGGTTATCAACTTCATTGAGGTCGGACTGTGCCTGCTGAACAGCGTGCATACTCGTATTAATAGTCCCCATCAAGGCCTGCTGTGCTGAGGTCTGTGAAATAGACAAGGAAAATTAGTGTCTGCCAAGCTACAAATCATGATTTAGGTGGATCTGAAATGTTTTCTGCTATACACTAAGTAAATGAGATTAAATCATTAGACTTGTGTAAATGGTGAATTTTATTTTGATTGTTCTGTTTCTAGCCACAGTCTCCTCCTATGTCATACAGAAAGAATGCTTGTGCGGGTCTGAATGGTATGGGTTTGCCAGAGAGCCTGAATGGGCAGGTTGGTTTCTAAGCATCACACTAGCGCTCTAGATAGGACAGTAAAAAATGCAACTGATACACATCACTGTTAATGTTAACAGGTCCAATTGCCAGATCCAAGACAGCACTTATTAACTAGCTCCCTATCTCCTCACTGCCTTTGATTCCCTTCTTTACTTAATACATACAGTTTCATGGTCCCTTAGTGGGTAACCCATGGCAGCTCAGAAATTTCCAGCATTAATGGACCATGTTAGTAGCACCTGGCTCCCAGATGCACATCTTTAGGCCCAAACCTGGAAGAGGAACCCTGAGAAAAGATGGGAAAGTAAGCGACAGCCAAATCCAGGCAGCCTCCCACGGTACTTGTCTGCCCTATTTCAAACTTGTACAACTTTGAGAAACTTGATCAGCTCCCATGCAGGAGATGAAAACCAGATGAGCTTTAAGCAGGAGGAAGCTTTTCAGTACAGTAACTCTTTGCTATTAATTGAGAACACGAACTCCCCCCAAACTGCAGCAGTGTCACGGGAGCTGCAAAATCCTAGAAACTTCACATAGGAAGACAAAGTTTTTGCTGATAGGACTGACCTGTCTACAGTGCACCTGGTTTCTGGAACAATTTATGTGCTTTCCACATTGTACATAAAACTATTATTAGAAAAGGCATTCATGCTCCATGCCACATTTTGACAGAGCAACTCAGGGACTTCTCTACTTTCAGACAGAGGGGATAGTTTTTGCTATTACTGTGTTAATTTCCATAAATCTTTCATAAACAGAGCTAAGGGGAAGCTAATATTAGAACACAAAGGGCAGAGAAGAAACTTACAAGCAAACATAAAAACTGGAGCATGCTGACCAGTAACATTTGAGCCAACAGGGGTAATACAGGTTTAACCAGGGGTGCGTCCTCATTGATTTCCATTGCTATGGTTTTAGTCTGAGTCTGAATTTATCTTCCTAGTCCCGCCAGGACTGGCAGAAACAGCTGAATATCATGTTTTAAGATTTTTATTATCTAACAATGCAAAATGATCACTCAGACATTTCTCTGATTCAGTCTCAAGGCTGTTTAAAATATTTTGCTATTCTCAGTTATACGTATTGTAAAAAACCGGATTTTTCACAATCAGCATGTCCACTATTCATGTAAAAAAGTACCACTGTCTTCTTGTCATGAGTTCTATGAATGTGAACATGAGTTTTGAATTTACTTCCAGGATAGCATCATCAGCTTCCTGGAATTTGATACTCCATTAGCTTCATCAGGAGTCATTCTAAAATCAAACTGACATCTACGTGATATGGCTGCTGCAGAGCTGAAGGCTTTGAAGTGGTGTGGGATAAGTATGTATTGTTATATGCATTACCTACTGATGAGTAAATTAATATTCTTCTGAATTATGCTACTATGATATTATGAAAAACTGCCCAAAATTTAGGGTATCTAGAGCATATGTATAGGCTTTCGTTAATAGAGCCTTTAAAATTAAATAAATGGTCTTAGTCAATATACGTTTAAAAACTGGTAGACACAAAGGGTAACTTTTACAGTTACACTTGTACGGAGAAATTAAAATTATATTAAAATGACTGTTTAATGAAGTGAGCTTAATATTCAAGTCCAGTGGCAGCACACTAAAAAAATCAACAGTATATACTCGGAGCTAGCAACAGACTTCATAGGAATACACAAAGCAGAAAGCGATGCCTAGATAAGTGATTTTTTTAGAACACTGTAAATAGATACATATTATATTTTTCATACAATACCGCTTGCCCTTATCAACAATATTTAGCCTTCCTACCCTCTTTCCCAGCCCATGTCAAACAGGTTTTCTACTTTAAGAAAAGTTTTAAGACAAAGAGGGGGGAGTAAAAAGGTGGACTATGACTATGTTACTTTGGGTGTTTCAAGGAAATTGAAAGTGTGCAGTTTAACAGGAGAGTCAGCCAAACAGTGCAGTAAAACAACACAGACAGCTCACAGCCCTTATCTAATAACAGGGTGTGCACACATACTTATTTCAGACCACTCACAGCACAGGCTACACGGGCTGGTTTCCAAGGACATTATAAAACAAACAGGTTGCTCACCAGGGGAGGCATGTGGCCTCTGTGCATTTGCCCAATCATGACTTGTTGCTGGGGAGAAGGCATGCTGCCAATATTGAAAGTCTCTGGGCCACTGGAGCCTGAACGCATCACAGCAGGCAATGCCACCGAGCCATGTTCTACCTTCCCGGTTCGGTTGAACTGCTGCTGCAAGATGGTAGATCTGAAAAGGGAATGCACATAGAACATAACAGCAAACAGCGAGCAGTTAACAGCAGAGTTTCTGTGGGAGTTTGGCCAGAGAGAAGAGACTCAGAACAGAGCAAAAAATCACTACCGGAGTGATTTGTTCTAGGTATGTGGCTTGATTCAGTGCTTGCTGATATCCCCTAACAAGGGGCTGGTGCTGACATAGTTTGGCTAGGTTAAAAAGCTAGTCACTAGTGAACATTGGAGCAGCAAACAGCTAGCAGCAGCTTCCATGGGAGGGAGCTACGGGGAGGGTCCTCCAATTTCTTTTTTTCCCCCCTAGGAATAGGGTCTAAGAAAATAAAGCAATGATGGCTACTGAGGCAGCACGAGAAGCGACCCGAGGAGGAGAGGAGAGAAAGAAGATGGTGGGATGCAGAAGCTGCTGATGCACATAATCTTTGAGGGGGTATCCGATGGAAACTACTTATGCCTGATGGAACTCAGGGCAGAGAAGTTGAACGATTAGATATACAGCTGGAGACAATAAGGAAATGCAGACACGGATCTGAAGGCATAATTCAGGAGAGGAGAGAGGAGGTGGTACAGACAACTCAAGATTCGAAGACACCTGCTGAACAAAAGGACCTGGAGGGTGACCCATGGAAGAATATGACCAAGAAGGACAAAGCAGAGGAAGAGATCGGCTAGTGGTGGTGAAACTGAATTTGCTGCACTGGGGAATGAGGAGGAGAAACAGACAGAAGATGGGGTGGCAAGGAAGAAAAGAAGATGAGCCAGTCTCTACAGCACAGTTGAAGAGATGACAGAGATAGCCAGGGACCAGAGCCTAAGGCAAAATGAGGATGATGTACAGGGGATTGCGAGAGAGAACGTAAAACAAATTAATCCCAACACCAGGAAGAGATGGTCTATGTGACTGGGGACTCCATACTCAGAAGAATCGACAGATCAGATCTAGAGAACTGAAGAGAGTGCTGTCTCCCAGGATCGAGGGCATGGAATGTGGATGTGAGGCTGAAGAGGATACTGACAGAAGGGGGGGGGGGGGAATCCACTGATTGCGCTGCATGTCAGGATGACTGACACTGCTGGATTCCCACTGGAATGGATCAAGGATGACTACATGTGGCTGGGAAAGACGCTTTGAGAAGTGGAAGCTCAGGTGATTTTCAGCAGAATGTACTTCCAGTCTGTAGAGAAGGTGGCAAGGGTGTGATAAGATAATGAAGATAAACAGATGGCTCAAGGACTGGTGCTATGAGGAAGATTTTGGGATGATTGAACATTGGGAGGCATTCACAGAAAGAAGAATCTTCTCGACTGATGGACTCCACTTGAATATCTAGTGTATTAATCTTCTGGGATCAAGATGGGCAAGACTGATAAGACGAGTTTTTAACTAGGAGATGAGGGGAAAAGATTGGGAGAGACTCATGAAATTTCCACCCCTGGCTTCAACAATATCAGTTAAATAAAGACAGAGTAAGGGATAATGGAACACCACAAAATGAGAAAACTGGGTGAGGTCTGAGGGAAACAACTGAAAGGCTTTTACATGAGTGCAAGGAATCTAGACAATAAAATGGAGAAACCGGAACTACAGGTGCAAGAGGTCAAACCAGATATTATAGGGAGTATTATACATGGTGGAATAGTACTCATGCCTGGAATACCGGTATTGTAGGGTATATATTGTTTAAGACAGAGAAAAATAAAGGTAAAGTTGGGGGTAGCATAGATAATTGAAACAGTAAATTGTAAAGAAATATGAAGTGATATTATGGACAACAGAGCATTTCTTTGGGTCAAAATCACTTTGGGGAAGGATTGTAAAAGAGGTTCTGCTGAGGTAGTGTTAAGCTCTGCTATAGACTCCCAGGGTCAGACTAGGATATGGATAGTGATCTCTAATATTATTACAGAGATAAATACTTTTGGGAGTTGGGTCATAATGTGAGGCTAACTTCCCAGATACAGATTGGAGAATAAATCCTACTTCTACTGCTAGGGCCCAGTTATTTTCAGTTGTTTCTTCGTCAAATCATCATTGAACCAACAAGAAGTGATCTGAAGAAGTGTTTTTTTATCCACGAAAGCTTATGCCCAAATAAATCTGTTAGTCTTTAAGGTGCCACCGGACTCCTTGTTTTTGTGGATACAGACTAACACGGCTACCCCCTGATACTTAACATGAGGTGATGTAATTTTAGATTTTGTTTTAGTAAGTAGTGAGGACATCACAAAAAAGCTGGTCATAAGAAATAACCTTGGACTGAATGATCACAAGTTGATTCTGTTTACATTAAATGAAAGGACAATCCAAATCAGGTATTAACCAAATTAACCATGACTTTTGATTTCTAAAGGGCAGACTTTGTGATATTAGGGAATTAGTTACCATTTTTACTCGTTCATAAGCTGAATATTTTTGGTAAAAAAGTGACGCATCAAAGAGCGGGGGTCGGCTTATAAACGGGTCTACACCAAAATTTGACTATTTAAAACTCCATGGAATCATTGAATTGAGTATCAAATACACTGTTGTCTTGTTTACCTGGAGCGTCTGCAGGCATGGAGCCCCTCAGCTCCCTGTGGCTGCGGTTCACTGTTCCCAGCCAACGGGAACTGCGCGCCACTTCCTGCAGCACCCATTGGCTGGGAATGGCAAACCGCGGCCACTGGGAGCTCAGGGGCTCCATGCCTGTGAACGCTCCAGGTAAACAAAACATCCAGGCCTGCTACTGGTTTACCCTAACGGGCCAGGAGCCAAAGTTTGCCAACCCCTGAAATATAGGGTCGGCTTATGAAAGGGTCATACAGTTTTTGCTATTTTTACCTATCCATCTTTTGGGGGGGGCGGCGCGGGTCAGCTTATAAATGAACGGGCCAATGAACAAGTATATATGGTAAATAAGTCAGCTGGACTGAAGAGCTGAAGGACTTACATGGAGAGATGACTTGGAAATTCTTCAAATCAACTATACAAAACCTATCTGAAATTCACACCCCAAGAAAGGGAAAAAACTTGTAGAGAAAGGCTCCAGACCCAGCTGGAAGAATAACCACCTCACAAAGGTTTTTAGGAGTAAGCAGAGAGCTTATTGGGCAGCGGTGGGCAACCTGGGCTGCACGCTGTCCATCAGGGTAATCCGCTGGTGGGCCGTGAAACAGTTAGTTTACATTGACAGTCCGCAGGCACGTCTGCCCTCAGCTCCCATTGGCCGGGATAGGCGAACCGCGGCCACTCGGAGCTGCAGGCAGCCTGTGGACAGTTAATGTAAACAAAATGTTTCTCAGCCCGCCAGCAGATTACCCTGACGGGCCACAGGTTGCCCACCACTGCTATAAGGAATGGAAAAAAGGGTTAATTAGCAAAGAAAGCTACATGATGAAAGTTAGAAAATGTAGGAGTAAAGGAAGAACTGCTAAAAGTCAAGCTGAAATAGCTCTTGCCAAGGAAATTAAAATAAAGATTTTTTTAGTTATATAAATAACAAATGGAAGAAGTGTTGTGATCAGCGCAATCTATATGAGGGTTGAAGGACCAATCGATCAAGGTGACAAATAACGAGAGAATAAGGAAGAATGAGGTTGGGCTGCTATGCAGTGGAGATTATCTTTAATCTCAGTATGGCCCAAAAATTAAATGAATACTTTCCTTCAGTTTTCAAAACAATGATAATATGAAACATGTGCATAAAGGCAGTACAATAACTTATTTTTAGATAAGGGAAGTGCAGAAGATCTAATATACTTGGACTTCAGTAAAGCACTGGACATAGTACCACATGGGAAATTATTAGTTATATTAGGGACGATATGGATCAGTGCTAGCATATAAGGTGGGTAAGGAATTGGCTAAAGAGAAGGCAATGCATTGTGCTGAAAGGTGAATGATCAAACTGTAGAGTGGTAACTTCTGTGGTTCCTCAAGGATCAGTCTTGGGACAAATCTTACTCAATATTTTTATTAATGACCTTTGCACAAAAAGTAGGAGTGTGCTAATGAAATGGGCTGATGATACCAAGTTGGGAGGCATCATCCATACAGAGGAGGATCGGAATATTATACAGGAAGATTTGGATGACCCGAAAAGACTGGAGTAACAGAAACAGGGGAAAATTCAATAGTATAAAGGGTAAGGTAATGATCCTAAGTCTAAGAAGAAGAATTTTTGCTACAAGCTGGAGGCTCATCAATTGGCGCGACAGAGGAGAGAGAGACCTGTGTGTGTGGATCAGTCACAGGATGACCACTAGCCACCAATGAGATGCGGCTGTGAAAGAGACAAATGTGCTCTTATGATGTATTACGCAACGCATTTCCAGTACAGGCAGAAAAGTATCAATGCTGTTATACAAGGCACTGGTAAGACCTCATCTGGAATACTGTGTACAATTCTGGTCACCCATGTTCAAGAACGATGAATTTAAACTGGAACAGGTGCAGAGAAGAGATACTAGGATGATCAGGGAATGAGGGCCTCTTGGAAACTGGAAGAGCTGGGCCTGCTTAGTCTCGCAAAAAGAAGGCTGAGAATGGATGTGAATACTCTCTGTAAACATATTGGGGGTAAATACCAGGAAGGGTGAAGAGCTATGTAAGCAAAAGGAGAAAGTTGGCACAAGAACAAATGGATATAAACTGGCATAAACAAATTCAACCTGGAAATTAGAAGAATGTTTCTAACCATCAGAAGTGTGAGGTTCTAGAACAGCCTCTCAATAGGAGTTGTGGGTCAAATAACTGAATTAGCTGGACAAACTTATGAGCGCAGTTGTATGATGGGGTTGCTTATGACTTCCGATATGTCTTATGTTCCTAATACTCATGCTTCAGGGTTTCAGCTGTCACCTGCATGAGGTCAAGAAAGCATATCCCCCTCAATGTATTTTGGATGGGTTACGCCCCGCCCCTTCATTTCCTACCTCTGATGCATCAGAGATGGCCACAGCTGGAGATGGTACAGTGGCCAGGGCTCTTAGGTGGCACCGAGGATGCTCTTAGGTGTTAATCTGGCTGGTTCTTGTTCACATGCTCAGGATTTAACTGATATCCATATGTGAGGCTGGGAAGGAATTTTCCCTAGCTCAGATTAGTAGTGACCTTGGCGGGGGGGGGGGGGGGGAGGGGGGTGTTCGCCTCTCTCTGCTGTGGGTGAGTGGAGTCACTTACTGGGATTATCTGGGTGTATCTCGTGTAATAATTTTCCTGCCACTGCAGAGACCTTGAGCACTGATGCCCCTTGGTCCCGCCTATTCTCTGCCTGTGGGCACGTGATAGTCTAATATCCCGTGGGTCTCATTTACTTTGGTCTCATTTCCACTGTTGGGTTTAGCGTGTGGGGTTGATGGTCAGTGATATACACAAGGCCAGATGAGATGATACAGTGGTCCCTTCTGGCCTTAAATTCTGTGACTTCATGAGCTCCTGTAAACTGATTCCTGGCTGCATTCTTCCCTTTCAGTTTCTAAGCAAGGGTGTTTAAATTGGGTGAACTGCTTAAATTCTAGTCAATGTATTCTTTCATCCAACCATTTTAGAAATTATTTGTATTACCAAAGACATAGTCATACAGCAGAACATCACTGTGCCAGGTGCTTAAAGTATAAGTTTGCTACACCTTCAGCGTCTGACAAACCAGTTATCAGTAATGCTACTACCTGAACAGGTGGTGAAGGAAGAATGGAATGTGTGACTGGCTGTATTTATTGTTATGACCTCACCTCATCTCACAAAGGACAAAAGCGGAGACTGGGGGCTGTGTCATTGAAAGAAGGATCTCACAGTTTTGCTTCATCTATGCCAAAGTAGGACTAACAACTATACATTTCTGGAGATACATTTTCCAAGCACTCCTTAGAGTTGGAATAAAATGTGTACCCCTTCTTCCAAACTGTATGTATTTACATTCTGCCCTGATAGTAATTTAGCAGTCTATCAAATAATGGGATAAGACCAAGACTACGATACGTTATCATTAACTATGGGCACGATCACTTTGCCAGATGTTACTGCTCATATTAAGTATAGTCTAAGCTCCAACAGTTGGAGGCATTGGCATAATTTTTGATTTAAAGAGCAACAACGTGCTTGGAAAAAAATTGGTGTAATTTCAGTTACAGATGAACATTGTCCATGCATATCCATTTGTTACAAGTTTTGAGCTTCTAAATACAGCACTGACACGGATAGGATACATTCTGGAAGCCATTTGGAACGGGAAGTGTAAAAAGGAAGCACGTGAAAACATGTGCACTATGCGAAAGCTAAAAATTCACGTAAGGCCACATAAAAGATCTCACCAATTCATTTCCTGTAAGCCATGTGTGTAACATAAATCACAGTCAGACCTTCACACATTGCACAGACACTACCCTCCTGTACCTTGGAGTGCAAAGAAGAGGCTTAAGTTAGGCCTCAGTATAGCTCACAGTGTAACTGTTTCTGTTAATTAACAGTAAAGAGCCAACTGAATATTCCTTTTCAAGTGAACCGACAGCGCCAGGATCCTACACTTGACTCTTTTCAGTCACCCAGTATAATCCACTCTCCCCCCACAATGAAATCCCAGACCCCACTTAATTTGTGTTGCACTGTGAGCCAAAGCCCCCCACCTTGTCTTTAGCAGCATCTGAAAGATTAATTATTTTATTCAATATTAAATAAAACTCTGCTAATGACAGTTACAGAACAACACTGCATGCAAACCCTAATTAAAGCAATCCATTTAGCAAATGTAAGCTATCAAAAGCAAGTAAATATGCACAAACCGAACACACAACCTTCCACTAATTCAATTTTTACAACTCTGCATACAGATTGCTACTCATTTAGTCTCAGTTCCGTAGTTTACGGTTCAAATCACCACAACTGTGCATACTTCACACCAAATTATAGTCTTTGGACAAAACAACAGACTTCACAACAAAAGCTTAACTCTGCAGAAGGGGAAGGAGACAGAGCTGTTTTCTGTTAAATTACCCTGCAGTTAAGTAATTCTTCTAAGGACAGAAATATTTTAAACCATATTTGGGATTAAAGAAAACTACCCACTGCTTACTAAACCTTTCACTCTTACGGAAAGCCATTTTTCCCATGGCACCAACTCACTTCTTAGGCGACACAGATTCTTCCAACATTGTTGATTCCTCATCACCTTCGAGCCCAAATCTATCTTTACTTTGTTTCTGAAAAAAAAGCAAACATAAATACTTATATGGCATTTCTATTTCATTTCATTTCTTGAACTCATCTACCTTTATTTTGTCACTAGTTTACACATATTGTGTCAAGTCATCTGCATGCTCTCTCTCTCGCACTCTCTCTAGTGCTGCACCATGATGTTTTGGTACTCATATGTGAGTGGGCACTCTGCGATAGGTTACACCTCCACGTCGTGGGTGCAATAGAGAGGAGAAAGATCACAAGGAACTTCAGCATCCAGAGCACTTGGATAGGGCAAAACAATCTGGGTGCCAGCACTGGTGGACTTAAGGTGCATAAGGGGAGAAGACGAACATGGATAGTAGTACTAGCAGGTCTTGTTTCTGAATAAGACGAAGCACTTGCCCCTCCCAGAAATCAGCACCACCTGCTACAGAGTATGTTTCATAGAGAGGCTTAATACCACCAAGCTCAGATGGACAGTGGTGCCTCCTACCAACTCCCTCAATGTGACTCAGCTGCACAGGTACCCTCCATGCAGCAGTAAATGGGAAGCCTCAACAGTACAGATAGCTCACAGGAATTGGTGCATACAACTCTGCTACAAGGTATCTTGTATCCAAAAAGTGCCCATGTGTGAACCAATATATGATTAATGCACACAAATGACCGCCACAAGAAAAGTAACGTGACAAGTGTTACATGGTGCCAGATTCATTTCTTTATGGTTATTTTCTAGAAACTTAGTTTAAGAAATGTTCATTTCTGATGTGAATTATTTACAATAACGTAAGGGAGGTAAATGTGCACAGTGGAGTTAAATTAGGGTGTGAATTGAGATATTCCTCATAAGCAAGTGACAACAGAGAGGCGTGGTACGTTGTGGAAGAAATGCTGTGTCAGAAATGGATTGCTACAACATTCTTAGCCTTGTAACAGTCATTATACTGAGGCAAAGAAAAAAGAGATAGCTATGTCTCTGGAGGTAGTTTAATGGGAACCCTCTTCTTTACCCATGAACAAACCCTGTTTCATTTCAGTTTGAGTTTAGGTGTGGGCTGAAACAGGCCATTCATTTTTAGAGCCAAGACTCTTTGAAACTGCAATGTTCTTACTTTGCTATTAGTGTAAGGGACAGGGGGGAAAAAAATAGGAGCACCTCAAGTTGCTGGGTTTCCAATCATCTACCATTGACAAGTTGCAGGGACAAAATTTCTTTTCAGGCCCTCACTGTGACATCAGACTCAGGGATATGCTATAACAAGGGGAAGTTGTGGAAGAAAATCTACAGCAAAATAGGTCATTAAAGATGCCCTGAGTATTGACATTACAAGATTTCTGTATGACTGTAGGTGAGGAACAGATGTGGCAGAGAGAGAACTCAGGCTTGACAATTGGAAACTGCATGTTTCTCATTCAAGTCATGACACAGAATGGGAGTTAGTTTGCTAACCTATTCCCATTTCACTCATTTAAAAACTGGTTGTAGTGAGCAGATTTTAAAGATGAAATCAAAGGATTGGTTTGGGAGTGGAAATCTGCACATCTGTACACTCTCCGTATATACAGAGAACTGCCCTAGCTTGGAATTCTACTTGTAAAACTTAGAGCAGTTCGAAAATACAGTTACCTTTTTCCGTAAGTGGTGTTCTTCGAAGTGTGTTGCTCATGTCCATTCAACTTAGGTGTGTGCGTTCGCTACACGTACCAGTGCCAGAAGTTTTTCCCTCAGCAGTATCTGTAGGAGACCGGCTCCAGCACCCCTTGGAGTGGCGCACACATGCCGCAGTATATAGGGCGCCACTGGCCCCCTCCACCCTCAGTTCTTTCTTGCCGGAAACTCCGACAGTGGGGAAGGAGGGCAGGTCGTCGAATGGACATGAGCAACACATCTCGAAGAACACCAGTTATGGAAAAAGGTACTGTTTTTTCTTCTTCGAGTGATTGCTCGTGTTCATTCAACTTAGGTGACTCCAAGCAGTACCTATGGAGGCGGGTAAAGAGTTCATGGACATGTAGATTGCAACAGAGCTCTACTGAACCCAGCATCACCCTTGGCCTGCAGCGTGATCGCATAGTGGGCCGTGAACGTGTGTATCGAGGACCATGTTGCGGCTTTACAGATATCATGGATCGGAACTTGTGCCAGGAAGGCCTCCGAAGATGCCTGTGCTTTAGTGGAGTGGGCTCTGACGATCGGTGGCGGTGGGGCAACCACCAGCTAGTAACAAGTCCTTATGCAAAAGGTAATCCAGTTAGAAATTCTCTGCGTGGACACTGGGAGGACCTTCATCCTATCAGCTGTAGAGATGAAAAGCTGAGTCAACCTAAAGAAAGGTTTTGTCCGATCTAGGTAGAAAGTCAGGGCCCTTCTTACATCCAAAGGATGGAGGCACCTCTCTTCACTAGTCTCATGGGATTTAGGGCAGAAGACCGAAGGAAGATGTCCAGGCACACGTGGAAAGTAGACACCACCCTGGGAAGGAAGGCCGGGTGGGGCCGGAGCTGGACCGTGTCCTTATAGAAGACCGTGTATGGCGATTCTGAGGCCAGGGCACGCAGCTCAGAAACTTGCCTTGTTGACGTCACCGCCACCAGGAAAGCTACCTTCCATGATAGGTGAGATAGGGAGTACGAGGTCAAAGGCTCAAAGGGCGGGCCTGTGAGCCTGGACAGAACCAAGTTGAGATCCCACTGAGGATCTGGGGACGGAACTTGAGGAAAAAGTCTCTCAAGACCTTTGAGGAACCTGACCTTCATATCATGGGAGAACACTGTCTGCCCCTGGACAGGCAGATGAAAGGCAGAAATGGCCGCCTGATGCACCTTGATAGAGGAGTGTGCCAGGCCCTGGTTCCTCAAATGAAGCAGGTAGTCTAAGATTGACTGCACCGAAGTATGCGAAGGGGAGATGCTCCATTCAGCCGCCCAGTAGGAAAACCTCATCAACTCTGCCAGATAGGTCTGTCTAGTCGAGGGTATTCTACTCCCCAGGAGGACCTGCTAGACCCCCTCCAAATAGGTCCATTCTTCAGGGTTCAGCCATGCAGCATCCATGCCGTGAGATGGAGAGACGTGAGGTTCGGGTGCAAGAGGCGACCATGGCCCTGTGACAGCAGGTCTAGTCGGTCTGGCAGGGACCACAGGGATACTGCTGCCAAGCTCGAGTGCCTCTTGGCATAGGGCCAAGGATTAAGCTCTTCCATCTGTTGATATGGAGCATCGGTGTCTGTCAAGACTCTGACCATTCTGCCCGGCAGGTGGGGAAGGAAGATTGCGCACGCCCTGAGCTCTTTGACGTTTATGTGTAACGTCATCTCTTCCAGGGACCATATACCCTGGGTCTGGAGATCACTGAGGTGCATCCCCCAACTGAGATCTGAGGTGTCCGAGACCAACTCGACCGAGTGGGAAGTGCTGTCGAAGGGGACTCCTTCCAGGATATTCCCATGGTCGGACCACCATCGGAGTGAGGTGAGTATTGTTGTGGGAATGGTGACAACCTTTTCCAGGTGGTCCCTGGACTCGGAGTAGACCATCACAAGCCATTGCTGCAGGGGTTGCATCCGGAGCCTGGCATGGTGCACAACATACATGCACACTGCCATGTGACCTAGAAGGCGCACGCAAACCCTGGCTGTGGTCATGGGAAATGCAGAAACTTCTGCGATGAGGTCCATCAATGCCCTGAACCACTCCAGCAGCAGGAACACCCTGGCGGAGGTTGAATTCAGCACCGCTCTGATGAACTCTATCCTCTGTACCGGAACTAACATGGATTTTCTCTTGTTCACCAACAGGCCGAGGTGACTGCCCGTGGCCAGCAGCACCGCGACGTCCCCTTGGACCTGAAGTTGCCCTTGACGAGCCAGTCATCGAGGTACAGGTAAATCTGGATACCTTGACATCTGAGGTAAGCCGCCACCACCGATGTGCACTTGGTAAATACCCATGGTGCTGTCACTAGGCCAAAGAGAAGGACCATGAACTAATAGTGGTCGGGACCTACCGTGAACCGGAGGAAGCATCTGTGCCCCTCAAAGATGGCGATGTGGAAGTACGCATCTTTCAGATTGAGGGCAGTGTACTAGTCTCCCAGATCCAGGGAAGGGATGGAGGAGGCCAGGGAGACCATGTGGAACTTCAGTTTCATTAAGTATTGGTTCAAGCCCCGCAGGTCTAGTATGGGCCACAGACCGCCGGTGGCCTTGGGGATTAAAAAATATCAGGAATAGAACCTCTTGTTCCTGTACTCCACAGGAACTACCTCCACCACACCCAGCTGCAGTAGACCCTCTACCTCTTGCGCGAGAAGACTCTCGTGATAAGAGTCCATGAGAGGGATAAGAAGGGTAGAAAGTAACTGAAGGGTGTAACCCTGCACCACTGTATTTAGGACCCATCAGTCCAATGTTATCGATGCCCATGCAGGGAGGAAGGAAGAAAGGCAGTTGGCAAACAGAGGGGAGGAAGGATCCAGGAAACAGTCTGGTAGGTCGCCCTCGGGCGTACCCTCAAAACAGGCGCTTGCCCGTCTGCTTACCGTGGGTCGACCCCGACTGGGATGTAGATGGGGATTGGTGGCCAGGCCGCCTCTTGTAGCCTCTGGATTTTTGTATGGGGAGGCTCCTGGGAAGGGGGGCTCCCCTGGCTCCGAGGCTGCTGCGGCTTAAATCGCTTGCAGGAAGGGCTGGGGACGTACAGGCTGTGTTTGAGGGTCGAGCGGGAATCTTTTAGGCCATGGAGTTTATTGTCCATCTGTTCTGCGAACAGGGCGTGCTCGTCGAAAGGGAGGTCTTGTATTGACTGCTGAGCTGCCGGGGAAAGACCAGAGAGGAGCAGCCAAGAAGCCCTATGCAACGAAATGGCCGATGCCATGATATGGGCAGTGGTGTCCGTGGCTGCCTGGAGAGTTGCTCTGGCTGCAGTCGAGCCCTCATCCAGGATCACCTGGAACTCCTTCCTCAAGGCCTCATGAAGGGTGCTCTTGAACTTGGTCATGGCCTGCCACATATTGAAATCATAGCGGCCTAGGAGGACCTGATGGTTGGCCACCTGCAACTGTACAATGAATAAACTTTACACCCGAACAAGTCTAGTCTCCTTGAGTCTTTATTCTTACGGGTAGCCCCGGTTGACCCTGTCTCTCCCTGTGGTTGACCGACTCTACCACTATGGAATTGGGAGTATGGTGGGTATAAAGATACTCGTGACCCTTGGATGCCACAAAGTACTTGCACTCCGCCCTCTTGGAAATAGGAGGCGAGGAGGGGGTTTGCCAGAGGGCATTTGTAATTTTTGTGACCCCCTCATATAGGGGCAAAGCTACCCTGGCCGGGGCTTTGGGACAGAGAACATCAAAGAGAGAATCTGTGGGCTCCTCTAACTCCTCCGCCTGGAAGCCCAGGTTGGCAGCAACCCTCTTTAACAGCTCCTGATGCGCCTTCGCATCATCCTGAAGAACTGGTGGAGGGGGCCCCACTATAGCCTTGTCTGGCGATGACAAGGAAGAAGCCGGTACCAATGGGTCCTCTGCAACCAGAGGTGGTCCAGCAGCTTGCTCACCCACTTCCTCCTGTGCCTGCAGGGTGCCTGCAGCCAAGGCCTCTTTAACTAGAGGGGGGCTGTAGCCGCTCTCTCCAAAGGTCCAAATACTGAGCAGGTTGCCTGGGAGGGCTGAATGAACCCCCATGGGTACCACTGTGCTGGCCATGGAGTTTGAGGCCATGGGGCTGGCTGTGGTGCCATCAACATAATCTGCACCGTAGTATTGGAGCTTGTCCCACAGCTAGGGAACTTCACTCTGAACCCGAGCTAGAGCCCGAGCGGTTGCTCCCCTGCGACCAAGGCAGGGCTGAGTGGTGGCTCTGTCCCGATCAGTACTGGTCGCTCCTGGAGTTGGATCTGGCGGGCCTCAACTGGCTATCTACGCCTCACACTTGATAAGTGGGACTCGGAACCAGAGTGGGTTTGGTGTCGTGAAAACGTAGCCGCAGGTGGTGACACTGCCCTGGGGGAATCAGTGATGGTCTGGAGAACAGTACCATCGGTCCCTCAACCTGTCCCTGCAGCGGTACCGGTACCGTGGAGATTCCTGGTACCGACTCCAAAACTCTTGCCAGGAGGCGCGTGCATCCAGAGATCTGCGCCCAGTGACCAGCAAGCCATGCCTCAAGCCTCTCTGCCCTTGTCCAAGGTCTGGAGACTGGATGAGGCTGCAAAACTTCTGTCTATCACGGTCAGAAGCATTTCGGCTGCGAGAGGGCGACCACTAGCGGGATGTCCCCCATGAAAGGGACTGGTGCCATAGAGGTGGAGACTGTGGTGGTCCAAACACATGTTTACCCTGTGGCAGGAAATGGAGTGGGCAGCACTGGAAGGGACATAATGTCTTGTGCAGCTTGCAGGGCCTCCGGCGTGGACAGCACCCGGAACTGATGAGGACCTCTGCCGCTATCCGGGGTAGCTGATGGGGAGCAGGCTGGGTTACACTGCTTGACCTGACCTGTGGCCCGAGACCCCAAAGGGGATGAAGAAGTGCCCAAGACAGGGCTTTGGTCCACCCCAGACTTGTCCTTTGTGGGAAGCTGGAGACTTTCCTCTCCCAGTCTTGCTGGGCTTCTTGGCTGGAGCTATGGAAGGGGACTGATGTCAGATCACAGACGGTACTGGCAGGGTGCTGCACTCCGAGGTCACGGTGCTCGGTGCCAAATCAGAGCGCTGCTCCGGCATTGGGGTAAGGATAGACTCCATAAGGAGCGCTCTCAAGCGTATGTCACACTCCTCCTTCATCCTGGGCTTGAAGGACTTGCAGATTCTGCACTTATCACTAATGTGTCCTTCGCCTAAGCACCATAAACCACAGTTATGTGGATTGCTAATGGGCATGGGCCTTTTACAACGATAATAGGGCTTAAAGCCTGGGGACTGGGACATGCCCCATCCTAAGGCGAAGTCCCATTTGGGACCTACTAAGTCTCTAACTAACAAATACAGAAACAAAAACCAGAGGGAAACTATATACAATAATATACAAGAGGTAAATGAGTTTGAACGAACGAGAAGCAACAGTGCTAGCTGAAGCAGCAACAGTTCCATGCACCATCACTGGTGGCAAGAAGGAACTGAGGGTGAAGGGGGCCGTGGCATATGCACCCCACTCCAGGGGGTGCCAGAGCCAGTCTCCTACGGATACTGCTGAGGGAAAGACCTCCGGCACCAGTGCATGTGGCAAACACACATACCTAAGTTGAATGGACATGAGCAATCACTCGAAGAAGAATGCAAGTTCTACTTAAACTAAAATTTGAACGTATTTAGTGCTCATTAAATTTGGAACTGATGATGCTGGATGCTGGCTTGAGCCAGTCTTAGAAAAAGAGTTGTGACGAATACTGGCAATCCACCCCAGCCCCAAATTGAAACACCCCTGATATTCTAGGTCTGGAGTTCCCCTAAACAAAAATCCTCAATCCTCCTGAAATTTCCAATTGTCTGTCATTTCTCTGGCATGAACATATATTTATAATGGATTATGTTGTAGTTTGGTCTAATCCTAATAAAATTTGTCAACAGCAAGCACACAGTAGTATTTAAAATGCCACAGGTTTCCCACAGAAAGTGCTTAGAACACAACTAGTAATCTTGTGGCATTTGTTGGCAAATGTTAACTTTGGTAACTACTATAATTATATAGTTTATTCTCTACAGTTAAGGAGAAAGCTTTAGGCCATTATTCTCTTGATATAGAGAATATGACATGTAGCTGCTTTCCAGAAGAGTATCCACTTAAATGCCCAAGCATGCTGAGTTAAGTCTTGTAATCCATTCCCTCAATACGGCTAATAGTTTCAGTATTACTTCCATAAACACTTCTTTATAGTAATTAAATGGAACTATTTTCTAGGAGTTCTTGCTACAAGCGAGTCACAGCAAAGAAAAATTATACCTAGATAGCTTCACAAAAGAAAGCGAACTACTGCTATCAGGTAACCTATCTTTTGTGAGCGAGACATTGCATTTACTAATTTTACTGTACTTTTACTGACATCCTAAAGTTTTACCTTCTTCAATATGATATCAATGTAACCTGCAATTAGCTGAGAAATCTGTTCTCCTTCAGTGGTTTGTACTGAGTAGTAACTTTCTTGATATTCACCAAAATCCTGAGGAAAAAAAAGGTACAACAAGCAATTCACCCTTGGGAACGAATTTAAATAAATGAACATCAGCTGTATTCAGATGTCCAAAATTAGAGATATAAGGAAATACATTTTTAACTTTCTTTTGCTTTTAATCCAACAAGGTCATATCTACCACGTAAGAATCAGGGTCTACACCAAAGCCAAAACCCAATGAAAGCAGCTGAAATTTCCTTTTACCTTTGATGTCTTATTATAGCTAATGGCTGGAACGGCAGATAAAACCATTCCAAAGCTCCACAAAATACTATGTGAGGGAAAAAAGGCTCTTTCGATTGGATCCATTTCATACATTTATGGATTTTAAGGCCAGAATGGATCATTAAATCACACACTCGGACCTCCTACGTGTAACACAGGCCACAGAATTTCACCCTATACCCTTGCACTATACCTATTAACTTGTGTGTGACTAAACCTTTTCTTCCAGAAAGGCATCCAGTCTTGATCTGAAGACTTCAAGAGACAGAAGATCTACCACATTCCTTGGCAGTTTGGTCCAATGGTTTCTTACCCTTACTTAAAAATGTGTGTCTTATTTCTAATTTAATCTTGTCTGAATCAACTTCCAGCCATTGGGTCTCAATACGTCTTTCTCCACTAGACCAGTGGTTCTCAACCAGGGTCTGGGGTCCCCTGGGGGGAGGTGTGGGGCACGTGAGCACGTTTCAAGGGGTCCACCAAGCAGGGCCATGCGGTGGGGCTTCGGCTTTCTGCCTGGGGCACAGAGCAGAAAGTCAAAGCCACACTGCATGGGGCTGAAGCTCGAGGCTCTGTGCCCCGCCACCTGGGGTGGAAGCTGAAGCCTGAGCAATGTATCTTCACGGGGCCCCCTGTGACATGGGGCCCCAAGCAATTGCCCTGCTTGCTACCCCCTAATGGCAGCCCTGGCTTTTCTATTCAGAAAACCAGTTGTTGTGGCACAGGCGGGCTGGAGAGTTTTTAATAGCATGTCAGGGGGGATTCAGAAAGAAAAAGGTTAAGAATCCCTGCACTAACTGAAGAGCCTCCAGCATCTTCTCTCCAGGAAGGTACTTACACACCATTATCAAGTCATTTCTCAATCATCTTTTTGATAAGCTAAACAAATTGAGCTCTTTAAGTCTCTCTCTGTAAGGCATTTTCTTCAGCCCTATTTAGTTTCACAGCCTGTCTGTCACTTTATACTGCACACTGAAAACCTTGATTATTCACAACCAAAATTAGCAGATGTCAGGCAGATAGATGGCTCTTTAAAACAGTGCTTTGGATAATCAGGGTCGGGTTATGTACATGAGACAGTTTGTTGGCCATAAGAAAATTGGCCCAGTTGTTTCTTCAGGACTAAATTAAACTAAACTAAACCCTATAGGGCCAATCAATTTAGTGCATCAGTCCACGCTCCTTTCCCCATGACGGACACAACCCTCCCTCTCTGTAACAAGATACAGAAAGAGTACCAGAGTGAAGCTTTTTGGAGAGGCAGCCCAGCGCTTCACAGTCGTCAGTGGCCATTCCTGCAACACCTCCTTGGTCTTTTCATCCACACGCATCACTGAGTCTTTGGTGATGCCTAGCAAACGAGGGACCAGCTTGTTTTTGCCCTTCATTTTTTCCTGTAGCGGAATTATCAAGCATTAGTTTTCATTTACCAACTGGCATATGTCAGAGGGGAAAGGAGAAGCAGAGTGGGAATGACCGTGATTGGTTACACTTACATAAAGTAAAAACTAGATGCACTGCAGAGGACAATTCACAGGCCCAAACTTAGTTTCTCTGGACATGGCAAGTGCACAGAATAATTTAATGTTGACACACTGCTAAAAGTGTTTTTTCATTCATTTTCAAAACACTGTGTTGTATTCAAAGCCTCAATCGTTCAGTCTTTTTTTCATCTTATCTAGAACATGGTTAAATTAAATGTACAGAGGGACTCAGTCCAGAGTTATCCTCTTAAAGACACACAACTCTGAACACACACCAGAATTAAGTGGTAGGATACACAGCTCCAGTGACTTTTAGACTATGGTTTCATTCTACAATGCCCCACACCTTGTGTAGTCATTACACTGGTGTGATGTGACTATCACTGCCACTGTGGTTTGGTAGCAACTTACAGCCACTTTTACCGATTGAAGTGACTATCCAAGCTACAGAACAATGGAGCATCACATTCTATAGCTATTGCTTGATTTTTCATTACAATTTCCTTCTAGGTGGTCCACATCTATCCTACTTTGCTTCTTGGATGCAGATACTGCACTTAGCATAACTTGGAAAGAGATGTGAGCCAACAGATTTCATACCAAAATTCTACTCATGTTCAAAGCTTTACTCCAGTCTTGAGAATCTGTCTTCACCCTTAATCTGGTACAGCTTGAAGACATTAAACTACAACTGACCTTCACCATGCAAATCAGCACAAGTAACCGCTTGTGATGGGGAGAAGAAACCTTCCTTCAAACAAAAAAGGCATGTTACAGTCCAAGTCTTTGAAAGTTATTTTCAACTACTTGGTCTTTAAGGTGCCACCGGACTGCTCGTTGTTTTTGTGGATGCAGACTAACCCGGCTGCCCCCTGATACTTGGTTCAATGGCCACCTCCCACCCAGATAAACTAAGCAGCATGTTAGGCAATAGACTGTAAATTAGCCTCCAAAGCCTTCTCTCGGCAGAATTTCTGGTAGTGTTTTATGAAGAGAATGAAGATTTAGCAGGGAGCAACACAGATTAAGGATTCTGAGGTTTACAGGAGGCAAAGTCAGCTCCATTTATTATACATCATAGCTCTAAAACGTTTGTTTTACTAACCATTTAAACTTCACCCATGTCAGCATCACTATGAGGGGGGCTCTCTAGGCTGACAGGTGCTATCTCTCAAGGGCTGAGTATACACCTCTCCAGCACTTCAAGTCCATAGAGCAAGGACCAGATACCAATTTACCGTGCAATAAAAAAACTCTATCATAAAATGCAAATGAGCCCATATGTTCTGCTCCCCCTGAATTTATTTTATGTCGTGGGCTACAGAGAATCAGCTCCTATTTATGTCCCACGTCCTTTGTTCGGTATCAGACCTGGACTTCAAACTATTCCACCGTCTTCTCACACACTTCTTTCAGACTGAAGTTCTATGCCATAGTTACAGAATGATTCAGTCACTATTTGCTTCAAGCTACAAGTAAAATCATGGAGTCAAACATGCATCCACGAAAATGCAAGGGTAAGTATTTCTATCTTCAGCCCAATGATCCAGTTAGTCATCGCTGAAAAACTGGACTGAATTCTCAACTTGATTGCTTGTTGTAAATGTGCATGCTTGTACAGTTTTAATATTTCAGTTACTGAAAATTGCAGATATTTTCATGATAGCTTCTAACATACAACTCCATGATTAGCTGATGAAACCAGTGTGAAACCACCACTAGCTTATTGTGCTTTCTAAACAATTCCAGCATTTTTTTCTTTTAAAATGTATGCCCAAATTAAATTTCATTACTTACGATCGTGAAGAAGCATTTAGTTCTTTATTCATAAATCACTATATTGGAAGCCACTTAACTCACTTGCAAAATAATTTAATGCACTGAACAGTAATGAAGTATTTAGGTTTTTGCAAGAAAAGAAAACAAATTTAGGAAAATGGAATAAATACATACAGAGAGCAAAATCAAATAAGCATGTAATAGGTATCCCTGGGAAGATGCCAAATGCACACCATATATTCTCTCCAGTGGATAAAATTAATACTGGCCTATGATGTCTGAAAACAACAGCCTCAGATATGAGATTCTACTTTAATAGGTCTCCATAAAAAGGTGCCTAATACGACAGTGTCACTTCTACTTAAAGGAGCAAAAGCTAAGTAATGATGTCACGCTTTTAGAAAGTCATCATCCATTACACTTTCGGCAGAGCACCTGAATGTTCCATCAGCTTCAGTGGAATTTGTGGGTGCTCAGCACTTCCGAAAATCAGGCCACTTGATGGATTTAGGATCCTAATTTGGGAAGGAAGGATGGAAAATCTAGACTGTAGTTCTCTTCTTACCTGGACCACCTTATTGAGAGAACACAGATCAAGCAATGATTCAAGTCTTGTTTAGCGGCAGCAAAACGATTCTATATCTGCCAAGTCATGATTTAGTCATCTTCTCCCAGTTATAATATTATTGTGACTTTAAATGCAGAAAATTCAAGTCCTTAAGCTGATGGTTGTATGAAGTGTAAGATAAAATAACTGCACAATTGAGAATATGGTTCTTGTAAAATGCAGAGATTTCAATATGCACATTCAGGTAAACCCCCAAGCTGGGAAAAGCAGACTTGTGGTGTTTTTCTAAATGTTTTGATGAGAAAATATTTTGGTAGGTCAATTAAAACAAGTCAAGCCTGAGAAAGGCTGCCTTTGACCCTGCCAACTGAATCTAGCATAATGGGGCCAACTGAATCTAGCATAATGGGGCCCTGATACTACTACAATACAATTCAGTGAGCTCTCTTTTTAGTGGAAAAGGCTTCCTACAGGCTTAAACCTTGGATATGCAAACTCTGCTTTCAGAAAGTGGTCTGGGGTAATACATAATCAAGCACATCTGTTGCCAGCATAATCTGAACTTACCTTAACAAGAAAGAAGGACACTCCATATGTCCTGAGGGAGCGTGCTAGCTTAACATACTTCACTTTGGCTTCAATTTCAGTCATCTCTCCACAATTCTTGTGTTCCTAGAACAAGAGCTCAGTTTTACTTTGTATAACTTAAACTGAAAGAAATGATGTCCACTGGAAACTATGAAAGGAACTGAAAGTGATGTGTGCCAGCTTTTAACTGATCGGGGCTGCTTTTTAATTGTGAAACTAATTAAATCAAAATATTGCGGGGCAGAAATGTTAGCAAGGTTATATATTCAAATTTTCTGACACAAAGAATTATGGAACAAGCTGCCCAAAGGGCAAGTTTCTGCCTAATCATCATCAGTTATGTTTATCCCTCAAATCATGGAAGTTTAATATCCCTTCAAAAAATTTTCAGACCTTACATAAAGCCACTCTGGAGATTCCCAGCATTCACACAAATGACCAATCTTTGAAAAATCTTGCTACACTTAGCCCATGATAGGCTGTGAAATTCAAAGCCACATGATAGCTGTGCAACACAGCAATTCCTTCTATTAGTTATAAACTTGACACCTGTCATTTTCATTGATCTACCTTCACTATACTATCCATTATTTTGTATATCTTTTTTTTTTTTCCCCACTCCTTCCTAAGGTAAAGAGGCCCAATCATTTCTCTCTTTACAGGGTTTTTCCACCTCCATAATCATTTTGATATTTGCCTCTGAACCCCTCTCTCTCAGTTGTATCCTTTTTGAGATATTGCCATTGGAGATGAATACAACTTTAATGTTAGCTGGTTCCGCTTTATCCAGTACTTTGTTGACATGCTCAAGGAGTTCCAGTATTGAGTTCCATACAGAAGCCAAACTGGTTCATCCCAATGATATCATGTTCATCTAGGTTTTGAATTCTTTTTTAAACTATCATTTAAACGAAGTTACCTGACACTGAAGGAAGGCTTACTGGTCTATTTCTACCCTATTACTGTCACTGTTACTCCTCTAGAGCTTCTTGGCCCAGTCCCTTTGCTCAACCAATCCTAATCCCCCCCACTCCTCTTTCTCTTGGCCCTCTCCCTTTCAGCTCCTCACCCCAGCCCGTCTCGCAATCCATCCCCTGCTCCCAGCCTCTGCCTTCCCTTAACTTAATATATTCCCTTTGTGCCTTGCCCACACCACACCTTCTGTTATCTCCTTCTGCATTTCCATGAGTCCGTTTCCTTCTCTTCTTTGTCCTCTTCTATTCTGACTGGGTGCCAGCAGAGGGAGACTCAGGAACATAGGGAACTGCCTCCCTGTTCTCTGATCTGGTGACCAGCATCACAATGGCCTGTGGTAGCTGGAAAGAGCCACTGTATCCCCAAGATGGAGCACTGTCAGTTGGCATTGTTGGGACTGTGTATGTACAGACCAGCTGGCACACACAGGAACTCTCAGAGGCTGGAGCACACTTAGTGCAGATGGAATATTTGGATAATTTAGCTGCCAAACTCACTCCAACAAGCCTCCTGAAAACATTCAAAAAGAAATTCTTCTGAAGCCTATAACTTGGCCAAATTGGGACTGCTTGTCACAGGGATGGCAAATGACACAACCCTAACAACAAGAAAACCCCCTGCCAAATTTCAAGTCCATCCTCCTAAGTATGTAGGTGCTACAGCGTCTCAACCAATCTGTTGTAACAATTCTTTTTAACACGGACAAAACAACATATTTCCCCCTAATCTCATCCTCAGAAATGGCTGAGCCATTTTTGCTGAAATACTGCAAAAAAATTCAGCCTGTGGCTGACATCCAGCCTGGAAAAGGGTTGGGCAACCACAACTATAGGTGGCAGTAGTAATTCCACCTATAACAAATTCATGAGTTAAAGAATTCTTTGACTGGGAGTGCGAGGGATAAAGAGGATAGCACTTGACAAATTCTAGCAGTGCGTAATTAAAATTATGTTCCATGCTGAGATCATATGTCACTGCCATTTTTTTCATGATGTGAATAACCATACATCAGCCGCTAACTTCAGAATTTTCCAAACTAGATAAAATTGCTCATATACTTACATGTTGCCAAGTTTATATATTAATCAACACTGACACATCAGTGCAAGATCCTATAAAACATTTCCCGCAGTTTTAGCATGTTGTGTATTTGATCATTTCAGTCATTTCCAATTTGATCCTTCCCAGCCACCTCTCTGAATTCAGGCATTTGCCAACAGAACTCTGTCGTACACAATGCCTGAAGCTCACGCTTGAGCTATGAAGGCATGAGAAGTTCTAGGGATAAAATTAAACTGACCTCCTTAAGTGTGCTTCTATTTCAGTGCCAATGCACATCTTCATGGTTCCACATAATTGAGAAAAAGGTCTAAGGAACTTTGAACATGCACTGAAAAGAGAATAACCTTCAACAACAACAACAAAAGGATAATAAATCTTCCAATGGAAGAAAAGAGAGGTTGTCAGCATCTTTACACTTGAGTTAGTGAGAATTTATTACGTAAGCAGAGGACATGCACAGACTACAGAGCTGGGAAACCAAACTCTTATTACACTTACAAAGACAAGAAACTATTACGTTTTTCAGTTTCATAATTACCTGAAATATTTTCTTTTCAGCTCCTCTTTGTTTGATGTATTCTTTAGGCAGGAATTCTTTCAGACTGGAAAAAAAATACTATAGTTAAACAATGGCTTTGCTTCCCGTTACCTCTTTGCCAACAATAAGCCCCTTTGGCTCCTAAAACAGGCATAAAATACCATATGATGAAAGAAGACCATGACTGACTAAATTCAGAGGTGAGATTAAGGAGATGAACTGGCATTAAAAATAGCCATTTCAGCTACATCCTTATGTGATGATAATTCATATTTTTCTGGCCGACAAAGTAAATAACTGGGATTCTTTCCTTCACTAAACCTTCTGATATATTTCAACAGTTTGAAATATTGCTCAAAAGGATTCATATACAGATGTTAAACACTGACTTTATTTTACTTTAGGGAAAGAAATCAAAGCACAAGCCAACTATACATCTGCAGTTCAGTCACTTCCTCTGCTTTCTAGTAGCACTACAATTTATTAATGTGTGCACTAGTACCTATTTCTCCCCATCTTTCCAGAAGTGTTGGAAGAATAAAATGTTATCCACAAAAGCAGTTCAGTGGATGCTTAATATCAGTAGTATCCCGAAAACAAAGTAACAAATAACCAGCGTTAATTTCTGTGGCACTTAAGGACTCGAAACATGAAGTGAATTAAATGTGTTCAGTCCCCAAGGTGGAATTTAGCTTTAAAAGGCTCTCAAATCACAAAAATCTCAGCCCACTTTGGAGCAGATGTCAGTCTAAGGGCAGCCACTGACCATGATTCTTCAGAAGTATCTCCTTCCTCTTCCCATTCTCACTCCAGGGCCTCAGTTACACACAAGAAAGTGAAGTGGCAAGTCAGCCAGTAAGCGCCAAGCAATTATTATTATTTGCTACCAGTCATTTAAATTAGTCTTTGGGATCACTATCTTGTAGGGCTTTGTATTTATAGTGCACTACACAAGTAGTGATATCATGGATGGAAAGAAGGACTTATCGTAATACTAGCTATGTCTACACTGCAACGTAAGTCCAGGGTTCAAACGCAGGCTCCAGCCAAACCCTACCTTCCATCTACACACAAATTATGCTAACCAGGACTCGGACCCAGAATACCAAGACCCCAAGGGGACTGAAGGTCTGAACCTGAGTCAAGCTGGGACCCAGTGTTCAAGCCATACTGCTTTGCAGTGTAGACATAGCCCCATTGTACTCGTGCTCTGGGAGTCTGCCAAATGTATCCCACAATGCCATGGGCTGACTTTCTTTGTCCTCTGGTCAGTCAACTTTGGTGGAGAGTCAAATTTTCCTACACTGCACCACAAAGGGCTAGAGTGGACTCATTTTAGGAAGTCATTAATGGTCTGGATGATGGGATGGATTGCACCCTCAGCAAGCTCACGGATGACAGTAAGCTGGGGGGGGGGGGAGGTAGATACACTGGAGGGTAGGGATAGGGTCCAGAGTGACCTAGACAAATTGGAGGATTGGGCCAAAAGAAATCTGATGAAGTTCAACAAGGACAAGTACAGAGTCCTGCACTTATGACGGAAGAATCCCATGCACTGCTACAGGCTGGGGTCCGACTGGTTAAGCGGCAGTTCTGCAGAAAAGGACCTGGGAATTACAAGGGACGAGAAGCTGGATATGAGTCAACAGTGTGCCCTCGTTGCCAAGAAGGCTAATGGCATATTGGGCTGCATTAGTAGGAGCATTGCCAACAGATCAAGGAATGTGATTATTCCCCACTATTCGGCACTGGTGAGGCCTCATCTGGAGTACTGCGTCCAGTTTTGGCCCCCCAGGACAGAAAGGATTTGGACAAATTGGAGAGAGTCCAGCAGAGGGCAACGAAAATGATTAGGGGGCTGGGGCACATGACTTATGAAGAGAGGCTGAGGGAACTGGGCTTATTTAGTCTGCAGAAGAGACGAGTGAGGGGGGATTTGATAGCAGTCTTCAACTACCTAAAGGGGATTCCAAAGAGGATGGAGCTAGGCTGTTTTTAGTGGTGGCAGATGGTCTCCAGTTGCAGTGGGGAAGGTCTAAGTTGGATATTAGGAAACACTATTTCACTAGGAGGGTAGTGAAGCACAGGAATGGGTTACCTAGGGAGGTGGTAGAATCTCCATCCTTAGAGGTTTTTAAGACCCCACTTGACAAAGCTCTGTCTGGGATGATTTCGTTGGGGTTGGTCCTGCGTTGAGCAGTGGGTTGGACTAGATGGCCTCCCGAGGTCTTTTCCAACCCTAATATTCTATGATTCTAAGTCTGGCATATTGGTGGTGGGACCAATGCATAATGTGGTGTAGATGCTGGAGCTGCAAGTTGGGCCTCAGAGTTCAACAATTCTTAACCCAGGGTTATAAATGAGCCAAGGGGCTCACGCCCTAAATTAACAAACCCAGGGTCTACTGACTTGAGTTCTAGTAACTCTGGGCTTACACTGCAGTATAGATATACTCACTGTTTAAAATTATTTTAATCCTACTTCTGAAGAAAATACGTATTTGTTCATCTATGCTGTGACACTATAATTGAATCTTACTTAGCAGTTCGTTTAATTGTGCTCACAAAATCACCTAAATATCATACCCCTAGTACAGTGAAATCTCTTTAATTGCTCATCTGTTGAACTATTCATTCAGTCCAACATCCAACAGCAAGCAGCGTTTAAGTAATTTAGTCCTCTACAAGTTTGCTCTGTCACTTGCTTAAAATATTAAACACATGCTGCCAAAGTTTGATATTTGTCATGAGAATCAAGAACATTTTTCTAATGTTCATTAAGAAAGAAAACATCACAAAGGGGTAGTTATTGCTTGTTACAAAATAGCTTGGATTAAAGGAGCTATGTGATTGGTTACTGGTTTTGCTTGGAGACCAGAAATCTGCGTGGGCAGTTTAGCTACTTAATACTCCTCTCTTATTTGCATACCAATGACAAAAGGCTTCTTTAAGACCTCTCGAATAGCAATTTTCTAAAAGCACAGCCTGCCCGAGTAGGTGCCATGCAAAACTTAAATATTTCTTCATCCAGCTATTTAAGATTTGATCAACCAGGAACTTTCACAGTTAATACTAATGGATATTTATTTTGGCATGTTCTGTAAGGAAATTCCAACAACCAGTATCTAAGTGTTAACAAAATGCAGGCAATAATCTTTATTTGCCAAGAATCATTTATCAATGACAAAAAAGGATAATATTAAGGAGCTCTCCCTATAAACATACTGTAAATATGGTAAACTAAAGCAATCTGTTTTGGAAAAATGCTGAAAAGTAATCAACCCTATTTGCTTTATTTGTTTTTGTATAAGCAGATGGAATCTCTTATAGAAGCCTGTTCTGTATTGAGGTCACATTGTTTAGTCAATGAACACTGCTCAACCGTATTTCAGTTGAGTTGTAATGTGCAACTTACATGCAACTTAAACTCTTTCAGACTTAAGATTAAACATATCAATATATTTGAACAGAAAAAATAAGAACACCTGGAAAAGCTGATCAAGGAACATTAAATGAATTTTACAAAAAGGCTAATGAAAAGTACATGCAAGAACTGGCATGCGCTTGCACAATGGATATATACTGTTGGTATCAGCGTCACATAAAATGCCTCACTAGTCTGACTGAATTATGACTAATTAAAATAAAATCATTTCTAAGAAAAAACCCTAGAGACAGCAGGCTCTTTTTAAGTTGAGCTGTATGTGTACTTCACTAGAGGAAAACTCTCCTCTCTCTCCTAAGATATGAAATTCAATTATTTATATATTGTTTGTCAAAGATAGAATCATACAATCCTAGAAACACAGGGCTGGTGCAGGGACCTCGGGAGGTCATCAAGTTCAGCCCACTGTGCTGAGGCAGGACCAAGTAAACCTAGTCCTTATACTGCAATGGATTTTGTAGTTTAGTGAGTTACATATGTCTGCCACAGCCCGCACAGTGGAAATCTACATTCTGCAGTTTGTGTCCAACACACAGAGAGCTGCTGGGTATGACAATTTTTTTATTCTTTGGAATTAACCAGGAAAGACTAAACCTGAAAAGGTTATCAGCAGCTGAACTCTACTGACATAGCACAGCAGTCTGAGAGAAGTTAAATGAGCTCTAATATGGGAAACTCTGCTGTGATGGGAAAATTAATTTCTTAAAATAATAATTAAAAAAAAAAGGAATAATGCCTTTAAAAAGGAACAACTGCTGTGAACACTAGATCCAGGTGTCATAAGCTTCGTTTAGTATTATCTTAGCGCTTCTACAGCATCCCACTATATCACATCAGGAGGGGAATACACAGACAATGGTCAAACCCTGAAGAAATCAAGATGCTGTTATGTAATTGTTACGCAACCAGTCTCAGTAAAAACTAATGAGGACCAGGAATAAATTCAGTCTATTACATATAGTGTTTTCTGAGACATCAGTAGCTCTTTAAGTAAAAAGTCATCGACCAAACAGTAGTGAGACTAAATACAGATGGTACACAGGAAGTCTGATTACTCAAATTAATTAGAACTGAAGGATATTTGCTTCTGTGATTTGTCTGCATAACTGAGCATCATGTAACAGTTGCTTTAGGGAACGGTTGCAATAATTAAGAGTTCTTGTCAATCAAAGTTGAAGCATTGTATGTTCCAAAGCACACCATCATTTTTAAGAGATTCTCTTGAATACCTTAAATTAAGTATAAAGCTCAATAAGGTCACGATTTAAGAAACGGCACTGACTGATCATCAAGGATCAGTCTAAGAGGACAGAAACACAGAACACACCCACTGTTTTATGCATTGCTGCATGGACAGAATGACACACAGATTTAGAAATTAGCAAAAATGGTTTACTCTAAAAATCCAGGTTTGTGTTTGTGCTCTACATGAGGTCCAAACTGGATTTGTGCTTGAAAGCCTCCAAACTCGCAAGCCTTCTCGAAGGAGACAGGATGGGAGCCATTCAGAATGTCATCTCGAGCCTATAAAGGTAAGTAGAGACATGTCAGGCATATCAGAAACAGTTACAGTGTCTTTGAAATTCCTGAACAGCCAGAACACAAGCCAAGAATCAAGCAGCAAGCAAGGAAATCCTGTCGGAATGCATCTGTTATTCCATTGTGGATATGTTTATAACTAACAAAATAAATGAAGGGCCAGGTCCTCCTCTGGTGTAAATCTGCACAGTTCCACTGAGGCCAAGAGAGCTGCCCCAGTTTGCAAAACTGAACCTCTTGCCTAAATATTTCATGTGATTCATATACAATATACCATGCTGCAATAGAAAGGAAAGTTATCTACATAATTAACATGGAAAATACTGATTGCAAATGTATGAACAGTGATGGATGATGGCCACCTGAATTTTCCTTTCTTGTCATGTGTGTAAATTTAGTGGTTGCAAAAGGTACTGGAACACCAAGACTGTTTCTCGGACCCCTTAGATATAGTCTGTCTACACGGACCACAGGTTGAAAACCACTAGTCTAAGGTAACATCAACTGGTGAAATCACCATCTCCCTCATTAGGGAAGGTTCTGATGATGGGGAAAGAGCAAAGACATTCTCTGGTGCAGTGTAAGTCTCTGACTTCCTTGGAGTGTGAGGGATCTGAGCCACTTGTACTGAACTGGTCAGAAGAGGGAGACTTCGTGTTGCTACCATCGGTGGTGGCAGCTTTGATTGCACTGGAACTGACGGACCCAGAGACTTCAATTGTACTGTGGAATGGGTGTCACTGAAACGGGGTCTGGTACCAAAGAAGCCCTTCCTTTATGGATGTTAGAGTCCTGGCCCTGGGACTTTGCATGTCCCAAGTCCTTAGAGGTTGACAGCGTAGGTCTGTTCAACCTCTAAGGATTGACAATTTCATAGATGACTTAGGAGGAGACCTGTTCTTTTGTTTTATGAGTGTTCTCTGCCTTCCCGATGAGACCCCAATAAGGGGTCTGTGGGTACAGACGCCACAGTAGCAGCGTAGGACCTCGTGATGGGAGGTGTACTCCGTGTAGATTTAGGTTGATGTACAACAGGTGCCCCCTGTCCTGAGTCAACTGTGGCCTCATGGCCTTCTCTATGAGGCATTTTCTAAGCCGAAGTTCCCATGCTTCATGGGTACAGCTAGGGAAAGAGCAGCAGATATTACACCTAGCCGTGATATGCATCTTACCAAAACAGTACAAGCACTGCATATAGTTGTCGGTGACCAAGGAGGAATGGAGGCAGGACACACAAACCTTGAAGCCAAGAGTTCCTGGTGTAATCTGAAAACTCTAATGGAGTATCTGGGTGGGGGAGGAGTCCACCAGGTGGAGATTCTATCTAACTATAAGAAATTTCCTAAAAGATATAACTATTAAAACTACAAACTGTGGAAATAACTATATGCAAAAAGCATTAAGGCAATGTTTAATATTTAAAGAACGAAGAACCCAAAGGAGAGCTCCGAACACTGGAGATTCCAACCCAGACGATGAGGTGGTAAGAAAGAACTAGAAAGACAGTTGGCCTGCTCCGCCTTTTCTCTCCTTGGTTGGAGGCACAAGGAGAGCAAAGGCACATGCACGGACCAAAATTCTCCAACTCCAGGGGCATGGACAGCATGTGTATCCCCAAAATGGAATACAGACAGGGACCAACCCTTGAAGAAGAACTCTTCTCTCTCTCAGCCTGAACAGTCATCTGATGGCAAACTTTCAGTAATCATGGACCTGGACCAGATTCAGGAAGACTGACCTATTACTTAATCTCCATACCATATAATTAGTTCCTAGGAAGTGATTTTTTACACATCTGCTGAAGGTGCACATTTAGGATGTTTGGAAAAAACTTGTACTTGAACAGCAGTGTTAAACCATTGTGTTCATACTACTGATGCATTACAACAATATGCTTTCTTAGAACCAACTTGTCTATTTTAGACAAGATTTTTATAAGTTAGCAGTAAAACTAGTAGAATTTAAAAGCAGGGGTGCTTTAAGAATTTCGCTAACTATTCCCTCTGCAGAGTTTACCCATCTGGCTCACATATTTTTTGCCTTTTTCTGGCAGCCCCAATGCTCCTGTGAAAGCCAAAGAGAGTTCAGCTTTAAGACATGGCAATTAAGAGAACTTTAATGATTATGAAAATTAAGGGCAAAAAATGGAAAGCCACTTTTATAATGAGAGCAGGTGCTCTGGCCTCTTTCCCAAACAATACATAAATGCATCTCCCACCTCAGTATGGTCAGTTGAGTCATTATAAACAAGGCCATGGAAAATGGGAAGCGTGGTTCTAGCATGAAAATGCACACCAAGACACAAAGTCACTCCAAATGCCATTTTTACGATGGCCTACACATCCAATTTGCTCATTTTAACAGTATATCATTTTTTCAGCTGCCAACAACTCAACCAGTCTGGAAAAGTCAAGCAGCGTTTTTTCAGAATTATCCGTCATTAATATTTTTCCTGAGGCAGACTGCCCTCAGTTAACAGACAAACCCATAGTCTTCAAATGCTGCAACCCCCCTCTTCACACAATTGGGGGTGGGGCTGCAAAAGGTAAGCGAGAAAAAAATTTGGTCCTGCAAGCCAGACATCAAGACCTACTCCCAACTCCAGAAATAAGGCTCATGAAAGAGATACAGAACTTCGCTAAGTTCCAATTCAAATGCAGGGGTGGGATGGTAAAGAAATAAGAGCATGTGACAGCTAAACACACAAGCAATTACAGTATTAGCTATAACAATACCACGCAGAATTCCTCAGTAGGATAGAAGAAGTTTCTCTGCTATACGTACTATACCTGAACATAAAGCAAGTTCAGCTGAACAGGATCTCTTGAATCTACATTCTGGTCTGAATAAAAGAATTTTCGCCTCAGCAGCAGTGTTTCATTTTCATCAACTCCTTGTTCTCTGAATGTTCGACTATGATCTAGCCAGTTTACTGGAACAGAAACACAACCCCCTTATAATATCGCAAATTTATATTTTATCTTGCAAAAATTACCCTAAACCATGGGTTCTCAACCTTTTTCTTTCTGAGGCCTCCCCCGCAATGCGCTATAAAAACTCCATGGCCCACCTATGCCACAACCGGTTTTCGGCATACAAAAGCCAGGGCCGGCGTTAAGGGGTAGTAAGTCAGGCAACTGCCTAGGGCACCACGCCACAGGGGGCTCCGCAAAGCTAAGTTGCTCAGGCTTCTGTTTTAGCCCCAGGTGGCAGGGCTCAGGGTCCCAGGTTTCAGCCCTATGCAGAGGGGCTTCAGCTTTCTGACCTGTGCCCCAGTATGAGTCTAACACTGGTCCTGCTTGTCGGACCCCCTGAAACCTGCTCGTGGCCCCCAGGAGGCCCCAGGCCTCTGGTTGAGAGCCACTGCCTTAAACCAGGATGCAAAGTGTGCTCTACGTACACATTTACATACGTTGACATTCATGTGTGTTCTGCCTATCTGAGACAATATTTGCACGTGAAACTACAGTAATGCATGTTACAGAAACACAAGTTAGTTAGACGAAATGTGCACAGTGTTAAAGTGACAAGATACTGTGAGGTTTTGTAAATTTTCTTTCAAGCTAAACAGATGTATCGTGGAATGAGCGCCCATCGTATGAATGAATCTCCTCCACTTCTCAGCTGATGCTATGGAGGTTGCAATTGATATTACAGTCCAAAATATCAGCAAATGAATAATGCGAATTTTAGTTAGAATTCAGCAGGAATTTGTTGTAGCATAATTTATTAAAATTACTGGAAGCAAATGCAAAGACAGTTGTAGCTTACACATGATTTTCACTTGTCTTCCAAGCAGTGGGATAAAACTGAATCAACTATGGACATACAAATACGTTTTGTCCCCAGAGCTTCTTACTCTTAATTTCATATTGTTTTAAAACACTGGCCTGTGATGCAACCAACAGGGGCAAAACACATGCCAAAAATGAGGAACTTAAGGTAAGAGCCTTTACACAAGATGGAATGCAGATAGTGTGCCATTAAAAACTGTTTTGTTTTGCTGTATTGTGAGCACTCTACACTGATGACTATTCAAAGACATGTAACAAGGCAAGCAATGTTTTGCTTTCCTGGAATGTACCCTTTATATTTGACAAACATTTCACTGACCTTCAGCGCAAGGGCAACGAATCAGACGAATGAGATGGCATCAGTAGTTGAAAAAATAACCTTCCTCAGTAGAATGTAGTGAGACCACTGTTGGACTGAAATCCCTCCACCAACTACACAGAAATCACTACTACTGGATCTAGAATTAGTTTTCAACATACATAATAACAACTGTCCTCCTGTGCCTAACAGCTTTTCAACTGGCTTTAAAAAAACACTGCAGCAATAAGACACCACAGGCACAGACAGTATATGATACTCCACCTAATCGTATAACATTTTCCTGGATTTGTAAATGGAAGGTTAAGTGCAGCAGATAATTTCATGAGAAATGTCCCAAAACCAATATCTACCTTCTGGGTTATTCTCTTTCCCCCTACATGATGGTTCTCCAGAAACACACCCAACTAGTCAAACAGCCTCTTGGGTTACAGTACTCACAATCATCATCTGTATGAAGCTTCGCCTTCAACTTCTCCATTTTTCTTTCATCTCGTAACAATGTCCTGTCTTTCTTAAGTGTACCTGTGCTCTCCTCCTTTTTCTCCTCAATGCTCTCCTGGATTACGGAGTACTCTTCATAATTGGTTATTCCTACAAGTGTGAACACAGGATAAGCATGCAACTCCAGCAGCCAAAACATGAAAAGGTTTATTCTAAATATTGATTAAAATGTAGTATATTTGAAGTTAATATCTAAACACACTCCAGACCAGGTGCTAAAATGTATTATTATATGAATTTATTGAGTATGGTACCTAGTCAATCTTTCCAACAAAAATTGGCACTAAAAGCACAACATCCCTTTATCAGGCTCAGAAAATTATCCTTCAAAAAACCATACACTCTGTGTATGTAGAGTTGATTCAGTATTTATCTTTTATCAGTCTCAAGAAAGTTGCTTTCTTAAATTTCAAATCTCCTGAGAAAGGTAGCCAGGTCAAGCTCTAGCAGATTTTGAGCAGAATAAAGTTCCAGAACTTGAGGCCATGTGATGGAGAATTCTGGGTCATGGACTCCTGCAATTTCTTCCTTAAGTATGGGCAGAGAAAATGTGGCAGAGCACTGGGAAAGAAAGCCTCTGAAACATCGGGATTCTAGGCAACTTTAGGGCTTTACAGATGTTAATCCTCACTATAAATTTCACATGAAACTGTGCCGAGAGCCTGTGTAGAGCACTTAGCACATGTTTAAGTTGCTCTCATTTCTTTGTCTTGCTTGTGTTTTCCAGTATTTGTTAAGCACTGACAATGTGAGATGTGCTATTTAGGACAGAAAGAGAGTCTAAGATGACTAAGGAGCCATACTGTACACCAGCTGTTCTGAGTGGCTTCCATGGTCAACTCCAGACAGAACACAATATCACAGTGAAGTCTAGAAGTGACAACAATATGGGACCCCGTGGCTAGGCATGTTTGCGAAATGAGCAGGTGAAAATGCAAGAAGGCAATCCTGGTCACCAAACTATTGCTTTACGTCACCTGGAGAAATGACCTACTTCTTCACTGACCACTACATGGTAGCAGTTTTTCAAAGTGCAATTCATATTTAAACTTAGTACTCAGTTCAAACCAGCACTAGCATTAACCAGTCCTATATGTCTTTAGTGATCACATTAACATAAATAGAAGCCTTAGCCACTCAATAAGATAGAAGAGTAAATTCTATCTTTGCTTAAACATTAGTTAGACACAAAGCTAGTTTTATTTCACCACCTCACAGAAGGGAACTGTATGTGGAAGAAATAAATACTGAAATATTTAGAACATTAGGTGTCAAAAAACATAAGTGCCTCTGACTGGTAAGTGCTATCTGGTAGCAAAACATTTAAGGTGTAAATCCCTACTGAGTCACACAGGACAGGAAGGCAGATGCAACCGCTTTATAGAATGGGAAAAAAGCCATTCTGAGTATTTTAATACAGTGTAACTGATGCTGAACACTACCTATTTTCAAACAGGCATAACAAGCCTGATGTTGATAAATCGCTGTATATAACATGCACAGAATCCTGAAACCCAAAGTAAAAAACATCGGGGAAAAAAAAATCATATTCCCTTAGAGATTCAGACCAAGAAATCTCACCTATCCTGCTGCAAATGGTAACCAGCAATTCACCAACAGTTTTAGAATCATCCACCATAACTGTTTTCACTGCCCCATCCAGCATTCGTATTTTCTGAGGTCTCTGTTTCTTTTTGTACTCCAAAATATCCTAGGGAATAAACCACACAAAGAATTACACAGCTTCAGAACCATTCCAAGCCAGTAAGCCACTGAAATCTGGAGCAAATTAAAGTATTAATTTGACAAATACAAAAATATTATTTTTTAAGAACTATTTAGACAAACTTTAAAAAGTTTGTTGCCTGAATCAGGGGCTAGTTCTAGTACTGACAGTCAACATTGCTTTAGTTTAAAAACTGCGTAAGTGACTCTACTAAACCCTATTCTTCAGGCCTTCAATAACCTGCTGCAGTGTCTTTATGCCAGAGCGGCATGAAGGGGATCTAAAAGCCCTGGCTGTTCCCAGAGGATTTGCCCAGTAAAGGTACTGTGAAAGACCAGCCATAATGGTGCTGAGGACCCCTCACAAGCCCTGGCATACAGGACATGTTGAGGTGGAGCTAGGGTCAGGAAAGGTGTGTCAGGAGTAGGGCTGCAGCACTGCAGAAGTTCTGGCCAGCTGTTACTTAGGCCCCAAAGGTTGTCCAAGTTACACCTGTGGTCTCTATGGCCCCTAGAGCAGCCCATGATTGGGCAGGCATAAAGGTGGCTTAAAGGTGCTAGTTCTGCACTGCACCTCTCAAAGGCTCGGCACAGAATTTCACCCAGGAGTTCAAATCCTATTAAAAATATCAGTCCATTTCTGCTTCAAACTCACACCTAACAAAGTAAGGAGAATGCCTTCTTTGGAATGAAAACACTTAACCACCTCTTGGTACCGTACCAATCTATACGCTTGGATGCAAAATGACCAATATTTGTGTCTTACTCGGAAAATCAGTGTGTATTTTTCATTCTTTGAGCTGGGTATTCTGTTCTACCATGGTTGCCAAATCTGACACTTGTAGGATAACAAATGGTTTGTCCTTGCATCCAAATGTTTTTCAAGGATTAAAGTTCTTTGTACTGTATGACTGTCTCTAAATCTGTTGGTGAAAAAAAGATGACAGAATTTTGCCTTACCCCGCTTCGCAGCATATAATAATCCAGTGTTCTTCCAGCTTCCAACCAAATACCTTTCCGAGGATCTTCATCTGACAAGAACAGTCCATAGTCAGAGGCTGAGGAACAAAACAGAAAAGGCACTATTACTGTGGTAAAACAAACAAAGAAAAACAATATGTTGACCAGAATTCAAGTTTCAAGCTTCTGTCAATTTACCGTCCACTCTTAATGAGTGTTTGGCAGAAGTATAGTTACTCCAGTTAAAGAAAATGTAGCTTAGACTACAGAGGGCAGGATTTTAAAGATAGGCTTTACTCTAGACTGAAGTGGATGGCTCATCACGCAAACCTTATCCTGCATGTGTAATACATAGTTATAATTAACTATACTTGAATAAGATACTTTTATAACCATCAAAAATGCAGAAGAGTTCAGATTTAAGACTAACAGAGTTTTCAGTCACTTCATACTATGAACCAACAGTTCAGCTTTAAAACATGCAGCGTTTACTTGATGGAAGTGTTTCACTGAATAAACTAAGAATCCTCGAAAACATCTAATTCAATTGATAGTACTTTCCTGGCAGTTTCAACTGTGTGAAGTTATTCCTCTTTTGTATCTGTCATAACAGTGTCTCTGAGTATGCTGCACATACTTTGGACTAAACACTTCACAATCTCTTTAATAACACATGTTAAAAGCAATAGTGTAGAGTCAGGTCTGTACAGACTACCAGCCATTAGAAGTGCAGCAAAATAAAGACCATAGTTTCTGCCAATAAAGCCTAAGGAGGTTTATCTTCTTGTTTAATAAAATGGTTGAACACCTAAAGATAGTGAATTTTTATACAAACTGCTTTGAGCCAGCTTTCAAAGAAAAATTCTGCTTGTGTTTTTAATAGATGCTGTGTAACCTGTCTCAAATATACAATTTATGAAGAAATAAGCTTCTCAGAGGAATTTAGCCTAAAAATATGGAGTTTTAATGGAGAAATCTTTCCCAAAGCCCCTGAAAGTAAAAAACACACCAGAAAGTTCCTTACATACATTAATTTAGGAAGCTAATCACTGGAAAGCAAACCCATACACACAGTGATGATTTGGAAACATAAATTCAGTATACAGTCAATTACATCAAATCATTCCACAAATTGTGCATCTAATATAGCTCCAAATGTTCATTCCTCTCAGTTCAATCATGGACAAGCAATGACCTTTGCACAGTACATATTTATTGTACAGAAAAATCAGCATATTGTATTTATTGCATTCTGGTGCTGGTGTGACAGTGACAAGCCAATCAGTCTGTGTCACTTGGTGTAATTTTGTAGTATCCCAAACTAACCTGTCATGACAGTCTACACTATAATGCTCACCACTTTTACAAAATTATGATAAATCTTGTACAAAGTATGTCTTGCGAGGTATCCTTGGAGAAGTCATAGTCTGCTGAATATGACTGCCCTGTTTAAAATGTGTGCATCAACACTGTATATGGAGTTATGAGATTTGCCATGTGTTTGTTACTGAAACATGCTGTGAGTCTGGGGAACGCCCACACACTCGCTCTTTAGAAATAAGAAAGGACTGGCATATCATCCCCAGAAACACCTCAAGCTGCAGGTATACAGAAGGTGCAAGCAAGGATTTCCAATTCATATGAAGGACTGAGTGCAGCTCATATAGGTAATGGATAGAGCTCTACGCAGATATAAAATTTTTTATCTGCATCAAATCTGCAGTCCCCAAATGATCTGCAGATACCCGCAGGGCTTTAGATATGAAATTTGTATCCTCATCCAATCCGCGATTTGCAAAAATGAGCCGCGGATATCCACAGATTTGCACGGCTCTAGCAATGGGGCATCCGGACCCCATGAAACAGCAAGGACTTTATCAGTAAAAAAGGGTCAGGATATAAAAAGGGCCCGGCCAACTCTCTCCTCCTGCACCTCTACTGAAACAAGATTGCTTGAAGGACTTGGAACTGGGAAAAATTAGTCAAAGCCTGGGAAGGGACCCCAGCCTGTGTACTGAGAACTGTGAACTGCCTGCAACATTGCGAGTGGTGAGAAAAGCTGTTTGTTTCAAATTTAGTCTTGGTAAAGTTCAGGAAACAGCTTGCGGTTTTTATCTTTAATTTCTTTTTGTAACCAATTCTGATCTTCTATGTCTACATCACTTATAATCACTTAAAATCTATCTGTAGTTAATAAACTTATTTTAATGTTTTATCTAATCCAGTGTGCTTTTGGCAGAAGGGCTTGGGGAATCTACTCAGGTAACAAAGGCTGGAGGCATAATCATTTTCTTTGTTAAAATGATGGACTTTATGCCCTTGTATTGCTCAGTAAGTAACTGAGCAGTATAAGATGGTATATTTCTGGGGTGCAAGGCTGGAACTAGGGATATGCAGGTGTCGCTTGACATGTACTTCAAGAGCGGCTGGGCATAGCACTCTGGTAGTTGTCTGGTGGTGACTTGCACGCTAGAGGCTGGTATGAGTGGGCAGAGTTGAAGCTCACACAACAAAGGAGTGCATCGCATACACCACACTGGAGAATTAATGGGGCACAGCTGTCCTATGATCCCGATTGTACCCTGCGGAATATCAAACTTGTCAGTTAGCATCATCAGCAAAAGAGGTATTATACAGTAGCTCAGTAATTATATTTCTACTTAGCAGTGTCATTCACACACTTATTGCAATGCAGTTGTATGTTTTAAAAAACCTAAACAAGAGAAAAACTGTAGTTAGATGAGTTCCCTTCCTCTTGCACCTGACCTTTAAAAGATATGCAGCCCTAAATATCTATTGTTTTCAACAGAAGTTGAGTACAGTCAGCACCATACAAGACTGGACTAATAAAATGCCTTTTCTTATATCCATATACTAAGGCCCTGACATGCTAAAACAGTCCTCTTCAAGGGAGAAAATATTTCTGTACTGAAAACATACCACTATTCTTGTGATAATTAGACTACCTAGAGAAATAACAGTATTTTAGTAACAACTGCTTCAAAATGTATAACAGAAATAATAGCTCTAAAGTAGGAGAGGTATATGTCATCAACAGGTTCATTATTTTTTATTATTTGTATTATTGCCATACTTAGGGACCTTAGTGACAGGCCAGGACCCCATTCCTGATTGTAAGGGCTTACATTCTAGAGGGACAATATAAACAGCACAAAGCTAGAGGGTCATGATAAACCTAAATTGGTTTAGCAAATACTTTGTGTAGCCTGATAAGAGTGAATTTATGTACTACGCAGTAGCTTGAAAGGGTTCTACTGCTGAATCAGGCACAGTAGAAAAGTTGTCAACAGAATGAGGACCTTGAGGAGCAAATGAGAAACTATCCGTTACATATTCTCTGACTAATAATGTTATACATTTTATTAGCAAAACAAACAAGATCACAAACACTGTAATATAGCAAAGGAGATAGTGCCAATACAAAATGGCCAGCACTCGCATATCCATAGTGAGGAATCCCGGAACTGGTGAGGCGATCAACATATTGTCATCAGGCCAGCACATTCCAACATTTCCTACTGTCATCAGACAGGGTCTTAGCTTTTATGGTGGGTTATGCTAGCGCCAACCACGTCTCATATATATTAACAATGGTTTCAACCTCCTTTCCTTATACGTACCTTCACACCTCTATACTTAGGGTCCCTACCTTCAATCGGTCAATTAGTCACTTATGTTATACTCATTAGCATTTACGTCAATTTGTTGCCATGATACACCTGCGGTTAATTCATGTATGTTTTGGTCAAATTCAGCATCCTTTTAAACTTTCCCTAAAATTACTAAACTATACTTCTGAGGCATCTTACTTCACCTGTTCCCAGCACGTACTACTCTTGTTTAATACTTATCTTGTGACACAAAGTCAAACTATCAGTTAATTACAACGTACCTAATAACCACCTACATCATTACTGCCATTTTATATCAAATTATCTAGGGCTTGGTTATGCTAAGTTAAATGTCATACAGGCCTCAGGCCTGGAGGGCCTTGTGATACAGGTACAATACCTGTGCATTACTTCTAAATAGCTCTTACAACATGGCTGGCTAAAGTCCTTTCTGTGTCCACACCACAGTTCTCAACTGAGTTTGTAACCAGATAGCAGCATGGTTTCACTCAACACAATTTGTATCTTCACATGGCATGTTTAACCTAGGTTAGTAATTATGGGAGCTAACATTGTTTTGCCCATTGGAGGCCTACGCTGGCACATAGTTGCCTTTTTTGTAACCATTTCAGCACTTTCCTTTGCTGTGCACAGCACCCTCCAATCATGCTTATGTAGTCTGTTTGGCCCAGTATCCTCCTCAGCTCTGAGTGCATTGTGTCCCGTTTCCTGCTAAAGTCACTGACTGCGCATGCTCCAGGCAGTCTCCACTCACTGAAGTACTGGGGAACAGCTACCCATATTTCCCCAGACTGCCCTGTTACCAACATAGCTTGACAACATGGTAGATGTGGCTGTGCAAACGTGACAGGGAAAGCTGCTCTGTGGACACAACCTGCATCTGAGAGAGCTGGTTGGGAAGTGAAAGTTTTGCTGATGAAAATTTTCATCAAAAACCTAAAAACTGAGCCTTCTGGTTTTTGGCAGCCAAAAAAAAGTTCATTTTATGAAAATCTGAAAGTTTCACAAAAAAGAGTTGTTTGTTCAAACCCATTTTTCATTAAAAAAGTAAACGAGACAGTTGACCCACTCTAATTTTAACCAGTTATAGATTTACATTTGTGGTTTTAGTGCATATTAGACCTTGAAACAATGGGATTTTAAAAACAATTGGTATTCAACAAAGAACATTAAGTGCAGAGAGAATGGAACACCTTTCAAGTAGAATGAATTGCTGAAGTGCATTTTTTTCTTCTTTAAACAAACCTGGGGGTGGGGGATATAGAATTACAGACTCACCTTGTCCTGTTTGAGCCTCAGGCACTCGCTCACGAATAACTCTACATGCATCATACACTGCTGTGGATGGTTCAAATTGCATCGTCTTCACCACATTGCAGTGGCGGACGCAGATCTTCAAGGACAGGGCCACCATAGTGCCAGATCACTTGTGGGAACCCGCTAAAAATACCTGAAAAAGTAGTAATAGAATGAGCCCTCTGCATTTTGTAATTAATGTTTTCACACTTCCATCTTTCAATTAATTTAAAAGGAATATTGAAATGAAGTGCATACAAATTAAACACATTCAAGTATCTATTCTGTAGAAACTCTCACTAACATATCACATCTAGGAGATATTCAGAAGAGAGATTTTTGTTGGCATGTTTTAAAGTCACTTTAAGACAAGTATGTACATAATTTTACAGGTTTCAGAGTAACAGCCGTGTTAGTCTGTATTCGTAAAAAGAAAAAAGAAAAGGAGTACCTGTGGCACCTTAGAGACTAACCAGTTTATTTGAGCATGAGCTTTCGTGAGCTACAGCTCACTTCATCGGATGCATAGCATATCGTGGAAACTGCAGAAGACATTATATACACACAGAGACCATGAAACAAAACTTCCTCCCACCCCACTGTCCTGCTGCTAACAGCTTATCTAAAGTGATCAACAAGGAAGGCCATTTCCAGCACAAATCCAGGTTTTCTCACCCTTCCCCCCCCTCCCCCCAACACACACAGACACACATACAAACTCACTCTCCTGCTGGTAATAGCTCATCCCTCTTTGAAACCTCTCTTTATAATGCGCATGATAATCAAGGTGGGTCATTTCCAGCACTAATCCAGGTTTTCTCACCACCCCCCCCCCCACACACACACCCCCCTCCAAAAACCACACACACAAACTCAAGAGAGAGACCCCGAGATAGGACAGCTGCTTCTGCTGGGCTGAGAGTATAGTTGGATAGGTTAACAATATTGCTGGGTGGGTTGAGGGGACCATTGCTGTGGCCCCTTGTAGCCTGTCCGCATTTGCTCCAACCCCTCAGACAGAGACAAACACCTACAAGATCTCTATCAAGCATTCTTACAACTACAATACCCACCTGCGGAAGTGAAGAAACAGATTGATAGAGCCAGAAGAGTTCCCAGAAGTCACCTACTACAGGACAGGCCTAACAAAGAAAATAACAGAACGCCACTAGCCGTCACCTTCAGCCCCCAACTAAAACCCCTCCAACGCATTATTAAGGATCTACAACCTATCCTGAAGGATGACCCAACACTCTCACAAATCTTGGGAGAAAGGCCAGTCCTTGCCTACAGACAGCCCCCCAACCTGAAGCGAATACTCACCAACAACCACATACCACACAACAGAACCACTAACCCAGGAACCTATCCTTGCAACAAAGCCCGTTGCCAACTGTGCCCACATATCTATTCAGGGAACACCATCACAGGGCCTAACAACATCAGCCACACTATCAGAGGCTCGTTCACCTGCACATCCACCAATGTGATATATGCCATCATGTGCCAGCAATGCCCCTCTGCCATGTACATTGGTCAAACTGGACAGTCTCTACGTAAAAGAATAAATGGACACAAATCAGATGTTAAGAATTATAACATTCATAAACCAGTCGGAGAACACTTCAATCTCTCTGGTCACGCAATCACAGACATGAGGGTCGCTATCTTAAAGCAAAAAAACTTCAAATCCAGACTCCAGCGAGAAACTGCTGAATTGGAATTCATTTGCAAATTGGATACTATTAATTTGGGCTTGAATAGAGACTGGGAGTGGCTAAGTCATTATGCAAGGTAGCCTATCTCCCCTTGTTTTTTTTCTACAACCCCCCCCCCCCCCAAGACGTTCTGGTTAAACTTGGATTATTGCTGTGCACATTGTAAGATGAGCTACTGCCAGCAGGAGAGTGAGTTTGTGTGTGTGGTTTTTGGAGGGGTGTGTGTGTGGGGGGGGGTGGTGGTGAGAAAACCTGGATTAGTGCTGGAAATGACCCACCTTGATTATCATGCGCATTATAAAGAGAGGTTTCAAAGAGGGATGGGCTATTACCAGCAGGAGAGTGAGTTTGTATGTGTGTCTGTGGGGGGGGGGGGGGGAGGGGGGAAGGGTGAGAAAACCTGGATTTGTGCTGGAAATGGCCTTCCTTGTTGATCACTTTAGATAAGCTGTTAGCAGCAGGACAGTGGGGTGGGAGGAAGTTTTGTTTCATGGTCTCTGTGTGTATATAATGTCTTCTGCAGTTTCCACGATATGCTATGCATCCGATGAAGTGAGCTGTAGCTCACGAAAGCTCATGCTCAAATAAACTGGTTAGTCTCTAAGGTGCCACAGGTACTCCTTTTCTTTTTTCTTTTTATAATTTTACAGATCTAACATATTGTCTGAGGCATGTCAAATACCATACCAGCTGACAATATCTCTTCCTTGGGCATCCATCCAACAGCACATCCTTTAGTACTGACTGAATAGTGGTTTCATGATTTTAACTAAATTACTTCATTAGTTTTGAACTCTTCAATACTATACATTCATATTAAAAGCTCTACTTCAAGGAACAATGCATGCTTATATCAAAACAAATATTAACATGTTCTCTTCTCAAAGCTACATATGGATCCAAAGTAAAGTTCTTAATTATTTTCACACACTCATAGATTTTAAGGCCAGAAGAGACCATTCGGATCATCTAGTTTGACTTTTTCTATAACATTGGCCATAGGGCTTCCCGTAATTAATTCCTGCTTCACGTCCAGTAGCTATGGCTGAACTAAAGCAAATATCTTCTAGAAAAGCATCCAATCTTGATTTTAATATTTCCGGTGATGGAGAATCCACCAGAACCCCTTGTTTAGTTCTTCTACTGGTTGAAGAACTAAACATGCTCACTGTTAAAATTTTTCACCTTATTTATTTTCTTAATTCCTCTAGTTTCAGCTTCCACATGTGCTGTTTTCACAGTAGCTGGCTCTGGCTTATAAAAATTAACTCTCAAAACCTTATAGCCCTCTTCCCTGGGCTCAATTACTAACAGTTTGTAATAGGCTCCAGCATCTGTATAGTCCCCCGGCCCCCGGGCTAGATAATCTCTAAACTGAGACAGTCTCTGCAGGTCTCTTCTCCCAGAGAGCTGCCTGGGATCTCTGGAGAATTCTACCCTGTACTCCTTCAGCCACGGACTCAGTTAGTGACAGGATTTCCTGCTGTGGCTGGTCATGTGACTGCCACCTAACACCACAGATCCCTAGTTCGGTCAAGTAACTACATTTCCCTGCATACCTGGATTTAGATGAGCCAGACCTCTCAACAGGGCTGACTGGCCTGGTTCTTCTACCCTAAAGGGGTGAACCATCTTAAGAACATAAGAACGGCCATACTGGGTCACACCAAAGGTCCACCTTGCCCAATATCCTGTCTTCCGACAGTGGCCAATGCCAGGTGCCCCAAAGGGAATGAACAGAATAGGTAATCATCAAGTGGATCCATGCCCTATTGCCCATTCCCAGCTTCTGGCAAATAGAGGCTAGGGACACCATCCCTGCCCATCTTGGCTAATAGCCATTGATTGACTTATCCATGAATTTATCTAGTTCTTTTTTAATTTATCTAGTTCTTTTTTATCCTGTTATAGTTGTGGCCTTCACAACCTCCTCTTGCAAAGAGGAATACTAAACAAAGACAACCTCCTCTTGCAAAGGAAATCTTGAGTAAAAGGCGAAAGATTTATATACTAAACAAAGAGAAAGTTCAAATGAGCATGTATCTTCAGAAAGTTTGACACCCTGCAGTTATCACATCATGAATGCCACCACATTTGGGCCCCACTTTAAGGCTCATTGCTGTAACTCACTTACTTCTCAGATCTGCATCCTTTTATCTAGTTTCAGAAAATGAAGGCTCAGCCCTAAAATTAGGGTCCATGTAAATACAAGAACTGAACTATCTGATTTTTTTAAAATAACCTTTCCAGACGGAACACTCTCAGTAAGCCGAACAGGACTGGTGAATCAGCTTTTAAGGAACTTCCAAATGCAGTCCCTGATTTGGAGAACAGTTTTTGTTTGTAAGGGAGGGGGAATATGATGGGGGAAGTTTAACGATCACTCTTCAATATTAAGAGTCAAAAATACCCAACTGAGAGTGCTTCCTGATAAACATAAGATACTGAAGTTGCAAAAAGTTAGTACTGGTTTTAATACAGAACAATTCCCTTTATAAGTTTCTCTGAAACTTTCAGAAGTACAAACTTCAGCCCAATACTAGATCAGACTAATAAAATCTGAAAAAAATAGATCTAAGAATGAAAGTATGTCCTGTGGCTTAGTGGTCGAAGCATGAAGGGGCATACAAATGTTTAGCATATCTGGCACATAAATACCTTGCAGTACGAGCTACAACAGTACCATGTGAATGCCTGTTCTCACTTTCAGGCTACACTGTACATAAGAAGTGGGCAGCATTATCTCCCATAAATGTAAACAAACGGTGGTCTTAGCAATTGGCTGAACAGGAAGTAGGACTGAGTGGACTTGTAGGTTCTAAAGTTTTACTTTGTTTTGGTTTTGAGTGCAGTTATGTAGAACAAATTCTAAATTTGTAAGCTGCACTTTCACAATAAAGAGATTGCACTACAGTACTTGCATGAGGTGAATTGAAAAATATTTCTTTTTTTTACCGTGCAAATATTTGTAATAAAAATAATATAAAGTGAGCTCTGTATACTGTATTCTGTTGTAATTGAAATCAATATATTTGAAAATGTAGAAAATATCCAAAAATATTTAAATAAATGGCATTCTATTATTAACAGTGCGATTAATCACAATTAATTTTTTTTAATTGTTGGACAGCCCTAATTCTATACATTTTATAATGAAAAAAATCTACAAATCAAGGCTGAAAGCAAATTCCTAGAAATTAGGAATGAGGGACACCATTTGGTTTTTACTATTCTGAAAAGTTTCTCCACAAAGATTCTCATAGACTGTAAGGGCAGAAGGGACCGTTGTGAGATGCAAGAGAAACAGAAAGTTTGAACTGCTTGTCAAAGTTTAGTGCAGGAACAAGCCTTTACACAATTCCTTTTGCAAATGCTGTGATACGCAACACCTTTATTTTATGAGACCAAGAGGAAATTTCCATCTGTAGTTTAAAATGGAAAGCCTGTAGCAATGAACATTCTGAGTTCTGATTTCAAGTTAATCACTAGGATCCAGTAGATTTGACAGAGAAAATTAATATCTAAGTGTTATTTAACCTGCTTTAATATTGGTGTAGCAGAGTAAAACCAACATTCAGCTTCACTAAATTCCACCAGAAATATTGCTTGGTATTGTCAATGGGTAAGAGGAAATACTAGAAATGCTTGGTCTGTAACACAGATGTTAACCACCAGCTGTATTAAACAAGGCAACAGAAGTTCCAGCTCAGGGATTTAGTTCAAGATTAATACTCGTTGCTTTTCACTACCTCAAGCTCCATGTTTTGGCCATATGACAATTTTCAAACAGACCTTCTATAAGAAAGACAACTCATTACAGCTAATGTATAATCTTTATCCAGACACAACAGTTTTGCATGAAGCTGAGTCTCTGGTGACACCTCTTTCTGTAGTGGAGAATGCTGAATAAATTCCTTAATAAGAGCACACAGAAATCCAACTCAATGTCGTGAATTGTTCATTTCGTTACATAGGGGAAACCTCCTGTTCAAGAAAGAAATGTTAATTTTGATATGGTTAAAGCAACATCAGAATGCAAGAATTATGCCTACTATCGTAAAGTTAGTGTTGAAGGTCTGAGCAAGACACAAAACATACTTCAACAATGTTTAAATATTTCTTTTCCAACTGCAAGCTCTTCAGGGAAGGGCCTCTGTCTGTATAGCACCTAGCACAATGGGGCCCCAAACTATATTTGACCCTTTTGAGGGCTACAATTCTACAAATAACCATAGTCATTTGTCATGCTTGGGCAACAAAATGGCAGATGAAACTCAATGTTGATAAATGTAAAATAATGCACATTGGAAAACATAATCCCAACTATACATACAAAATGATGGGGTCTAAATTAGCTGTTACCACTCAAAAAAGAGATCTTGGAGTCATCATGGGTAGTTCTCAGTAAACCGCTTAATATGCAGTGGCAGTCAAAAAAGTTAATAACGTTAGCAACCATTAGGAAAGGGATCAATAATAAATCAGAAAAATAGTACACCCATACCTTGAATACTATGTCCAGTTCTGGTTTATTCTGATTTATTCTGCTGAGCTATTATGCAGTCTCTCACTTATTTCTCCATTTCCTTTCCCCACATTCAACTTCACTGAAAGCATGTTCATTGTGGGTTGTAACCCACAAAAAAGATATATTAGAACTGGAAAGGGTCCACAGAAGGGCAACAAAAATGATTAGGGGTATGGAACAGCTTCCATATGATGCGAGATTAAAAAGATTCAGCTTGGAATAGAGACAACTAAGAAGAGATATGATAGAGGTCTATAAAATCATGAATGGAGTGGAGAAAGTGAATAAGGAAGTGTTATTTACCCCTTCATGCAACGCAAGAATTATGTTAGTAGACAGCAAGTTTAAAACAAACAAAAAGGATGTACTTCTTCACATAACACAGAGTCAACCTGTGGAACTCATTACTAGATGATGTTGTGAAGGCCAAAAGCACAACTGGGTTCAAAAAAGAAGTAAGTACGTTCATGGAGGATCAGTCCATCAATGGCTGTTAAGACAAGATGGTCAGAGGTGCAACCCCATGCTTTCGGTGTCCGTAAGCCTCTGACTGCCAGATGATGGGACTGGACGACAGGGGATGGATAAGTTGATAACTGTCCCGGTTCTTTTCATTCCCTCTGAAGCATCTGGCATTGGCCAGTGTCTGAAGATAGGTTAGAGGGCTAGCTGGACCATCAGTCTGACTTTGTATAGCCATTTTTATGTCTGTAACTCGCAAATTAGCCAGTAGTGACTTGGAAAATGGAGTTTAAATACCAAGGTGTGTGTATGAAGAACTATCATCCTCTCGCTTCAGAAAGTTACTAAAGTGAAGCAAATTAGAAACCTAAATCCATCACAGTGGTGTCGAAGCACTGTGCATCAATTAAATGCAGCACTAAGAATACTAGATAGCAAAATCTTTTAGCGTCCCTTGTTCCCAGTGAGCAACTTTCTGGTGAGAAGAGACAATAACTGTTCCTCTGCTTTACCTCTTACTTTCTCACCAGTTAGCTGTTGTTTCTGGGAAGATGCCACTACAGGAGAAAGTCTTATGAAGGAGAAGTTTAGCCATGGCAACATGAGCGGTGGGAGGGATTAGCAGCCATGAGTACATATACAGTCTCAGACAAGATCGTACTTGGAGAATGGGGAGAGGGACAGCCCCACCTTTTGCTGACGCCGCTGCTGCTACACTTGTATTTTAGCATACTAGTTCAATCAGAACTAGTGCAGGATGTCTCCTTGAGCTGAAATTCACACCTTCCAACCACACTGTAGACATACTCTTAGTCACCAAGGGGAACAGGGACTGATTCAGTATTGACCTCCTCTGCTGAGTCATTACATCATTCAGCTGGGGAGCAACTACTGAAAACGTTTAGGTTTCAGAGTAACAGCCGTGTTAGTCTGTATTTGCAAAAAGATGAAGTGAGCTGTAGCTCACGAAAGCTTATACTCAAATAAATTGGTTAGTTTCTAAGGTGCCACAAGTACTACTTTTCTTTTTGAAAATGTTTAGCCACTCACTATACATGAGCTTATCTTTCACCAGACCTGTCTCAGATTCTGTGTAAGGGACTCTCCAAACATCTGTTCCCGGCCAGGTTTAGTGTAATTTTATTTCCTTAGTTTGGGGCTCTTTTTAAAATGCCATTTTATATTAAAATTAAACAATAAAAATGATTTTCAAACAGATAAAATCATAAAACACTGGAAACACCCATATATTATTTGCTTTAACAGTCTCTAAATGTTATAGCTTTTCACTTCAGGTGACCATATAAAGTTTATTTTTGAATTAGGATATATATACAAATCAACTGAACCCAAGGTCCAGCTAGTGCTGTTCAGTCACACTCGGATTACCGGGAGTTATATTTGCCCTCCAAGGTGTTGAAATAGCAGTACTATCCTCATTTATTATCTACACATTTGTAGAAGTCTTACTTCATAACACCATTTAAGTGAAATTTACACCAATTACACAGAACTCTTTTTGCTTTTTTAAAAATTTGTTTCAACACCTTCATGAATAAATTAACCTCTCTATTTCTCTCCTGTGTAAACTCTGGAATTTTTTTTATTGTTGCAATTTCAGTGTTCTGCATATACTTTAGTGAATGGTTCATTTAGATTTCTTAGGAGTCATGTTGTTCTCTTCCCAAAACACCCTTCAACACGAAGGTAAGGCCCAATGAATTAAAAAAACCCTACAATTTCTACCTAATCTTATCTCATAGATTCATAGATATTTAAGTCAGAAGGGACCATTATGATCATCTAGTCTGACCTCCTGCACAACGCAGGCCACAGAATTTCACCCACCACTCCTACAAAAAAACCTCACACCTGTATCTGTGCTACTGAAGTCCTCAAATCGTAGTTTAAAGACTTCAAGGAGCAGAGAATCCTCCAGCAAGTGACCCGTGCCCCATGCTACAGAGGAAGGCGAAAAACCTCCAGGGCCTCTTCCAGTCTGCCCTGGAGGAAAATTCCTTCCTGACTCCAAATATGGCGATCAGCTAAACCCTGAGCATATGGGCAAGATTCATCAGCCAGATACTACAGAAAATTCTTTCCTGGGTAACTCGGATCTCACCCATCTAATAGCCCATCACAGGCCATTGGGCCTATTTACCATGAATATTTAATTACCAAAACCATGTTATCCCATCATACCATCTCCTCCATAAACTTATTGAGTTTAATCTTAAAGCCAGATAGATCTTTTGCCCCCACTGCTTCCCTTGGAAGGCTATTCCAAAACTTCCACAGGAAGAGTTTGTTTAATCTGAGGTTAGGTGAACAGAAGAGAGCTAATTAGTCAGTAGAAAATTTAGACGTTTTTTGACTCTATATACAGATTTTTTTTCCCCCAACTGGGAACAGACAACAACAATGGACCATAAAAAAGCAACATGATGCAAAATCAGAATACTACTTAGCTCCCTCCATATCATTCTTGCACCCCAGAAAGGACAAGGAAAAGAAGTATTTGTTTACATTATGAAACAATTCTTACAATCATTACTACGATAGTCTTCTTTCTGCATCACCAACAGCCATAACTCTGTTACTGATAAAGTTACGATTGGCCAGTGTTTAGAATAACACGTATCTTCAAGGAAAGATTTGAAGCTCTTCAACACTTTTTCTTCATCAGAAAGTTGTACTGAAATTCCTTGAGAAAAACATTTACATTTCTTTTCACCTCTTTAAAGTGAGTTTTTCAGTGAACTACTCCGAATGTCAAATTAACAGATAAATATAAATACAGATAGTGTTATTTCATTTTCCCTGAAATGTAAGAAGGTTTTTCAACACTTTTATTGATTTACTTTTGTGATACATAACAAGCCAGGAAAAAGCATAAAGGTAACCAGAAGGCAAGCCATAGGATCATAAATCAAATAAATACAGAACCAAACATATTCATAAAATCACCTTGAGATGTATCCCCAGAGCAAAAGGAAGAAATCCAGTGTCAATGCAAGCCAGTCCTCTATTTCTATGGAAGACTCAGTTAAAATTGCTTTCCCTCTTGGTACCAATCCAAAACACTTATGGATGTGAAGCAGCTCCACAATCAGCTAAAATCCTACATAATCCCAGCACTGAGTAATGCCTTCATATGCTCCTGAACATCTTCTACCATGTCTCCCAGTGATAGCTGTCCCAAATTCTCTGTACTGCAGCAGTGATAAGCAAGTAATGCATTGTAGGGCTTTCTATGCCTTTCTTCTTCCACAATAATTAGCACCCTCCTGCTAAAGGGACTTGGAAATAATTAGGGTCAAACATTTGGGAGGAACCCTAACTTTGGGATAAACCCCCAAAAGTGATTCATCTCATCCGCAGTACAGTAAAGCGTTACAGGTGATTCGTAATGGCACGTGGAACATGCCATGAATTATACTATTTAGCATTTGTATTGTCGTGGCATCTACAGGCCACAGCTTCATTGTGCTGGGCACTGCACAACCTAGAGACTATACTTGACTAAAACAAGTTTAGATTCCAGAGAAACGCAATATATCCATACTCAGAATTGTGTCTGAACTGGTATTAATGCATTACAGCACACTATAGCTTAAATGTCGAACATGTCATCTGACAGAGTGCCTGTGACCATCACTTTTATAACAATTCAAGTTTATAAAAATCCTGCATAGCTGAAATGCTTTCTACTGGGACAGTCATAATGTGACCCCGTCCCAGAACAACTGCCTACAAATAATATATCAAGGGCAAAATGCAATTTTTAGGTTCCTATTGGGTCACCACCACACCCAAAAAATGAACCTGTGCAAAGAGTGTACAGTCCAGAGAGACTACATTCTCTCCTCACTTCTTTCCATGTGTCTGTAGAAAAAGCATTTAACTACTTAATATTTACAAGCCCTGGCAAGTCTCATACACTCTCTACAGTATTCACAGAAGATACTATGTATATCAAACTACCATTTCAAGTTCACATTGTTATCGCCGCAGTAATTGTGGATATCTGCATAGTTGTTCAGGTGCCCTGGCAGTCAATATATTGGAGCAATCAACCCAATATAGCATCTTCAGAGAACGTTCGTGAACTCCTTTTAAAACAGGCAGGCTGGCATGACATAAGATATTTCACAGGGTTAAATTCTCCATCTTCAAATATGTTTCTCAAGCTTGTGTTACTTAACTAACCTCTGCACTTTTAGCTATTAGCTGTTCCAATTTGGTCAAAACACAGCAAAAGGGCAACTGACAACACAATTTTTAAAATGGCTTGGTTGCCAATTAGTTTACCAATGTGAAAACTGAGTTAATGGAAACACCAGCCAAGTCAACTGCAGCCTCAAGTGCCACTAACCTACTTCAGAAAATTAACTTTTAACAGTGCTGCAGTCAAACCATTTATCCATCCAATATGGTAAATCACAGATTTTTCCTATCATCATCTTTTGGGTCACTTTTTTGCATTGGAATAGACATGTCCTGCAGGCATCTTAGCACGAGAGTAAATGATCTTTCTCCTCTGCTCAAATATTACTTGCTAGAATGCAATTCTGTTCCATATAACTTTGCTTTATTAATAGAATATGGAACAGATGTGTACTGCCCTTTCCATGTTTCCACTAAGCCTTCTGTAAGCACACACACAATTCATACTTCCTTAGACAGCCTGCTTCCAACTGTCTACATGGAGACCCCACACAGTAGTTACTGGTACAGCCAATGGACGCTTACCAAAAATGGCAGCTTACAAGCCTGACTAGCCATACTGAGACAAGTTCACTAGAGAAGCAAATACTAAAGGGCTTCGCTCCCCAAAACATGTGTTTCTGAAATAGTACAAACTGACAAAATAAATCAGAATAAGAACTGGGCCAAAACCATCTCTTATGGTGACTCCAGTAAATTACTCCAAGGCTGTGCTCAGCCTATCATGTTTGCCCCATGCTCTGGAGAGCTGTTGTACTGGGTTTGATCCAGATGTTTTATGTTGCAGGGCAATTGTTATTACAATTTCAACACTAAGTTAACAGAAAATATGAGCATTTTAGAAGCTGTCTTTTCTTGATAATATTTGGTTAGGAACATTGTCTCACCTTCCATTTTACATCCCCACCTTCCATTTTACATCCCCATCAATTTAATATTTTGAAGTGAATATGTAATCTGATGTAACTGAACTTCTAATCTAGGCACATGTATAATAGTCAGTGCTCTATCAAATCAGGACTAAAAACATATCCAGTGGAAGTACAGTAGCGACTAACACCATCTTGTTTTAATGTAAAGTTTTTTTTATGATTTAGCAGGGTCTGCTCCCAGGAGATATTTCCTAACTGGTTCATCTAAGCATCAGTCAACACAAATGTCGGTCATGAGACTGCCACAGTCTAGAAATCTGCATGCATGCCAGTATGGTCAAAAGCAAAATACTTTCATACTAGATTAACTTTGTAACAAGATCCAATTGGTCAAGAGTTCTGCATTCCTCTAATATTTAAGCACAGGGCACCAGCAAAACAGGGCACATGACATTCATTACTGTTCGTGGGAGACAAAAACTTAATTCTGTTGCAACATCTTGAAGATTTGCTCCCAGACTGGTGCCTCAGAACATTCCCTTAAGCAAATGAACAAAAGAACCTGTCAGTATCACAAGCTACATTTTGAACAGAATCAAACGGATTATAGATGAAACTCTGTGTACTGAGAAAGGAGGCTTTGGAACAAAAAAAGTGTGTAAAGCACATCTTTACCCTGGGACAACTGATTGAAAACAGGCTTGTTCACCAGAGATTAGTCCTGAATTGTGCAGAGTTCACCAAAACTTCTGACTGCATTGATGGCAAGTCACTATGGAAAAATCTTACAAAAATATGGGCTTCCTAAAAAGATAGTTTTCACTGACTAAGATGCTGAATGAAGGTTCAAAAAGTGGAAAGACTGACTGGTTTGATATCATCACTGGAGTGCAACAGAGACGCGTCTCATCACATCTCCTCTTCTGCATTGTGATTATGTGATGCGAAAAGCAAAATCAAAGGAAGATACATGAATTACGTGGAGCAGAGAAACACTTTGGGGTCTTGATTTTGCTGATGACATTGTTCTGCTGGCACACAATGATGCTATGAAAAAGACCATGACCAATGTCAAATGTGAGGCTGCCCAAGTAAGTTTAATCAGCCAAAAGGAAATGAAAGTTATGATCATTGAAAGAGGAGTCAGCAATGATGGTGCATATGTAATTGAGAGTGAAGAATAAGGCATGGTTAACAAATTTGTATATCTTGGAAGCACAATTAGTGCTCACGGTCAACTTTGTAAGGATAAACAAGAACTGGGAAGGCAAGTGGAGCCTTTCTGAGATTAACAAATGACTGGAAAAAATAAGGAGATTCACAGAAGAGCCAAGACAAAAAGTAATACATTGCCATTTTGATGCTCTACGTTTCTGAAACTTGGTAAATGCTAGAAACCCCCAACAGGAAAAATGCATTCCAGCAGAGATGCTTGAGAAAAATACTTGGTGTCTGCTGGTGGGATAAAGCAACCAACACTCCTTACAGACTGTAGAGACAATGATTCGAGAAAGAAGGCTGAAGCGTTTTGGACACGTTGTAGGGATGCCAACAAAAAAACAAACAACAAACAACCTGTATTCCTAGAACAAGCCTTTGACTGGATACCACTTCACAGAAGACAGAGAAAAGGAGAACAACAAGTGATGTAAAAAAAAACCATCGAAAAAGATGTCACTGTCAGAAACAGACTACAATGAAGCAAGAAATGTGGCATTAGACAGAGGTGAAAAGACAGGGTGGCTTCTTGTCTCACAAGGCACAAGAACAACTAATAATAATAATAATAAACAATACATAACCTATGCCTCAGTCCTCTGAAATTTAGAATACAACCATGGGAAGCTGCAGATTCCATTTAAATATACATTAAACTACTTAATCATCCTTAGAAAGTTTAACTTATAAACACAGAAGAGAGTTTTATGCCTTCTGACACTACCTTTTGCCTCGGCACTGAGCTACTTCTTTTCTGTACTGGTGCTGCCCACTGTGATCTAAACAGCAGCGTCAAGAGCTGCCAGGCCTTTGAGTCTTCACTCTTGAGTACAATTTACTCAAGCAATGAACAACAGTGACATCAACTGTCTGCCTGCAGACTTAGGAAGACAACACAGCACCAGTTCATGTCGCTTCTGTGTTTGGAAGTTGCCCCGCAGCCATCTTAAAGGCTGGATTATCTCCATGAAAGTCCGAGTTTATGGAAAATTAATGAGTGGCACTTGCCAAGCAATCTCGTGTGTGCATATATATTCCAAGACCCGGTAAACAAAATTAGATTTCAAATCTTCAGGAAATTGAACAAATAATTCACTGTATTTATATGGTAAACTACACAGTTTTAGATAAAACGAATTTGAAGCAAGCAGTAAAAAATTCTGAAAAACAAAATTTGGATTGGAAATGTCAAGTCAACCTTCATTTACAAGTGCTACTGTTACACTTATCTTCCACCAAATAAATACACGGCTATTGATACACATATTCTAGTCTTTGTAAAACAACTTCCATTTTATTAGCTATGATATTCAGGGAGAAAGTGTCCTCAAACTCAACTGTACAAAAGGAGACAATGAGCAAGTCTAGTTGAGGAACTATTACTTGATACCTAGAGTGGTTTTTAGGACATGCAGTTTACTAGTAACTCAGCAATAGTTATACTGCAAATGTACAATGTGACAAAGATATATTCAGCTGTGCAAGTTCATACAAATTCCAGAGGAACGAGTTCTACCACAGTTCTCTGAAAGAACTCCTAGTTGAGCAGGCTTCATTTGTCATGAGGGGGCCAATTATTATGAAACAACTGAAAGCAGAGTCTGGAAATCAAGATTCACTGTATTCATGGGAGACCACTGAACATCTTCTTGCCAAGTTATTCCAACTCAATAGTTTCAAGATGCAGAAAAACCGTTTTAAGAGGAACTTAATGAAGATACTGACAATGTGAATGATTTCATTAAGCAGTACCTGAGAACCAAGGCGGAGCGTTTGAGGGGCGGGGAGGGATTGAAAACAGAAGTCTGCTTGAGAGGATAAGGTATCACTAGTGCAAGTTCTGCAACTGACTTAGGACAGACTGCTGCAATGTAGTCTTTCAGAAATCTATTTCTGATTTTAGTTAAGAGTAGACACATAAATTAAATAGGTCAAATAAATAACAAACACGTTCTTCTCCATGAAGCAATCAAAATGCTATGAAACTGTTCCTTTGGAAAAATTAGATTTATATATTTTATCCACATATAATCTATTCAAGCTCTACCCTGTAAAGCCCAAGATTTGTACAGTAGTCAAGAGGAAGCAGACACAAGGCTGCTTTGGGATGTGTCAATATGGCTTTTGGTTCCCATGGTGTCAAAGAAACCATAATAATTACATTACCGGATACATACATTTTGGTCCTTGCTGTTCACTAATTTCAAAAATGAAACACACAGATAACGTGTGAATTGAAACAAGCACCATAACCAGCACAACTGATGAGCATCACTTCATACTTGTGCATACAGTTTGTGAGGCACTCACTCTTGTTTTCGGCAACATACTTCCTGCTGTACACACTTTAGCAGGACGTGACTCTGTGTCATCCCTATTTGGTATTGGGGGAAAAAAAAACCTGTGTTTAATATTGTCAAAACAAAGGGAGCTTACCACTTCAGTGATCTTGCCAAATTGGGGGAAGAGTTCCTTAATTTCGATAGCAAGGAAGTTGGTACCAATGCTGTAATACCAGAGCAAGAAAGAAAAGGAGTCCCACGGAGCCTGAATTCGTCGTGCCTCAATCTAGCCATCAAAAAGGACAAGTCACTGGCCAAACTCCCACCATGTGAGGAGACTTTTAAAGAGCATGTCAAAAGAGCATCTTGGCAAACAAAGATTTGGATGTCTTTGCACAAAGGTAAGTTACATATTGGATTACCATTGCAACAGGGAAGGAAAAATGTGGATGATGATGAATACAGGAAATAGTTCAAGGGCCCCAATGACATTTGAGTTTCCACAAGACCTTATTAGTGCTGCACAACTAACTGTCTGTAGTCAGAACAATATTCCCGGCACAGAGCTGTGTGCATGCCAAGGCACTGAAGACTGTTGTTACCCACCTACTTTTGACAGAGATCATAATGAAGAACAAGAGATGACTATGTTGACTAGAAATGTACCACAGTTATTACATTGGCTCTACAATTTATTATAGACTTTATTTGACCCTTTAAATTGTTGTTGTGGTGCTTTAAGGTCACAGAAAACTCCAATTTTATGTCTCGAAATAACACATAGTAATTAAATTAACAGAAACAAATGCAAATATTTCAAAGTGTTGATGGTGTCATTGTTTATCCCTGTTTTTATGGTAACGGCACTACTTGACAGCTGTACATCATACCTCATCTTAAAGTCGACATACTAAGCTTTGAAAATGATGTGTGAGTGTTGTGACAAACCTCTGAGCCAGTATTGGTGGGTCCCGCGCTTCCAGGCGGATTCAGTGGCCTCAGAAGCTCGCCAAGGCCTTCAATATGACCTCCCTTTCTCAGTATAACGGCAAAGGTCACAGCTTATTGAGCTACTTTCATCACAGGCCAGTATGGGAGGTGGGAAGGTGGAATACCCAGAGTCTCTGTTGCTCCTTAAGCTCAGTAGGCGCAGTTTGGCCTCCTGCCTGGACCAAAGTCTGCTTCCCCTCTCAAGAGGATCTCTGCAGAGCATGGGGGGTAGTGGGGAACCTGGGCTGACCCTCTACTCTGGATTCCAGCCCAGGGACCCTAATGGTAGCAGCTGTTGGCGGTTTTTCCCTTCACCACTGACGCTGGGTTGATTCCCTGGGCCACTTCCCCGCGGTCCCCTTTTCCTAGCTTCACCCTTACCTCAGGATTCAGCAATGCTTCCTCTCCTCCAGCTCCTTCCACCTGGGCTTCTCCGGAGAGATCTGGAAAGGAGAGCTTTTAAGCAGTAGGAGTGTGATCTTAATTGGTTCCAGCTATCTCCATTAGCCTAACAGCCTTAACTGACCCTTTGCCAGTTAACTGAGGTCAGGTGCCAGCATTAGCCTAAAGACCTTAACTGGTTAAATTGGCGTCAGGTGTCTTGATTGGCCTGGAGTAGCCTTTGTTTGGATATCCAGGGAACAGGGACCTACTCCATCTGAGGCTGATATACCTGCCTTCCACTACCCGCTCATATCCTTCTGGTCTGAGTCCATCACAGTGTATAGAAAGGGTACATTAAGCTTACCAAATTGGTGGTATCAGCCGCTTGCTTGACATGAGTTGCAATAAATGTTAACTTCAATACCTAAATGTCAACGTAGGAAACTGAACCCATAAAATATCCTGTATAACATTTAAAGCATCAAATGCTTATTAATAATATGCTATTAGTATTAAAATCCTTACATAGTTGCCAACACCACAAAGACCACTGTCTGGCTCCTCATACACTTTCTAACACCATCTAATGCTCAGTCATGATTTTCTTTAATCTTGAATTATTGTTCAATGGTTTCTTGAATGGCCCTATTATATTTACCTCTGCAATTAATCCAAGCCCTTCTGGGTTTTTTTGTCACAGCTGCACACACCTTTATTATCCTTTAACTTCTTTTATCTCTCTGCAGTTTCACAGGATGAAGTCAAAAATATATTGTGCTTCTTTGCAATTCAACATAGTGATGTTACTGTGGGTCAATCACTTCTTTGACCCCTATAGCTCTAATAATTATGTATAACATTGTTGCAGGAATAAACACTGTGCTACACTTTCTCTTCTGGAAGTAGTGCTGTGCACTATTTTGTACTAACACTGGAAAGTATGGAAGTCCGCATTGTATAGCACGGCTTCTTGTCAAGTGAGCAGTGTAAGTACAGTGAACTAAATCCTGAGGACATTGAGAGTTACAGGTGCTCAATGACCCTGAGGGTTTTTTGACCAATATCTGGAGAGCCAGGTCCTGGCTCGGACTCATAGGAAGAAAGACAGCCCTGTTACTGCCCATTGTTGAAGCAAAAATGGAAGCTGTGTTTTAAGACAAAATGACCTGTTACCCTAATGGGCATTAATATTTTTCCTAACACTGATTTTGCTTTCATTTGTTATGCTCAATCGATATTGGAAGCATAAATCCATAGAAGGTAGGCTAAAGCTGTGCTGTTTAATTAGCATAAAGTAATCAGGCACATTTTACCAAGTGTCCTCCGGTACAGATGGACCTGGATGAAATGACTTTCCAAGTCAGGAATCCCTTTGCTTTAATCTGCAGTGTGTGAAATTTCTGGATAAGCGGTTGAGATTCACACAAAGATTCTAGTGCAGTGATTTTCAAACTTTTGTACCGGTGACTCCTTTCACATAGCAAGTCTCTGAGTGCGACCCCCCCTTATAATTGAAAAACACTTTTTTATATATTGAACACCATTATAAATGCTGGATGCAAAGCGGGGTTTGGAATGGAGGCTGACAGCTTGCGACCTCCCCATGTAATAACCTCACGACCCCCTGAGGGGTCCCGACCTCCAGTTTGAAAACCCCTGCTCTAATCCATCAGACAAGTACACTGTAGCTTCCACTCTGGAGTACTCTTTCTACTGGGTGTAAGGGATTACTTCAGTTAACTGTGTAATAATTGCTGAGATAGGCTGTTTAAACCTTTTTGTGTTAGCCTACGGGTGGCTATGTATTCATTTTCAGATCAATGAAAACTGATACATACTCCAAATGCAACATATCATGGTGTAGGCTGAACAGAGTATTGCTTGAGACCTCATGAATTGTCTTGCACTATGTAACACTGGCTGGCTCTGAATACCTGATGGGCACATCTAATTCTGGATGACAGTGCTGATGATAATGATCAACACCGCCTCTATTCTGTGATTTCAGTATCTCGTGGATTTTGTTTTACTTAATATCCATATGGGCTGATAGTTGAACTTCCATAGTGAATAAAGCAGCTGTTGATAAAACTTTACCTATAGGAAACCCAGAGAAGTCATTAGTTGGTTCAATATCAGAGTTGGTGGATATGAATAGTGTGCATACAAGTTACTGCTATGCAATTACACATTGTCTAGAAAAGAGAAGAAGAAGAAAACCTGTTGATGGTATCAATCAATATTGCATATTACGATTAATATTTTCAAAGAATGTTAAAGGCCAATCTTAGTCACATGCAAGAAATTCATACTTGAATTAATCTAAGCATTTGTACTATAAACATAACTGTGCTGTCACTGCATCTGAAGACTAAGGGTATGTCTACACTACCTGCGGGATCGGCGGGCAGCGATCAATCCAGTGGGAATCGATTTATCGTGTCTAGCCTAGACGCGATAAATCGATCCCCAAGTACTCTCCCGTCAACTCCTGTACTCCATCTCCGTGAGAGGTGCAGGCAGAGTCGACAGGGGGAACAGCAGCAGTTGATTCAACGCGGTGAAGACACCACAGTAAGTCGATCTAAGTACATCGACTTCAGCTACATTATTTACATAGCTGAAGTTGCGTAACTTAGATCGATACCCCCCACCCCAGTGTAGATCAGGCTAAGATACCCTGATATGGCTCTGAATAGGCAGAGGACATAACAGCATAAAGTAGTACTTCAGAATAAACTGGGGATATATATAATCATTTTAAATAGGAAGGAAAACATTTAAGAATACTTGGAATGCATTGAATGAACCCATTCGGTCATATTGTAGGTGTTTTGAAGCATGATGATATTAACAGCATAAGAATGGCCATATTGGCTCAGACCAAAAGGCCCCTCTAGCCCCAGTCTCCTGTCTTCCAACAGTGGCCATTGCCAGACACTTCAGAAGGAATGAACAGAACAAGCAATCATCGAGGGATCCATCCCCTGTCGTCCACTCCCAACTTCTGGCAATCAGAGGCTACCGACCCAAGAGCATGGAGTTGCATCCCTGACCATCTTGGCTAATAACCATTCATGGACCTATCCTCCATGAACTTATCAAATTCTTTTTGGATCCCGATATAATTTTGGCCTTCACAACATCCTCTGGCAATGAGTTCCACAGGTGACTGTGCGTTACGTGAAGAAGTATTTCCCTCTTTATTTGTTCTAAACCTACTGCCTATTAATTTCATTGAGTGACCCCTGGTTCTTGTGTTATGAGAAAGGGTAAATAATACTTCCTTATTCACTTTCTCCACTCCATTCATGATTTTATAGACCTTTTCCAAGCTGAACAGTCCCAGTCTTTTAAAATCTTTCCTCATACAGAAGCTGTTCCATACCCTTATTCATTTTTGTTCCTCTTCTCTGTACTTTTCCCAATTCTCATATAACTTTTTTGATATGGGGCAACCAGAACTGCACACAGAATTCAAGGTGTGGGCGTAGTGTGGATTTACATAGTGGCATTATGATATTTTCTGTTTTATCATCTATTCCTTTCCCAGTGGTTCCTAAAATTGTTAGCTTTTTCAACTGCTGCTGCACACTGAGCGGATGTTTTCATAGAACAATACACAATGACTCCAAGATCTTTCTTGAGTGGTAACAACTAATTTAGACCCCATAATTTTGTATTATAGTTGGGATTGTGTTTTCCAATGTACATGTAACCAGACTGAATGTCATCTGCCATTTTATTACCCAGTCACCCAGTTTTGTGAGATCCCTTTGTAACTCTTCACAGTCTGCTTTGGACTTAACTATCTTGAGCAATTTTGTATTGTCTGCAAATTTTGCTACCTGTTTATCCCTTTTTCCAGATCCTACACTATCAGGTGCATTTTTAACCATATAGTCATGGAGAATTTTAAAGTGACTGCTTGTTGGATATCAAACTTAGAAACTTTTTCCACAGAGACACAGGGTGTCTACCAATCACCTCAGATTTCCTATGTCCAACCTTAGACCTGTTTGGCACTATCTTTCTGCAGTTTTCACAGAGTTACTGTTGTCAAAGATTCCCATTGCAGACTTAGTTTTGTCAAATCCTTTTAGGACCTGCCTCAAGTACTGAGCAGCCAATTCACAGCCTGTGCAGAATTTTTCTCCAGCCATCATTTGTATGACAGCCATGGGATCTCTGATGGACACTAGGGTTCCTTTGTTGCATGCTCTTAGCTTAGGGATTCCTTCAGCTTGGGCTTCATGCTGATGCACTAACTCAGCTTCATCTGTTCTTCTCATTGTTCCATCAGCATGGAAGAGGGACGTAGGCACAGGTCCAATTCGGTGATTAAAGACATTTGCCATTGAAACATCATCTCTGCATCTTGCTAAGGACAGGGCAAGGCGGAAAACAATTTCTGGACTGATAGCTGCTATGACTGTCCCTCCCTTGCCACAGTGAAATTTGGCCTTCTTGGCCATGTCAGCAAAAGTACTGATATCAGATGTCTTGACTGGCCTGAAGAAGCTACGTGTCCCATTAGAATAAGAGCACACCTCAGAAATCTCTCCATTTGTTCTCTTTCAAAACCTGCTATTTCCAGTAGAGATTCTTGTACATCTGATCTTACATACAGTTCAGTAGATCTGTTGATGAGCACCTCTGGATGGGATTCAGGGTCAAATGGGGTTGACATAGCTGGTAACAGCTGTAACATGCTCTTCATACCTCTTCAGTGCAGAGGCAAGGACTTGTTTGTGGACTTTGTCTTCACTACTTCTTGTTAAGCCACTTTTTCCTCTCATAACTTTTGCATATTTATATTCATTGCACATTCATCTTTAACGCTAATACTGATCTGTGCTGAAGTGTTGTCACTGAATTAAAAAGCTAGTTTCTAGAATATTTCAAAGGCTAGTACTGCATGCACAAGCAATTACAAATCAAACCTTCTAAGAGGCAGACTAGACTCTACAATGTATGTACAAAGCCTTACAAATGGAGAAGCCATTACACTAGGAATTCATGTACATTTATATCTACCCACTACTCAGTACAAACTACAGGACACAATCTCCTGCGACTGATACACAACCTTCAATGAGAGACTGAGCTGGTCAGCAAATTTTAACTGAAATTATTAAAAAAAAAAAAAAAAACTATGCTAATCACTTGTGAGATGCTTTGACAAGTAAGAAAAAGTGATGTGAAAACATTTCATGTTAATATATTGCAAAATGCTGACATTCACCATTTTTGACACCTACTAAACAGCTTCATTATTTGTGAAAACAAAAAATCCCCAAAAACACTTGCTCGTGCAAAGGCAATAAAAATCTTTTATACATTGTTGTTTGGTAGCTTTGACCTATAAACACCACATTAAAGGTGTCGAAACTAACAGTAAAACCTGTAGTCAGTCACACTGCAGTGTTCCTGGAACTGTGCAAAAAATGACACTCTCTCATTATGGGTACCATTGTTTCATCTCGCCTACAGGCTTACGGCACCACTTGATAGTTCTACATAATACTTCATCTAAATGTACATAAAATAAACTTTCAAATATTATATGATTTGTGTGTGTGCGCAAGTGCTTGCCACATGCACCGGTGCCCAGGATAGAGGAGACCCTCTTCAAAAGCTCCTGATGATCCTTGGCATTATCTTGCGGAACTGGGTGAGGGGGACCTGTAATCACTTCGTCCAGCGATGAGGAGAACAAAGCCAGCGCCAAGGAATCCACTACATCAGTTGGTGGTCCAGCTGGCTGCTCCCCTACGTCCTCATGGGCCTGGCGGGAGTGGGGTCTTCCCCTGTAGGGCCTCCACCTCTGGAGGAGGGCAGGATGCTGCGGCTGATGGCCTATCTGAGGCCCCTGCCACCAAATCAGGCAACCTGGGAAGCCTGGGTAAACCCCCATGGATTCCAGGGGTACCACATGGCCAGTCTTTGGTCTGGAGGCCATGGGGTCAGTTGCAGTGCCAATGAGGTTGACGGTACCACTGGTGCTGGGGCCTGTCCTGCTACCAGGGACTCCTGATCAGCACTGGAGTCATAGGCGGAACAGACGCTGCGGAGTGACCATGACCGGCTGGCTTGGCAACCCTCCTCACCGCGGTGCCACCTGTTGTACCTTGACGCCGTCCTGTCCAAATGGGACAAGTGCCTCCTGCGGGACCCCAGGGATTTTTGGCATTCGGCAGACCGGCGATCTACGCCTCACGCTGCTTGACCTGTACCGGGAGTTGAAGCGAGTCGGTCATCAATAGAATCTCCCCAACCAAGGGGATTTGCATCTCGGCAATGGGTGCAGTCGAGTGGGTGACCCATGACCCCGTTGGGTCACAGGACCAGTGCTGAAACGTTGGAGACCCAATGGGTCGGTTTCAATGCTCATGGTGCGGAGGGGGAGGGTGGGCGCCTCCACAGGTCTGCACCAGGTTACCAGCGAGCCGCACCTCGAATTCCGCTGTCGGTGCCTACGGTCCAGAGATCGAAGAGGGCTTCTCTGATCCTGCCTCCCAAAGTCCGAGGCATGACGGTTCCGTGTGGACAAGCGCTCGCAGGATGTCCCCCGCGATGGGGAGCGGCACTGCTGAGGCAGGGACACTTGGAACAGTCCCAAGGCAGATTTACCTCTGGGCTTGGGTACCGCCAGAGCCAGTGTAGGCGACACCGGTAGCATAAGGATCGCCTGCAGGCCTCAGGCATAGACAGGACTTGGAATTGACGGAGGCCCTGTCCAGTGTGGCAGGCATAGTACGGGAGGAGCTCAACATTCGCTGGGGTCCAACTCCTTGATGGAGATGTTGAGCCATCCAGCACGGGTCTTGGCTCTCCTCCGGCCCTCTCCATTCACTCTCAGGAAGTGGGAGATCGTCCCCTCGTGGGCCTCTTAGTCTTCTTAGCCAGGGTTGGGGAGGGGGATCGGTGCCAGCTCGTAAATGGCACCGGTGTGGCGCTCCATTCTGAAGTTGAGGTGCTCGGGGCTGAGTCAGACCTCTGCTCCAGTGCCAGGGTCAACGCCGACTCCATCAGGAGTGCCCTGAGACGAATGTCTCTCTCCTTCTTTGTTCTGGGTTTGAACGACTTACAAATGCGACACTTGTCGCTTGTGTGTCCTTCTCCTAGATACCTTAAATAGCTAACGTGTGGGTCTCTGATGGGCATGGGCAGCTTACAACAATCGCATGGTTTAAAGTCTGCGGACCAGGACATGCCCCATCCTGAGACTGAGTCCCGGCCAGGACCAACTAACTAGAACTAATACTAAGGGTAAATACTAAACTATCTACGATTATTTTACAACAAAACATTCGTGAGACACACTGAACTAAGTGAACGTTAGCCAAAGCAGTAGAAGTTCCAGCACCGTCACTGATGGCAAGAAGGAACTAAGGGGGGAGGGGGGGAGCCAGAGGCGCCCCTTATACCGCGCCATGCGGGCGCCACTCCAGAGGGGGCCAGAGCCAGTCTCCTATGGATACTGCTAAGGGAAAAACTTCCGTCACTGGTGCATGTGGCGAGCACAAACATCTAATATAGAATGGCCATGAGCAAGCACTGGAAGAACTACCAGATTAGTCATCCTTAAACTAATGGCCAAGTTAGCAACGCTTCTTTAATGGAACTCGTTGGAAGAAAGAGACTTTACTATTGGATTCTTATTATGAACCCCCCAAACATGTTTATTTGAGTGGGGTGGAAACTCTGGTCATCTTAAATGCTCCCCATGTCTCAACTTGTTTTTGAGAAAATCTGGGACATAATTTTGGTAAAGTACCAGACACATATTGTTTCTGCACTGTTAGAATCTAGTGTGCACTGACCACTTGAAAAAACATTTCAGAGGAAAACTATGATCACGCTGACTCACCGTGATACCATTTAGTTATTCCACTTATGCAGACCATAGTGACAAGGCCTCAGAGATGAGTCATGACAAGGAGTATTTAGAGAAGCACCACACCTCACTGTAGTGGAAATAGTTTACCCAAGGAGGCACTTCCAACAGAAGTCTTGAAAACATATTATATTTTGAATGACCTAAGCAAAAATCAAAACTAAAGAAGACTAAAAAAAAATTTAGATTTATTGGACTGCCATGATTCACAAATGGATGGTCTGTTGCATAATTATATCAGCCATTTTTTTAGGATAGCAAGATAGACAAGCACAGCCATCTTCGACTCAGCTGGGTCAGACTTTTCAGTAACTGACCCATCTCTGGTCTGCTACAGTATAAATGCAGTGCTTACAGTAGTCTGAAAAAATGAGGGTGGAGTCTATCATTTCCTATAGAAATGAAAGCAACATCACATATGGATGTCTCTTTCAACCCTGCCCGATCAATTCTGCCCCATATCTGTTCTGTCCCCCCATCCTCCATCAATCAGAAGTAAACTATTTGATGGGGAAATGAAGCACTGACACACTAAATCATTTGTCCAGAGTTATACAGGAAACCTGTAGTGCAGCAAGGACTTGAATCCAGGTCTCCCAAGTCCCAGTCTATCCACTTCCCCCCTAATGAATGTTCCTATTCTAAGTTAAAAGCTTGGATATGTCCTGGGGATACACTACACGGCCCTTGAACTGAAAACAGAACTCTTTAGAACATGTAACCAGTGCTGTATGTCCCGTTCCTGGTCTCTTTAAAAAAAAAAAAAAAAAAAAAGCCTTCCTGAACTGGTCTTTGAATCAGTTTTACACAGCAGGCAGTGGTAGTGCTGCTGGTATTCAAGTTCTGGATACCAGCTACTATCTGGTATATTACTTCATTTTTTGAAGTTGAAGCCAGCAATAACCCTATCCTATTCTTTTGATTAATGGAATCAAGGTTGCAATGGCCTCAAAAGCAGGGCATGCTCCTTTAAGGAGAAAGTAGATTGCTTACTGACTTGTGACAAAACAAGAAAAAGACACTCAAACCAAAATCAGCAATGCACCCATGCAACTAAAAACCCGTTCCTTAACCCGTCTAGTTATGTCTTTATAACTTTCCTGTGTTTCAAGACTGATGAAGGGAGATGACAGAGCCTTCGATACAGACCCAAAGAGGAATAACTCTGGCCAATATCTCTAGCCTTACATTTGTTATTGTGAAATTAAGCCTTAACTACTGTGATACAGCATGGCCAGAGGGCAGCAGGAGACTGTTAGAAGGGAGCCTTATTCCCTGTAGAGGAGAGAAAGTTTGCTATAGATTAATTAAAGCACCTGAAGGCAATTAAAGCACCTGAAGCCAGTCACCTGATAAAACTCCCCTGCTTCAATCAGACAAAGGAAGGAGTTAAAGCAGAGTGGATTGGTGCTGGAGCAGAGAGCAGTTTGGAGGAAAGCAGAGGAGAGTTTAGAGAAGTGCTGGGGTGGGCTAAGATGACCAAGACCTTAGGTAAAGGGACACCTGATTTGTGCAGAGGGAGGGCAGGAAGCCCCACAAGCTGTAGGGCAGGAGAGGGAAGTAGCCCAGGGAAAGGAACCACTAGTTCAAGCGGTTTACCGCTATCCCTAGGGCCCCTGGGCTGGGACCCGGAGTAGAAGGCGGGCCCGGGTCCTTCCCTCTCCACTCCCCTCCTCTAGGACACTAGTTGGGCAGTTAATACCCCAGTTCAGGGGTGAGAAACGGCACCCTGAACCCTCCCCAAGAAGAGAAAGCGCGAGACCCATCAAAGTAATGCCAGCAATTTGCCGCACTGCCAACTTCTCTCATTAGGTGGAGATTCAGCTGCCACAAGATTCAGAAAGGGACAGTGTAGTGCATGACTAATCGAAAGCGTCAGATGACATTTGGGGACAAATTTGGAGACAAACCCAAGGCAACCATGCAGATGTTACAATGTAAGTATTTGCAACTTGAGGTAGTCCAAGATAATGCATCCAGCATGTCTAACCAACTATATTAAATATGTATACTTACATTTTCACCTATTTTTAGTTACAGTTACTGCAACTGGCTTTGTGCTGCTTGCCAGTGTTATTTGCTACATGTTATGTTGACATGCCAAGATACAGCTAAAAGCCTAAAAAGCCTAAAAAGTCATTTTTCCCACCGAGTCCTCAGGAGACTTCTCCCTGTCAGGGATGGCTAAAGTACACAAACAACCCAGAAACACACTGTTCCTTGTAAAATGTATTAAAAATGAGGTTGTAAGAGCACTTTTTCGACCAAGAATAATAAACCAAACAGAATGACTTCTGCAATTATCAAGAAGCCAGGGCACTTGCAGTGCAAAACTAGAGTTTTCAGAGGAAAAGGAAAGATTTTTAGATACTTCACATTATATTTTTAACACCCCAATTTTGTAAAATGATTCCTTGGCAGTTCAAAACAGAATTCCTGTTTCTTTCCTCCACAACCAAGACCTGAAGCTCAGAGCCAAGGGTGGGGCTGACGGCTGCAACAACCCAACAGAACCCTGTATTCCCCGCTTTGTGCTGTTGCCTGCTGTCTTCTGTGCTGCAAGATCAGAAATTCTTGGTGGCAACCCGATGCAGTGAAGTCTGTATGTAGTTCTCGCCCACCCAGGAGTCCCCCTGTAGCTACAGGTGGTACTGGAAGTGCAGTACATCAGCCACATTATACAGCTATGACATTACTGACAGGGTTTAACCCCAATTGTACCCAATGGCCAGCCACGCCAGTATAACCAATATTTGCTGCAGTGTTGATGTTGAAAATTGGGTCAGAAGGGTTTGGGGGTTTTCCAGGATATATCCCTATGAAAACTGTCAGTCGGTGAAGCAATTGGTTAAGAAAAATAAAATGCATCTCAAGGACAAGCTGTGCATAAGAGCCAGATTCTGCTTCACACCATGACTAGTAGGTGCATTGCCCAGTAGGTGCTCAGAGAGAAAAGACTCAAATCTTTTTCGAGAACAGCATCTTACTAGACTAAGCAGCAAAGAGTCCTGTGGCACCTTTTGCACTTCATGCATCCGACGAAGCGGGTATTCACCCACGAAAGCTTATGCGCCAATATGTCTCTTAGTCTATAAGGTGCCACAGGACTCTCTGCCACTTTTACAGATCCAGACTAACACAGCTACCCCTCTGATACGTTACTGGACTAATACGACCTGTTTCAGATTTTTGGAGAATGGCTCCAATAGGCTCCAGTCATGCAACATCCACTGGGTACATTTGCTTTGGGACTAGGGAAGAAATCCATAAAATTTTGCTAAATGTTACACACATACCTAAGTTAAAAAAAAGTCACTTAAAGCCTTACAAAAGTCTTTCCAAATACTTAGTATTACAGAGATATGAGAGTGATTTCCTGTATCACAGACTCGCCAAAAGGGAAATTATACAAATTTTAATGGTGACTATTGTATGCAGTGCAAGTAAAAAAAATAAAAATCAAATCGTTTTGGAGACTAAATTCCAGACCACATCACTTCCAGTCTAATAGGTGAAATTTTCTAAGCAATGTATGCCATTTAGCCAAACATCTCCCACTGGTTTTTAAATGCACAATAAGTAGCTAAATCCTCTATACTAGCTTGAAAGAGCTCAGCCATTACCACTATAGTTCAGTTCATGGCGCATTTCCAAAGTGGAGGCACCAACCTACATACTTCCAAGGAAGTCTATACTCTTCTACACAATTTAAGTCAATTTCGAGAACAATTCACATCTTCCCTGTTAAAGCAGCTGAATGGCATCAAAGTGGAGCTATTTTTAATCACAATTTGATAAAAACAGGCTTAATTCTTATGCTGGTGGGGGAGTATCAAGATAGTTTAAATTATACATTTATACAAAGTGATTAAATGACTCACTTTATGTCACGAGGATATTGCATTTCTTTGTGACCAATAAAACTACAGACTTACCCAAAAAAATGGCAGTAGGTGTTTCAGTCCACTGAACACAAAATGAAACATATGACAATAAAGGTAATATCTGAACCTACAGAAGCCCAATATATTTTTCCAGAGATTCTGGTCTCGCGTCTCAGCTTGCACTTTTAAATCATCAAACAATTTGAATCTAGTGAGAGCTGTAATACAGGAATTATGACCTCTCACTACAAATTTACAGCACACACATTTCTGGAACTGAAGCCAGTGACACACTCCACACTAAAAGCATAGGGAGCACAGGAGCAAGTCTTGGCTCAGTTATGTTAATGCAACCCCACTGCGGCTGCACCAGTGTAAGAACAGAATTTGGAACAAAGCTTTATTTTTACAAAGCACACGCCTATCCACTTTATCATTTAAAAATATGGTCACATCCAATTGAAAATAAATCCGTCTGCTCGCAGGTTCACTTTCCAGCATTACTTTTTATCTATGGATTCTGAAACTCAGTTCATTGTATGCAGTGGCTCTACTAATAAAGATTATCCAACTGCATATTTTGACGAGACCCCTGAAGTGTCAAAATAAGTGGGTCTCATTTCTGAAGTGCTGCATTCAGTTTCAGCATCAAGACAAACCCAAAAAAGAATTTAGCTTTCCTGTATCATATCAGTATCTGCAGTATTCGGAACACACGGAGATCTATGATTTTTGTTGTCTGGACACCCATGAAGACATCCACTAACAGTTAAGGTGTCATTATATGGGTGGCAGGGGAGGTAAGAGAGGTTGGGGGATCAGGTGAGGCAGGTTTGGAAGTAGGGGAGTAGGAGTGGGACAGTGGGAATGGGGATGAGAGGTGGGTGGCAGGGTGAATAGAGGAAAAATGGGGCAAGGGCACATTAGCCCCATATTCTCCTCTCCTGTGTATGCCCAGATTTGAGGGGCTCTTGACCCACTAGGAGGTCTGAGCCTCTCTCTTTGCCTCCCTTATATGAGCTGGGATATGGAGGTACTTGTCCCTCTATAATTGTCGGAGCCCCTCTCACTGCACACAATGTGTATGCTAGGGTCTGGGGAGCCAGTGACCATCTATAGGGGCTGGCAGAGTAAAGATGTGTGTTGATGGGCTGTATTGGGGCACTGCTGAACGAGGGTAAGTTAAAGTTGCCTGGGCAACCTTGACTGTGCATTTCTAGTTTTCAGAAGTTTGAGTTCTGCTCAAATAATCATTCTGCAAGGCAATGATATACCACCAACCAATCTTACCTCTGTGTTAACATACTGTGACAAAGTTCCTCCTCTGCCTTGGTGGGTCCTGCGCTTACTGGAGGATTTGCTCACCTCAGAGATTCACGGCAGCCCTCAGTTTGGCCACTTTTGCTAGTGGCTCAAACCTGCCGTTCACTCAGCTAACCTCATCACTGGCCAGCATGGGGAAAAAGAAGGAGAACAATCCCCGCAATCTCTGCTGGTCCACCTAGTGGGTCAGGGGACAGGACAGGGACCTTCCCCTCCGGTAGGACCCACAGTCCAGGTCAACTCCTCCTGTATCCAATAGGGAGTTGGGGGGTTGCGGGGGAACCCGGGCCCGCCCTGTATTCTGGGTTCCAGCCCAGGGCCCTGTGGATCACAGCTGCCTACAGTGTTTCGTGTAACACCTGTGTGACAGCTACAACTCACTGGGCTACTTCCCCATGGCCTCCTCCCAACACCTTCTGTATCCTCACCACAGGACCTTCCTCCTAATGCCAGATAGTGTTTGTACTCCTCAGTCCTCCAGCAGCACACCCTCTTACTCTCAACTCCTTGCGTGCCCCTCACTGACTGAAGTGAGGTCCTTTTTAAACCAGGTGCCCTGATTAGCCTGCCTGCCATAACTGATTCTAGAAAGTTCTTAATTGGCTCCAGGTGTCCTAATTAGCCTGTCTGCCTTAATTGGTTCCAGCAAGTTCCTGATTGTTCTGGAACTGTCCCTGTTACTTTACTCAGGGAAAAGGGACCTGCTTAACCTGGGGCTAATATATCTGGGCCTTCTATCACTCTCCTGTAGCCATCTGGCCCGACCCTGCCACAATACCTTTTTGCTGTTGGATAAACCCTTTATGTTTACCCTACACAGAGCTGAGCATACTGCATTCAATACTGAATTTGTAAAGGCATATATTTTAGACCTATTAAAAACATGACCACTACAGACTTCCCAAGCAGAAGTAGACTCAAGAGAGAAGACTTTTTGGGAAAAGGATAAATAGGATCTCTCTCAGAGGGAAAACAGTGGTCCCTAAAATGATTGCTATAGGAGGATTCTAATAGCTATGTCTACACAGGCCTTTGTTCAGAAGATGTGAATGGTAAAGAAACACCTAGATTCATTCTTGAAAGGGAGAAAAAGAAGACAACTCGTTTGGGGATGGTTTAGGGTTGTAACTTACACAACTGAAGTGTACTAAACCATTTTAATTCTTTAGTGAGAATATAGCTTCAAATGCAGCCAGCTCCCTCTTTAGCCAAACTTATAATTATTTCATTCATACTTCCATCCCCCTTCTGCTCTACCTCTGGAACGCTCTAGTCTCGACCCAAATTACCACTACAATACATAACACACTGTGCCAGGTGTGCTTCCCCACACTCACCATGTAGGAATTAACGTAGGTCAGATGGGCCAATTAACCTATTAGGCTGCAGGCTGGGGGATATTTACACTGAGAGGAGATCCCTAATTAACGGAAGCTCACCAGTGGAGAAAGTGGAGGGGCTTCTATAAAACCAGGGAGCTGGGAGCAGAAAGGGGGCTGCAGGGAGGAGAGCTGCCATCACTCCCCCTAGAATAAGGGAGAGAAAGGGACCAAAGAGGAAGGGTTTGTCTAGCAGACTCAGGAGACAGGGGTTTAGATAAGGTGGAGGATGCTAGCCTGGGATAAGTAAGGTCGGAAATAGTCCTGGCGAAAGGCAGGAAGGTTTGGGGTAGTACAAACTTTGGCTGCCAGACTTTGACTGGCTCCTGGACTGGAACCCAGAGTAGAGGGCAGGCCTGGGTTCCCCTACAAGCCACTGAATGAGTGGCACAAGCTGTGGAGTGACCTTGAAGTCTGTCTGGGACCGTTCTGGGTTAGGGAGTGACTAACCCAGGGCAGTGGACTTAAAGCCTGCCCATTTGCTGTGGAGGACTTTGACAGAACCACAGAGGAGAACTATTGTGATTCGGCCAGAGGGTTAAGTCAGGAAGACGAGGCACTGCAGCTCCGAGGTGCAAGAGAGGGGCCACAGAGCAAGATGATGGGCAGAGGAACTGCAAGAAGAGGATGTCAGGCTGAAAGGGCTAATCCCAGAGCAGTCAGCAGGCAACGACCCTAGCGGTAAATAGTGAAACCCAACTCTCTCTCTCTCTCTCTCTCTCTCTCTCTCACACACACACACACACACACACCCTTTCTGTAGTAGTTCCCATGTCACTGTATTAACTTTAGGAACAATGTAACACACCTAAGGAAGTACTTGCATGTTCATGGAGACCACAATAATAAACCTACCCCAAATATCTTTGTTGATTCAGACTCAAGTTATAATCTTGACCTACAACATGCACCCCTTGTCTACAAGGAGTTCAGGGAGCTCTAAGATGTTTGTATTGTGTTGTTGTAGCCATGTTGTTCCCAGGATATGAGAGAGACACAAGTAGGGGGAAATAATATTTTATTGGACTAACTTCTGTTGGTGAAAGAGACAAGCTTGCGAGCTACACAGAGCTCTTCTTCTGTTGTGGCAGGCAAAATAGTAATATACACAACAATGTATTCAACCATGGCTCCCACTAGCTAACAAACAGCAGCTGACTAAAATATGCTTTCACAAAAGTGTCCTCATTAGTCTCTAATGGGAAAAGATCACACAAAAACACAATGCAAATTTGAATAGTTGCCAAAAAAATGTTTTTCTGTTTGAAAGCAGTACCAGCTGTTTAAGATGTACCATGAATGCAGCTGCTGATCACGGCATGCAATACCTAGAATGCCAATAGATTTTCACATGGTGCTGCAGCAAGCTTAATCAAGTTCAATGTATGCTCCTTTCACATAACCATGTTAGCAGCTGCATGGGGGATTATATTCTTTAACCATTTAATACACTCTCAAACAGGAATTTAGAGACTAAATGGAAGGTATTGTCATGATTTTAATTCTCAGGATTCTCCATTCCCAGCCATGAAACAGTATGTGCATTCTGATTACTAAGAATATTTAGGTTTCAGAGTAGCAGCCGTGTTAGTCTGTATCCACAAAGAGAACAGGAGTACTTGTGGCACCTTAGAGACCAACAAATTTATTTTATGCTCAAATAAATTTGTTAGTCTCTAAGGTGCCACAAGTACTCCTGTTCTTTTTTTAGGAATATTTCACTCTCTAAAGAAATCCTTGTTTGGAAAGGAGATAGTAGGAAATTGTTAGCTAGGATTATGAGGATGGGATGAGGAAGGTGGGGCTGTAGATTCATGAACTGGGGAAAAATTCAGACTGGGAAACTTCATGGGGTGAAGGGGCACTTGTGGATGCTGGAGTGTTCAGTAACTGGCAACGGGTAGGGTACCAAGGGAAGTAGGAAACTTCAGCAGCTGGATGACTGTGTAGATCAGTCACTGGGTGCACAGTTGAGTCAACTCTTCAGTGCAGTTTATGGAGGATGAATTACTTGTGTTGGGTGTTACAGTTCTTCCGAATTTTAAATAAATACAACCCCTTCACATACATCATTTAAGATACAAGTACTTCCATTAGAGTGGCAAATGCAGAGAAGAGAACACTCCCCCTTGTGCAGATTTAAATAGCTTCACAGGATGTGTCAAGAGCTCCCCTCTTTAGTACACAGCAACAATAAAAGGCCTCCTACAAAAAAAACAAAAAACCAACACACCACAAACACTTGGGGTTAATAACTTTATAAGACCTTAATTAAGGGTGTTATACTAATCAACTTCTATCACGTATAACATACAAATTTTAATTGTCAAATGCAAGAACTACACATGGTACACAAAAGTTAGACTCTGGATTTAGTAATTTTATATTTCACAAAGGCTGAGCATCTTTGCAAGTGATCATGCCCATGAAATGGAGACCCCATCAGTACAATACAAAAATGCAGTATTTAGAGCAGCGGTTCTCAACCTCTTCAATACTGGGACTGCCCCAAAATCTCCTCCACCTCCTCCCATTTAGTATTATGAGAAGAGCAGGGTGGTTAAAACCAACATGAGTTTGCAGTCCCCAAATCAACCCCTCGTGTCATATTCTGACCCAGAACGTATTCCGCCTCTGGAGAGAAGCATGCAGAGCAAAACCGTGCCAGTGGGGGACGGACTCTGCAAAGGCAGCATCACAAGGAAAACCACTGCCTCTTCTGAGCTCAAACACTCGATTCAGAATTTGGCCCTGAGCAAGCCAACACACTTTGGCATGCAAGAGGCTCTCTTGAAGATGAAGGGAAAAGTCAAGACTTGCAGATGCAAGCTGGACTAAAGAACTCGTAGGGGAGACAGCTAGGTGAGGAAAGTGCCCAGTGGAAGCATGTGACTACAAAATCCAGGCAGAGGAAAAGACCAGCTAGTGAAGGAGAAAGAGCTCAGCTCAGGAACAGGTGTGCTAAGTTGGAAAATGAAGAAGGGGCACACCAGACTGTAACTGAACGAGGGAGGGCAAGGAAGAAGAGAAGAGCGGCTAGTCCTTTAAGAAGAAGGGAAGAGCCAATGGAGATACCCAGAGTTCAGAGCCCAGGAGGATACAGGATGACTTGCAGAAGATCGCACGAGATAATAAAGAACAGAGGACTTGCAGCTAGAAAGACCAGGAGAAAAACCAGAGATAGCACAAGTCAGATGGTTGTGGTCCCCATGAAGTCTGTTTGGGAGGGGGGTTTCACTAAACACAGGTTGAAAACCGGATTCAACAGCACTGCAGAAACCACAACGGATGTTAAATAGGGACTGCTACCATTATGGTAAAGTGTTAATTACACACACTTGTTTTGTTGTGCTACAGTTCAATTAGATAATTAGTCTAGTGCATTGACACTTCCTGCCTGCTAACAGGAGGTCAAATCTATCACTTCATCAAATCCGCTCACAGGGAGACTCCAGCAGCAACAGTCCTGAGAAGCTTCAGCAAACATTAACCCACCCTTCTGTTGATGCCTGGGTCCATTACATGCCTGGGTCCATTTCATGCCTGGGTCCATTTCTTTTCCTTAGCAAAGCTTATTTTCATGCGTCACAGATCCATAGGGTCTGGTCTATGCTCCAGTCCCTTGACAGTGACCCCTATAACGTGCTGGGCCCAAGGGACCTACACAGGGGCAAGAGGTAAGCCCAGACTCAGACTCAAGATCAAACCCCTATATGTCTATAGAAAAGTTCTAACGTAGGCCAGGGCCCTGTCTCCAGGGAGCCCTCAGGAGTGGAGGGTTCAAGCCTGAATCCCGTGGATGCTTGGACCAAACTCCATTGTTTTGCAGTGTGGACACAGCTTGGGCCCCAGCCCCCCAACACTTGGGCTCTGAGAGTCTGCCAACACTATTTCTCAGTGCCATGGGACATCATCCTTTGTCCTCTCTAGCCCAAGAATGGCCAATCAACTTCCAGGAAATGGAAGAAACCTCCTAGATCACGTAGAGCTGCTCGGCATTTAACCCTTCCGTTCTGTCCTGATCACTGGACTGCAAGCAGAACGAACTTTCTCCTGCATTTGTAATGGCCACCAACATGAAGTCCTTGGCCAAGTTCTCCGTGAGTTAGTCAAAGGATTTTAGTTAATTTCTGATGCAAGGCGAGCAAACGGTTCAACTTGAGCAAGAGTTCCAGGAACGACCAGGCGTACCAGCTAATAGCAAAGAAGCTGGCAGTGCCAGGGATTCACCGGACCAGTAACCAGTGCAGGGAGTGGATTAGGAGGCTCAGGATCGACTACTGGAAAGCCAGGGATGAGACCCGCACATCTGGGTACTCGCCATCTTCCTGCCCGTTTTATGAGGAGTTTGACTGGGAGCTGGGTACTGCGCTGAGCACAGAGCCACCAGCACTTCATGACAGCCTGGTGAGCCAGGAGAGCGACCTTCCACCCCTGAACCCAGGACAGGAGTGGAGGGGAGCCAGCAAGTGCCAGAACAGGCAGACAAAGTGACCTGTGCTCACACTGGTTCCCAAGGAGGCTTTGCCACCGAAGCAGCTGCAGCATTTTCTGGGTCTCTACTCGGAGATAGCAAGGGCTGGAGCTGTCAGCCCTTCCGACAGTAGGGACCAGGCTGTCAGTCCCCCCTGCTCAGGCTTCAGCCCCCCCAGAGATTAGTCTCCCTGCCACCGGTTATTTTTAGTAGAAGTCACAGACAGGTCACAGGTTTCCGTGAATTTTTGTTTATTGCCCGCAACCTGTCTGTGACTTTTACTAAAAATAACAGGGACAAAATCTTAACCTTACCTGTGGACAAAAATTAATTACAATTGGTGATATTGCAAAAATCTCCCTCTGCCTTTTACTAATGCAATTAATGCATGAACTATTTTCATTTTCAGAGTATATTTACTTAATTTATTATTAAATATTGTGCTAAATGCAATCCTAGGCATATGAATATTGAAGAACTATATTCATTTGACATTACACAACCTAAGCTGATGCTAGAATTCTTATACATAAATATGAGATCACTTGACCCACTTTTTAAAGACTTTTGCGTCCCTGTCCACAGTAATCTACAATGACATTTAGAAGTTCCTACAAAAACATTCCATCATATGAAAAATGCATTTTCTCTTATGCCATTTTGCTTTATTTGCTTATACAAACTCTCATCATTTCCCAAAGATTTACCTTATAGCCACTGCTCAAGGCCAAAAGAAAGTCAAATTATGTTTTCTTATAACTTTTTATCCCTCTTAAGTCTAGCTAATAACCACTATATCCTACTCATTCGTATTTTACTTTAAAAAATGCCAAGTAGATGTCCTCAGGGTTTCAAAATGAATTGACATCACACCTTAATGATGTAGGATATGCACTTGACTCGAAAGTGAGATTAAAAAAATTAAAACCAGGCAGCACAGAAAGAACAAACAAGCTGTTACAAATGATAAAAAGTGTCCACTGCTAGCAGAAATCTCGATTCATTCTGGTTCTCCACTTGTTATGAGATGTGTCACTTTCAGGGTCTTATTTCAAGTCCCCCAACTCATAGCAGCTGCTGCAACTATCAGTCGTGAGATGTTAACCAAGGTTGGAAGTTGTATCTCTGGACTTAATAGAGTGGGTACAACACAGAGGCTAGGGCCCTGCAACCCAACACAACTCAACCTGACAAGACCTGCATAGTACACAGATGTAACCACAAGGGCTTTAGTCTCCACATTAGTGGCTCCTGTATCAATTCATACACATTTTAAAGTATCTTTTAAAACAGGGGTTCTCAAACTTCATTGCACTGCGACCCACTTCCGACAACGAAAATTACAACATGACCCCAATGTCCTGTACTACTCTAGATTCTAGAGTCTAGAATCAGGGCTGGTGTTAGGGGGCGGTAAGCCGGGCAATCGCCTGTGGCCCCATTCCACAGGGGGCTGAGTGAAGCTAAGTTGCTCATGTGTTGGCTTCAGCCCTGAGCAGCAGGGCTTGGGCTTCAGCTTCTGCTTCTGCCCCCGGCAGCAAGGAGTCCAATATCAGCCCTGGCAACCCCGTTAAAAGAAACTCGGACCTATAGTTTGAGAACCGCTGTTTTAAAAAAATCTTTGTTATTTGCACCAGTTCTGGATTATTTGGGGTTTACAAAAAATGTAGCAGGCCACTCGGGGGCCCTTCTAGTTAGTGCTCACTGATGTCATGGGAGAGGTTTTATTCTCAGGTCCAATTTCTTACTCCCTAGGTCAGTAGAGACTAGGAGGCCTGAGAGGGAAGTATGCTCATGACCTGATGACAAGTGTCGGATCCAGGAGGGAAAAACAACTGGACGTCTCAGGCTTGGGCCAGTTATCCTCTCTCAGGGTCAGTGTGGCTGCATGTCCCGCTCCTGCCAGATGCCGCCACCTTGCTTTCCTGTGCGTGCTGCGTAGCGAATGTGCGGAGGAGTTCAGCCCCTCATGCCGCAGTGCACACACCGCACAGCTGGGAGCAACGGCTGGAAGAAGCAGTTCAGGCGTGCAAGTGCACACAGCTGTCCTGTTGACCCCACGGACCTAAAAATTAGGTCCACACAGACGTCTAGGATAGGGTACCGAACTGAGACTCAAGAGACGTGTGTTATGCCATGGATCCGCTGTGCGACCGTGGGTTAGACAATTCACCTCTCAGACTCAGTTTCCCATCCCACCCTCTGCCTGATTTGTCTATTTAGATAGCCCTATTCCCCACAGAGCTGACCATCTCTGTGCATTTGTACACTGCTTTTCACAGGGAGCCCCTCATCTCTGTTGAGGGTGTCTAGGCACTACTGTATTAAATTAATAATGCCAAAAAAATCACACAACCATCGGGCTGCATTTTGCTGCATCCCAAAAATGTAAAAAATGGTAACTTATTCAAAGAGTAGAACTGTTGGATGGAAAAGTCTCAGGAAAATTCAGTTGTGCTGTTAACAGTGGTACAGAGGACAAGTCAGGGATATCGACGAGATTTTATAGTTGCCTCTCAAATGATCTGGAAAATATTATTTTACCAGTTGATTTATTTCCCCTGAATAGGGGGCATGTCAAGCTGTCCCAACAGGCTGGTGTATATTACCCTGAAGCGAAACAGGGCATATTTCAGAGTCATCTATCTTAAGGGAAAACCCATTCATTAGCCTCTCACCTGAACAGCTTCTTCCAAAGCTGATTTAGCAATTCAGAAAGCAACCATTCAACAGCCACCTCCCTACTTCCCTGTTTTGCCCTCCTGTCTCTTTCAGTGCAATAGCACACGTCAGCAGATTTTTATACTTGCCTCCCATCTGAGGGTTTCATTCCAGGGAATAGAAAATAAACAGGCAAGATTAAGTTATCCATCTTGAAGTGACCACACTGCAGGTTCGACACTTGTAATACACAGTACTGCCTCTTATCCATTCAGCAAGCAAGCAAGGCTTTAAAACCATTAGTCATGAGGGAAAAGAACTTAGTTGTACAAGGATCAGTATGAGTCAATGACCAAAAAAAAATAAAAATAAAATATCCTACTTGAACTTTTGAGGGAGGTTGGATGTAGAAACAAAAAATAAGGGTGCAACATCAGGATTCTGTGAAATAAAAGTGCCAGTTCTTAACTCCTTACTGATGCAAAACTCCACCTGAGTGTAATAGTGGCAGCTGAAAAAGGACTTCATGTTTGGGCACAGTATTTGCTTTTGAAGTAAATTCAGGGGAACTATGCATAATAATTTCAGGCATGACAGCACAGGTACTGGTTCTGTAATGAAACTATCACCACACATGTTTCAGAGTAGCAGCCATGTTAGTCTGTATTCGCAAAAAGAAAAGAAGTACCTTGTAAGGTGCCACAAGTACTCCTTTTCTTATCACCACACAGAATATCGTTTCCACTAGGAGGAGGACATTAATTGATTAAACAAACCTTACAAATGACTGATGTAATGGCTCAGATTTGGACCCAAATTAGTAAAATGTGATTGCATTTAAAGGCTTCATTTTAAAAAATAGGTCATATTTTAATGGGTTAATCTCTTTAAAGAACTCATTTGTCCTTCGAACCGATGCTTTGTGATGTGGAATGGATAAATGAAGGGACATCTCCAGATTTAAGCCATTTAGGCATGTTGATTACGACCCAAGAATGGTGATATTTTAAATTTAACAACCTAATCCCCCTTCTTTTTCCGGTACTGCCTTGCTCGTATCAGTACTAAGTGTGTTTCCTGTTCTGTTGTACGATTCCCAAAGTGATACTCTCTTGAGTAGTAGCTAAGTTCATGAGTTTTCAGGAACTTTATTTTAAAGATAGTCATTCCACTGCCAGACAGTCCAACCTGAAGAGACAAGATGACAAATCAGCTTTTGAGTTCAGCAAGGCTTGTTACTTCCAAAGACAGCCTTTCAGTCCGACAGCTGAATTATTTCTGAAACCACAAAGGACCTATGATGGTATACGTAAACTATATAATGACCCACGCACTGCCTGTCTTCATCCCTTGAATGGAGACGGGGGGAGTTTCTTATGGTTAAGTTAAGAATACTCCCACAACAGCGCCTGTTCTGTCTGATTGCTACTGTAGTTACCAATCCAGGGATGACAGAGAAAGGTGACTGGGTACTGGTGGGAAGGCATGGAGCAGTTTGCTTGGCCATATTTGTAACAGCACTTCCAACGCTAACCCTGGTGACACTAATACTCAGAATGACTACGTTGTGTGATCCATTTATAGAATTCTTATTTACTTTCAACCAAACCAGCTGAATTCTTCGCAGTTTCAGATTCCGCTTTCCTTGCAGACTGCCTGTGCAACCGAAGGGCTTTGAGATTTACCTTTCTACAACACATGAATAGTTTTCAGTGATCGTGGTTTCACTCAATGGAACTCAGGAAGAAATCTCTAATCTCCATCTATTACTTCAAATGGGACATAATGGTGATTTCTCTGCTATTACTAGCACATACTGTTATCTCATTGCACCTATAGAACCATTCAGGCTCATTTTTTGATAAAGTTTATTCTTTCAGTTTAGCAGCATCCATATATCTGGAAGCAAAAATAATTCAAAAAAGTTCCCTATTCGGACTAATATCTGCCGTGATCAGCCCTCCAACTGGAGCTTTAAAAAACATATTTTATTTCACACACCAGACCAATCATTGCACTCAAACTTAATGCTGGGAATTGTCAGCGAACCAAGTTTCTACCCGAAGTCATCATTTTATTCATATCTTATGCAGCATCACTCAAGTGATAAATTACCATCCTTCCTAACGCAGTGCCTATACTTCCTGCTTCCACCCACAGAAGGAAAAAAAAAAGATTAACCTTATTCCATCTCTCTTCTGACAGTTCAGATGGATGACTTGAATAAATGACTAGATGAATATGGCTTCAGCCATCAAATGTAACATTATTTACGCAAATGCTTCAATATTGCATACATCCAATTTGGGGGGCAGGGGAGGAAGGTGAGCATATAGGCCCCCATTGGGCCTTTCCGTTTTTATAGCATGCTGGGAGAGCCTCAAAAAGAAAAAGGTTGAGAAGCCCTGCTCTACATCATAGAATACGCCTGAACATTGAAAAACAAGCTCGGGATGTGGAGCCTAAGCTTAAAAAGCAACTGTTTTCCCGGTCCTCTTGGATGCATTTTTTCCTAAACTAGAAGAGCAAAACAGGAAATCAAAATACTCCACTGATTTTATTCTGAGTATCACTTACTCTACAGGTTTCAGAGTAGCAGCCGTGTTAGTCTGTATTCGCAAAAAGAAAAGGAGTACTTGTGGCACCTTAGAGACAAACAAATTTACAAATAAATGTGTTAGTCTCTAAGGTGTCACAAGTACTCCTTTTCTACTTACTCTACAGTTCACTTATTCGTACAGCCAGCAGCTCTAGCTGTTACTGTCAGAAAAGAGAAATCTGTGTGTACTTTGAGTGATTCACTTATAAATCAGATAAACAAGAACAAACTACAAATATTTCCTGGAGGATTTTCTTATGGTTAAGCCAAGAATACTCCTGTAACAGCACCTGTTCTGACTGATTGCTACAGTAGTTACCAATCCAGCTCAGCCAGTTGTATAGCCGGACTTAATACATCTAAATTAGGAGATGATTTAATCAACTTCTAAAATTAAAATGGACTAGATTTTTATCCATGTTATTTGATATTTTTAAGTTAAAGGATCCATAGAATAATGGGACCAGAAAATGGTCCTCAACTATTTTAGAATTATTATAAGGCTATTTTCTAGCAGGCTTAGCACAGATCATAAGGATGCTCTAGAACAGTTAGTGTTAGCTTTACATTCATCTGAGTTACATACTCACATTTCTACCTTTTTTCAGAAGCCAGTGGAAATATCAGTGTCATAAATATAAAGGGAAGGGTAAACCCCTTTAAAATCCCTCCTGGCCTCCCTCTCACCTGTAAAGGGTTAAGAAGCTAAAGGTAACCTCGCTGGCACCTGACCAAAATGACCAATGAGGAGACAAGATACTTTCAAAAGCTGGGAGGAGGGAGAAAAACAAAGGGTCTGTGTCTGTCGGTACGCTGCTTTTGCCGGGGATAGAACAGGAATGGAGTCTTAGAACTTTTAGTAAGTAATCTAGCTAGGTATGCGTTAGATTATGATTTCTTTAAATGGCTGAGAAAAGAACTGTGCTGAATAGAATGACTATTTCTGTGTGTCTTTTTTGTAACTTAAGGTTTTGCCTAGAGGGATTCTCTATGTTTTGAATCTAATTACCCTGTAAGGTATCTACCATCCTGATTTTACAGAGGTGATTCCTTCACTTCTATTTACTTCTATTTCTATTAAAAGTCTTCTTGTAAGAAAACTGAATGCTTTTTCATTGTTCTCAGATCCAAGGGTTTGGGTCTGTGGTCACCTATGCAAATTGGTGAGGATTTTTACCAAACCTTTCCCAGGAAGTGGGGTGCAAGGGTTGGGAGGATTTTGGGGGGTAAGACGTGTCCAAACTACGTTTCCCAGTAAACCCAGTTAGAGTTTGGTGGTGGCAGTGGATATTCCAAGGACAAAGGATAAAATTAATTTGTACCTTGGGGAAATTTTAACCTAAGCTCGTAAAAGTAAGCCTAGGAGGTTTTCATGCAGGTCCCCACACCTGTACCCTAGAGTTCAGAGTGGGGGAGGAACCTTGACAATCAGTTACCAACAATAAATTAAATAATGGCTGGAGGTGTAGAGATATTGACACAGCTGCTCCTACGTTCATGAGACACCTGAGTCTCAACTCAACATTTGAGTACCTCATCTGTAATTCCACTTTAGGGTACCTTTTCTGCTGTGTATAATAAGCACTAGCAACTTTAGTACCCCTATTCTGCTTGATTTAACAAGTAACTTGCATTCTTATTCTGCCAAACCTTGTCAGGATCATCTGTTCTGTTCGGCAGTGTGCATCAGAAAAAGCAAGACAAGTGTTGTAAATCAAGGAAAGGGGTAGAAATATGTAGCACTGAAAATAAGGCAACACATTAGGTGAAATGCAGAGACTGAAAGTCTGCTGGAAATACTGCAAAATCTTGCATTTCCAGCAGGCCTTTTCACAAAGACTTTCACTAGACTATGCTCCCTTTCCACTGGCAAAAGCACCAACCAAACAATCCTCAAACAAAATCAATATTAAATAAAGTTACTACAATTTTAAAAAGCACCTGCTTTTATCCCAACCTGGGAGAAGTCCCTGAGACTTCATGACATCCACCAGAAACTTGGCTACGGCTATCAATTTTACAGAAAAGGTGCTCAGATACTACAGTGATGGATGGCAGGAAAAAACAAAGATTGTTAACAGACTAGACCAGTGGTTCTCAAACTTTTGTATTGGTGACCCCTTTCATACAGCAAGCCTATGAGTGTGACCCCCCCCATATATTAAAAACACTTTTTGAATATATATATTTAACGGGCATGTAGGAATGAAATCAGGAGGGCCAAATCGCACCTGGAGCTGCAGCTAGCAAGAGATGTCAAGAGTAACAAGAAGGGTTTCTTCAGGTATGTTGGCAACAAGAAGAAAGCCAAGGAAAGTGTGGGCCCCTTACTGAATGAGGGAGGCAACCTAGTGACAGAGGATGTGGAAAAAGCTAATGTGCTCAATGCTTTTTTTGCCTCTGTCTTCACTAACAAGGACAGCTCCCAGACTGCTGCACTGGGCATCGCAACATGGGGAGTAGATGGCCAGCCCTCTGTGGAGAAAGAGGTGGTTAGGGACTATTTAGAAAAGCTGGACGTGCACAAGTCCATGGGGCCGGACGAGTTGCATCCGAGAGTGCTAAAGGAATTGGCGGATGTGATTGCAGAGCCATTGGCCATTATCTTTGAAAACTCGTGGCGAACAGGGGAAGTCCCAGATGACTGGAAAAAGGCAAATGTAGTGCCCATCTTTAAAAAAGGGAAGAAGGAGGATCCTGGGAACTACAGGCCGGTCAGCCTCACCTCAGTCCCCGGAAAAATCATGGAGCAGGTCCTCAAGGAATCAATCCTGAAGCACTTAGACGAGAGGAAAGTGATCAGGAACAGTCAGCATGGATTCACCAAGGGAAGGTCATGCCTGACTAATCTAATCGCCTTCTATGATGAGATTACTGATTCTGTGGATGAAGGGAAAGCAGTGGATGTATTGTTTCTTGACTTTAGCAAAGCTTTTGACATGGTCTCCCACAGTATTCTTGTCAGCAAGTTAAAGAAGTATGGGCTGGATGAATGTACTATAAGGTGGGTAGAAAGTTGGCTAGATTGTCGGGCTCAACGGGTAGTGATCAATGGCTCCATGTCTAGTTGGCAGCCGGTGTCAAGTGGAGTGCCCCAGGGGTCGGTCCTGGGGCCGGTTTTGTTCAATATCTTCATAAATGATCTGGAGGATGGTGTGGATTGCACTCTTAGCAAATTTGCGGATGATACTAAACTAGGAGGAGTGGTAGATACGTTGGAGGGCAGGGATAGGATACAGAGGGACCTAGACAAATTGGAGGATTGGGCCAAAAGAAACCTGATGAGGTTCAATAAGGATAAGTGCAGGGTCCTGCACTTCGGACGGAAGAACCCAATGCACAGCTACAGACTAGGGACCGAATGGCTAGGCAGCAGTTCTGCGGAAAAGGACCTAGGGGTTACAGTGGATGAGAAGCTGGATATGAGTCAGCAGTGTGCCCTTGTTGCCAAGAAAGCCAATGGCATTTTGGGATGTATAAGTAGGGGCATAGCGAGCAGATCGAGGGACGTGATCGTTCCCTTCTATTCGACATTGGTGAGGCCTCATCTGGAGTACTGTGTCCAGTTTCGGGCCCCACACTACAAGAAGGATGTGGATAAATTGGAGAGAGTCCAGCAAAGGGCAACAAAAATGATTAGGGGTCTGGAACACATGACTTATGAGGAGAGGCTGAGGGAACTGGGGATGTTTAGTCTTCAGAAGAGAAGAATGAGGGGGGATTTGATAGCTGCTTTCAACTACCTGAGAGGTGATTCCAAAGAGGATGGATCTAGACTGTTCTCAGTGGTAGCAGATGACAGAACAAGGAGTAATGGTCTCAAGTTGCAGTGGGGGAGGTTTAGGTTGGATATTAGGAAAAACTTTTTCACTAGGAGGGTGGTGAAACACTGGAATGCGTTACCTAGGGAGGTGGTAGAATCTCCTTCCTTAGAAGTGTTTAAGGTCAGGCTTGACAAAGCCCTGGCTGGGATGATTTAATTGGGGATTGGTCCTGCTTTGAGCAGGGGTTTGGACTAGATGACCTCCTGAGGTCCCTTCCAACCCTGATATTCTATGATTCTATGAACACCATTATAAATGCTGGAGGTGAAGCGGGGTTCGGGGGTGGAGGCTGACCGCTTGCGACCCCCCCATGTAATAACCTCACAACCCCCCCACTCTGTACTAGACTATGAGGAGCAATGCTCCAAGCATGGCAGTGTACACTCAATTAAGGGACCTTTTAGAGAGAATTTTATGAGCTTGGATGCATTTACATTTCCTAATCAGTATATGGTTACCATTCAAGGCATCATGCAATATGAACATATACAAGTATTTTTGTAAATTGAAGACTTCAGTTGGCCACATAACTTTGTGGTATACCTTTAGACTCATGGGCTCCATAGCTACAGACCCTCCTCTACCATGTACACATTTTTAATTGAGGATCAACACTTGTTTTTAAAAAGCTTCAAAAAATTGTACAATTCATAAAAGGAATGTTTTATACCAAATGTGTGTCAGGAACTTCACAAAACAAGCAGCCCAAGATCCTGCCCTGAGGAGCTTACAATCTAGAATCTAGGTATCATATATGTGGGAAGAAGCAAACAATTAAAAGGTGCCAAGGAAGGACAGAGTAAGATCATGTGGTGGTGCTGTCTTCATTTAGTGATCCAAAGTCTCATCTTATTCCTGAACACACAAGAATCCAAAGCACACATGATTAGCATGTAAACTGTGGATTCAAAGCAGGATGTCCACCCAGCCCTCTCACCTCCCGGCAAAAATCTTAAAGTTGTTTCAACTCCCAAGTTGCCTGACCACTTCAGAGAATGACAAAGTGAACTGAAGTGACAAGTACAGCTGTAGTCATTTGTGTCCTTTACGCATAGGAACATGTCATTTTACACACATGGCTGCCATTAAAAAAACAGAAAGATTGTTTTGAGCAGGCCAAAGTGAGAGAGTCACGAGTGTACACCAGGCCTCAAAAGTCTCTGGATTCAAACAGCCTTTTCCACCAGATGAAGTTTGTCTGCTCATGATTTTCCCTAGTCCTTTTGTCACTTTTCTTCCAAAGTCTACTAATATGGACCCCACCTAGTCACCTTCGGACTTACAGTAACTCCTCACTTAACGCGTCCCAGTTAACGTTGTTACGTTGCTGATCAGTTACGGTACATGCTCGTTAAAAGTTGCGCAATGCTCCCTTATAACATTGTTTGGCAGCCGCCTGCTTCGTCCACTGCTTGCAGGAAGAGCAGCCCTCTGGAGCTAGCTGGTAGGGGGCTTGGAACCAGGGTGGGCCGGCAGCCCGCATCAGCTCCCCTAAGTTCCCTGTGCAGCAGCTGCCCAGCAGCTCAGCTGTCCCTCCCCGCACCGCCTTGTACTGCTCCTGCCCTCTGCCTTGGAGCTGCTCCCGGGAGCCTCCTGCTTGCTGTGCAGGGTGGGGGGAAAGAGGGTTGCTAATATCAGGGTGCCCCCCTCCCCCTCGCTCCTGTACCCTATCTTCACAGAGCGGGGGTCGGGGGAAGGGCTCAGGAGGGAGGGAGCTTGCTGGCAGCAGCTGCTGTCTCAACTTTGCTGATCTACTTAAAAAGGCAGTGTACTTAGAGTGGAGTCAACATACTTAAAGGGGCAATGTGCGTCCTTCTCTCTCTCTCTCTCTCACACACACACACACCTTGTGTGTGTGTCTCTGTCTCTCTCACTCACACATGGTGTGTGTGTCTGGCTCACACACACGCACCCCACCCCCCCCCGGCACTTTGGAAAGTGGAGGGACTGGTGCGCTTCAGTGGGATAGCGTGGGTTCATCACCACGTTCTGTTTCCACAGGGAATGCTTGCAGCCACTGCCATGCTGTGTCTCCTCCCTCCATTTGTGCTGCCTTGTAGAGTATGAGGTTCCATTAACAACAATGTGTTAACCCTTGAGGGCTTAGCCGAGCGCTAGTTAATCATTTGGTAGTAAGGCGTTCCCTGGGAAATATCCCACCCTCTGACTCCACCACCTCAACGAAGCTTCACAATCATCATTGCTGTGAACAGTATCAAATTGTTTGTTTAAAACTTATACTCTGTGTGTGTATGTATAGTCTTTTGTCTGGTGAAAAAAAATTTCCTGGAACCTAACCCCCCGCATTTACATTAGTTCTTACAGGGAAATTGGATTCACTTAATCGTTTCACTTAAAGTAGCATTTTTCAGGAACATAACTACACGTTAAGCGAGTAAACATTAAACACATTTGTTCCCATGCCAAGTAAAGATCTAGTCCTTCATCCCACTGCTTGGAGAAACTATTTGCGGGATGTTTATACCCCTATGCTCCTTTTGGAGACAGTTAAAAATAGTGAGGGACTTGCATGGCCAGTGTAGCCTTCACTAATTAGACTCCTCTGGCTTCTATTCACTTAATGTTTATTTGAAGCCCTCAAAGCTCAGGCACTACACTTACTCTTCAGCTTGATTTTTCTTTTATAACATATCCGGAACTTTGAGCAGTTCATACGTTTTTCTAAAGAAAGTACTATGGTGATTAAAGCATCTGGGCAGAAGATAAATAGAAAAGATTCTTTAGAAGTATTAAAGTAAGTTTTATATCACTAGAGCTCCCACTGAAGTTAAACCACCATTAGTCATTCAAATTTACAAGTAAAAGTAAACAGAAATCTTACCTCAAAATTTAAGTTCATTTAATTAAAAAAAACCAAGGTTGGCTGAAAGTGTTGCTTGACCATAGGGAATATTTCCAGTCACCAGATCTGTAACATCAGGAAATAAACAAATTACTTTCTTATTCACTATCCATTCACATCTAGTCTTCAAGTGCCTCACTGCAGCACACTGGGAAGGAAATAACTCAGGAAAGTATGAGTTTCCTTTTTCTCCATGAGAGTCAGGAATTTGCAGTGCCAATAAGAATAGAGTTGCTCAAATACAATTTTAAGAGAATGAAATTAAATGTAGGTCTCTACATCACACATTCAGACTGACATTTAAAAGCTGGTGTTCAAAGAGACATGACCCAAAGTGCAGGTCAGTACCTTGCTACAACTTATTAATATTGGTTTGAAACAATATTGTTTTTTAATATTAATACAATATTAATATAATGGTTTGAAACATAAGACAAAGCCTTTTAAAAAGACTGAAAAAGTGAATTGAATAACCTCTGTTTCTAATTTTAACAAAAAAAACCCCATAACATACAGATTTCAATCTCATTTGCACAGGACAAAAAACACGTCACTGAGCCTAAACGTGAGTTATAAGTTTAAACTTAAACATCTTTTCTTTGAAGAGCCATGAGAAGAGCAGTACTTTTTCTTTGAACACTAGCAAAAATTACAGCTTGGTGTTCTTTGCTGTGGTAACCTCTCCAAGCGTAGCAATATGAAAGGACAAGCAGAAGCAAGCCTGAATTGTACTGCTGCATACATCAAAGCCCTCAGACATTCAATGTGAGCGGAGTGTATTTTTTAAAATATGTATATTTCTTGATCTTTTTCTTTAGTATCCATCCCAAGTTCTTGGCACTTTACAGCAACTGAAATATATACAAAGTCACGTTACTGCACTCTGTTCCATATTTTGACCACCTACGTTTCAGTTTGGTCTACATTTCTTTTTAGAAAGAGAATGACGTTTATGGCCTTGTCTACACTAGAAAGTTGTAGCCTTTTTGTCATACTAGTAAAGCTAACTGCATTTATTTTAGGGGGATTGAACTAATTTATGTTGGTTAAGAAAGCGACCAGTACCAGTACAGCTCTTCCTGTATGGGAAGGGAAATAAACTATAACAGTATAAGACAGCTTTATGCCAGCCCAACTGCACCTGCATTAAGGATTGTACCAGTATAAATTATAACTGTATCAGTAAAAAAATAATCCCATTCCTAACGAACATAACTAGACCAGTGCGACTTTCAAGTGCAGATCAGGCCTATGGTAAAGCAACTAGAATATTCAACTAAATAGAGTCAAATAAAAGCAGCCATCCTGTGCCCTATGGACTGCTCGCTTAAATTCAATTTCTTTCTAAAGATAAAGTCATCTTTAACACGCATAATTTTGTATACATAATACATTCCCTTAGGAGGTTTGCGTACAAAGAATTTAGTTGGACACAGAAATTGCGTGGGTGTTGTTATAAACGTGTATTCATATTACACCACCACCCAAAAGCCCCCGTCAGTATAGGGCCCCGACTGTGCTAGGTCCCTACTTTCAAGAGCTCACCGTCTACTTTTTACAATTATATTTGTAGAAGTTATCTGATACTATTCAAGAGTAAAGGTGTTAGCTCACAATTGCATCCAACTGCATTCAAATGTCACAAGTCTTCTATTTTAGATACAACTGATCAGCTATCTGAGGTAGCATTAAGTGTTACAATTTGTACCAAATTGAAAATTTCTAAAAGGTGTCAGTTACTTGACTTTAAATATTAGTGTCCAGTTACAGTATTAGTATCTCACTACACCAACACTGTATTTCATGTTCAGCATTTTAAATTCTTTGTTAGTAAGGGGCATAGTCTTTGGGCCCTGTTGGATCTCCAACTTCTTAGATTATCATGCAATAATCAAGAGTGTTTTCACCTTAAGTTGGCGACTTAGTTACTGTAAGCCTGGTCTTTGCCACATCTACATAGAAAACTACTTGCATAAAGAGTGAATTATATTTGGAGACCACTGAAACCTCAGCTACTGCACAGGGTGGCAGCCCCCCACTCGGTGTTGCTTCTTGCTAGTAGTATATGACACTGGATATCCATATCCACCAAACATTTTCCTAGTTCAGTGTAAGATGCTGGTTTTGACCCAAGTGTTTTGGAAACTGGTCACCTTGGAGATTACCCCTCAATTTCCGTGATGCTCAAGCAAAGGCAACTCTGGCACTCTAAAAATCCTGATGTAACTAGTGAGAACATGGTGGCGTAATGTTCAGTGAGAAGTTCCTGACTTAAACTTGCTCTGACAAAGCCAGCGTATTGGCCTTCAGATCACTTCGAGAGGCTTATCTACTCAGACAAGCTTTATCCAGACATATGGGAAAGTTTGTTGTCCCTTTCACAATGTGAGGATGTATTTGTTGCACATGCTAAATATGAAGAAATTAGTAAAGAGCATTGCAGAAAACAATTTGGGATTTATTTTAAGTCTGTCTTAAGCAGCTACATGCTGCTGAAACTAGGAATTACTTGAACTTCTATTAGGTAACATAGAACATTTACAGTCTAGGAAACTGAGATTTAGTACACACTGTACAAGTTTTGTGTTTGGGTTTTGGGGGTTTTCTTTTGCTTTCACCAATGTTATATTTTAATAGCTTTCACCAATGTTATATTTTAATATTCATCTGAATATTAGGCAGCTGTGGAAAGACCTTTGTGTGTTTATTTTTTGACAAGATTTGTTGCCACTGTGATAGCATTTACTTTTCACTTCTTCTCAAAGTGATAATTAGAGCTAACTAGAGTCTAAAAATGTATAATTATTGTTTGTTCATTCTATTGTCCTCATTTCCTGAAACGCAGCCAGAAGAGGAAACTGAACTGCCTAAAGCTTGCTCAGCAAATTATCTGCTCTGAATCCTTGAAGGGTCTACAATGTGAACCTACGTAAAGTCTAACCTCTTTTTATTGGAAAAAACATGAGTACACACTACATAAATCCGGGTTCACCTATAACGTGTAACAGGACCTTCTGACTGACTTTTACACCGACACTTATTTTTAGCTAAACTGTAGTTTGATCACTGCAATATCTGATTGTACAAAATTATTCATCTGAGTATTGGTGATCTGAGTCCAATGAAAAGAGAAACACCCTCTGCAGTAACAAGTTAGGCTGTCTGATATTCCTGGGTCAATACCCTTGCAGAAGTCTATACAAGACATATTGTACACTCCAGGTGGATGACTCATCTGTGGTTACAAAACCATTTCCCAGTGATTTCACATCATGAGTCTCAAAAGCAAGGTGGCTAACTGCAATAGTCTCAAGGAAATTATGACTGCAGGTTTACTGAGATTACATGGACAGATTCTCTCTCTCACTTATATTATGTTTTTGAATTTTGGAAGATTATTCTGCCAAACTATTTCCCTTGAGTTCATGGACATTTTTCCTATTTATATGATGCTATGGAAAAGCAGGATGGTCTAGCTAACCAAACACAAACTGCAATTCAGATACTCCTAAATTTTAGTCCTGCTTGTGCCACCAGTTTGCTGTATAGTCTTACCTATGTCATTAAATCTGTATCTCAGCTTTCCCACGCTATGAAATGGGAATAATACTTCCCCACTTACACAGAGTACTGTGAAGTTTAATTAGCTATCAGGACTTCAGAATTATTTAGTTTCCTTAGCAACAGGGCTATGTACATAAGGCTCTGCAGCCACTCAAATGGCTGTATTAATGGTTAACAAGATGTCATACAAACCGAGATGACTGTTTGCGCCTCAGCCTGCCTCTTGAAAAGAACTGCAGGAGAGGAGGCTACGTAACTGACTACGAGTGGGGGAATTCAGGGCATGCAGCAGCATGAGGGTCACAAGTGGCCCACACGCAAATCTTGGGATGCTGGAAAAAGTGGCTGCCAAGCCCAAGGGTGTACTAAATGCAAGAGCAGAGCTCCACTTTCATCGCATTTGGGATTTTTCCCAACTGCTCAGCTCCTTAGCCCCGCAACAAAGGACCATGTCCCTTTATGGCTTTGGACTTAGGTGGTAGCTACATAATGCACCAGGCTCCTCCTGCTCTAAGACAGTTCATCTCTTTCCACAATGCCCCCGCCCCCTCATTTAATTTGATTATTTACATTTGATGCTTTTGATCATACAGCGTTCTCAGAACACTGCATACACAACACCCTAGTTAAAACGCCCTTCACAATTATGAACCTTGGGCTATAGAAAACCCGGTCCCTGGGTCCCACCTCAAGCCCTGTTGGTGTAGAGGGGCCCTAGAGCTCCTCCAGCCCCAGGGACAGAAGAACTGTCTGCCCTGGGTGCGGAGGAGCTGGGGGAGCTGTCAGCTCGCACTGCAGGGCTTGAGGTGTCAGCCGCCTCCCCCGTCCCATTCAGGGCTCGTTCATTATAATGAACCCGACTATAACGAACAAATGGCTTGGATTCCCAGGGGTTCATTACAGCAATGATGTACTGTAATTCCATTACATTCTTCTGCATCAATTGGTGTGGGGAGGCTTAACACATATTTAGGTCTGATGTACAATGGGCTGTTAATGATATTACCAGCTTTGCAAGGCAAGAGGAATGATATCACCCATAATTAAGAACCGTACCTACCAGTGTGGCCAAGCATGCAACAGGTTGCACGGCAGGCAAAGTGGTGACAATAAGCATCTACATATAACCAAGAAAAGGAGCTACTGACCTTTCTAAACAGCAATTGCATGGAAGCAATAGCCATGGAGCAAGCCAGTACTGAAAGCAATTAAGAGCAACATGAGTATAGACAACGGTAACTGTTAAAATCTAACTACCACATAAGAAATTTCCTTTTTGGTTTAGTGCTTTATATCTGTGTCAGGAAAGAAGGAAATTCCATCTCAACAGAAGTTTAGATAAAGATGTACAAATGAATCACAAAAAAATATTTAAAAACTGAGCAAATTACTTAGCCTCTACCTCAGTTCTCCCATTTTTATAGAAGGGAGGGAGGTAATTTAAGGTTTGTTAAGCATTTGAGACCCTTTGATAACATGTTCCATATAAAGAAATACTATTTTATTAGAAACTTAAGTTAGTTGAGATGGTTATCTGAAAATGCAGATGGGACTTGTTAGCGGTTCACACCACCATGAAGCGGCAAGTAAAACAAATGAAGAAATAGTGTGTCAGAAAATGCCGAAAGAGAATGTGCGCAAGCTGCAGCTAGCTGTCCCTTAGTTGAGTGCTTTTTAAAACAAAAGGAAACAAAAAAACCTGAATGGTTACTGGTTACACATCGTGAAAGTCATGCAAACTTACTTATTAAACACAGAAGTAAATAAAATGAATTGAGCAGCCTTTTTCTGTAAGGGGATCAAAATGTGAACTTTTCATACAGCAAAAATTCACTAGTATTTATCATATGGAACTCTCTCAGAACCAATACTCTAATTAAAATAATGACTTGTCTCTCTAACAGAGTTGGATAAAAATGGCTTCCCAAACCAGCAGGTATGCCTCCTTGTATAAGAGGATAAACTAGAGCTATCAGCTTTGAAACTTGGGCCAGATTCTGATTTTACTCACACCAGTGTAAATCCACACTGTTTACTTCTGAGTTAACTTCTGATTTACACTGGTGTGTAAGTGAAGGAGCACTGCAAATACATCTAATTGCTTCTCCCTTCCTTCAGAGCAAATCTGCTAAACCAATGTACATTACACTGGCATAGCTGGGAGTCAGTGGCATGTAATGATGCAGCTCTCCTGACATCGACATCAACTCCTTACCAGAAGAACATTCCAGAACTTCAGCACCCACATCTGGATGAGAAAAGACACTTATATAGACTTATTCAGAAACCAGAATTGTTCACATCTCACAAACAGTTGTCACAAACCTTAGCATGCCGCTATCTTGGAGAGACTTAAATCCTAAGAGTTTCCAAATGGTTTTCATTTGGATAACGGTTCATTGCCAAAAGCCATGAAGATAAAGCTTTAAATATTTTATATAAATGTTCCTCTAAGGTGCTATAACAACACTTAGCATGAAACATCAAGCAATCGCACCAAAACACTTACTGTACTACTCTTGCTTAATAGGCAAAACACTGATTAAATTATGAGAGTCCAACCTCATTTATGCCTGAAGCTACATTTCAATTACAGTGATGGGGGGGGAGGGGAGAGCAGTATTAGGTGTTGTACTGTGCTCTGAAACCAGTAACATGTTCTAGTTACAGGAGTTGAATAAAACAATACTGTGAAAAAAACAAAAATGGCAAATTCTAACTGAACTCTGTCACATGCAGCACCCCAACGACCCAAATGTTTTGGCATTTTGCTTGTTTGGGACCAAAATAGCATTTTTCTTACTATATCGTCCAGGAAGGATGTTGTGGGATGTATGGACAGGGAGAGAGAAGGAAGATTTTCTCCCAAATATCGGACAATCCATAGATACTAAATGCAATTCATCTTCTTGCAACCAAGTTGAAATGATGCATATGTTCCTTTGAAAACCAAAGCTTAGTCAAGCTTAATCACCTTGAATTCATTTGAAGTGCCACTCTGCAAGGTATTGTAGGGCTTGTCTGCTATGCATGAGCAGAAAGCTCATTTCATTGAGCAAAATCCAGTTCAGAAAACAGAATGAATCAGCAACACTGTGTATCAGTGACTGACTGTATATGGGCCTACCACCTGCTCCCCCTTGTCCCATCTACTACCTTTACTTGTGCTATGAGGAAGCTGCTTTTATCATTTCAATTTAGATTCCCCCAAAGACCTTGGACAACCTGCTACCCAGTTCTGTTGCACATCCTGAACAATATTAGACCATGACCTGGGCATTAAACTGTTACTGAGAGATACATTTTCTTGGGTGAACAGTGAGGTTCAATCTGTGAACAAGATTATAAGATTTGCATATTTAGCCTGATCTTAGATTAGTCATTCATATTGCAACGCATAATTTTTCAGTTGCTTTCATTACAGAAGGCGGGGAGGGGGATGTTTTCTTAATTATTTTCTTTTCTTCATCTTCCTTTCTCTGTCAGCAGATGAAGACAACCTTTTTGTCTCAATGGCACATGTAAGGGATGAAGAGTTCACAGCTCAAAGAAATCTGGAATTTCAAGATCAGTAATAGCTAAAGCAAGCTTGAATACCTACGAAACCAAATGAGCCATTGCTCAAGGACATTGCACCAACCATTTCAGGGAAGTGGTCTGGAAAGGTATAGAAGATCTCAAGAGAAATCAACAACTTCCCTCTTCAGTTTCTTCTCAGTCCAAATGCTTATGAACTCCCAACGCTCTAAAAATCCAGCATTTTGGAACTAAAGGGTATGTCTACACTACCCGCTGGCTCACCTGGCAGCAATGGATCCAGCGGGGATCGATTTATCGCATGTAGTCTAGACACAATAAATCGATCCCTGAGCAACTCCTGTACTCCACTGCGAGAGGTGCAGACAGAGTCGACAGGGGAGCAGCAGCAGTCAACTCACCGCGGTGAAGACACCACGGTAAGTAGATCTAAGTACGTCGAATTCAGCTACATTAGTCACGTAGCTGAAGCTGCGTAACTTAGATCGATCCCGCCCCCCAGTGTAGACCAGGGCTTAGTGTCCAACAACTAGCTGCAGCATCTGAGAGTCAATGCATGCAGTGATACCTGCAGTATTACCAATCCCAAAGTGTTTAAAGAGCATGAGCCATTCCCCTCCCCACCCCTAAAAAAATAAATCACATTTTGGGTTTTTTATTTGCCTTCTGGTTCTTGGAACCTTACAGATATATTCATGTCACAATTTCAAGCTTTTCTCCACAACCATGAAGACGATTAAAAAAAAGTTTAATGAAAATGAATATTTTCATATATTCATATAACTGCAGGAGCTTTAAGGAAAATACCAAGTATGAGTTCAGTGGTAGAACCCTTCGAGTTGGCAACAACCTTTGATGGGCATAACAGAACTTGATGAAGTTGAGCATGGATACCTAGGTGGCTGCTTTATGAATTTCCATAGCTACCTCTGCTATTTGTTGCTTATGAAAGGAGGACCAAACAGATGGAATGAATGCTCTGCAAGTCTGTTTGGATCTTCCTTCTGAGCACTAAAGCCTTATTTTCCAGGTTTTCCACAACCATGAAGACGATTAAAAAAAAGTTTAATGAAAATGAATATTTTCATATATTCATATAACTGCAGGAGCTTTAAGGAAAATACCAAGTATGAGTTCAGTGGTAGAACCCTTCGAGTTGGCAACAACCTTTGATGGGCATAACAGAACTTGATGAAGTTGAGCATGGATACCTAGGTGGCTGCTTTATGAATTTCCATAGCTACCTCTGCTATTTGTTGCTTATGAAAGGAGGACCAAACAGATGGAATGAATGCTCTGCAAGTCTGTTTGGATCTTCCTTCTGAGCACTAAAGCCTTATTTTCCAGGTTTTTGGACATATTTTAAATTAGGACCTAGTTGCAAGATCAACCTTTCCCAAGTCAACTGTTTGCCACAGTACATTAAAAGGTCTGACATGCAGGCCATGTGGTCTGTCCTCTTAAGAATTCCCTGGGCTTCCAGTAACCAGGGAACACTACCCCCCTCAGCCCTATTTTAGTCTTTCACTCTCAATGCATGCACAGTGGTGCCTCCCCTAGCACACATCAATCACCCTCGGTCCACTTTCAATTTTAATTACTCCATATTTTCTGCCTTCGCTCTGGGACAACCCCACCCATTCCAAACTGCATCTTGTGATGAGACAGGAGCCGAAAATAGAGCCTATCTATTCTCCTAGCAGGAACAAGAGTGGCTTCACCTCCGCTTCTCTGCTTAAGAGCAGTACGTCCAGCTACAAAATATGGCCAAAGCAAGCAAAAAACCAACAGCAGCGTCTGGACCATGTGACAGTGCCAGTGTGTTTAACTGGCCTGGTTTCTTCATAGCAACAGCAACTAGACAAAGTTTTGTAGCTTTTATTCAGTCCCTTGCTCCAAAAAATGCAACTCTCCAAATCTGAATCCTTCCCATGACTTCAGACACCACTCAGGCCCAAACAAGGCTCTACTATCCTTTCGGCAGAATGGCTACCTTGTTCTGTTTCTATAACTTACATGTTTTGAAATCAATAGGTTGTTGGCCTATCGCTCAAGCCCCAACCTCGGGGGACCAGCGCACTGCTTTTCGTCTAGTACCTACCCTTTGGCCTGGGCAGCCCTACCAGAAGCTAAAACTCCCCTGGGCGCACCAATGACCCTCATAAGCCTTCCCACTGTGTCAAGATGCAGTCCCCAGGGAAGGAAATAATGCAATAACTGAAATAAATTAACGTATTTTTAAAACCGTATGACAGGAATTTCACAAGGAAAGAGTAAAATATTCTCCAAGAGGCTGTATGTCAATAGGTTGAGTCTGAAATTTCCACATCTGCACTCCAAAGATGTGAGAAAGTGATATGTATTTCACAGTATAGAATCAACAAGGACACTAGAACTGCTCATTCCACTATATTTTCAAAGGAATGTGTGTGATTTGATACCTACGTTAGTCTTAATCAGCTCTCCCTAGTCAGTACAAGAGATATGCTGACCTTAAGATCACTTGTTAAGTATTGAATTTACTTTGATATTAAGCGTCTGTCTTGTCTTTCCATTTTTTCATAACTTATCCTGGAGAAACTTTTATGAGGGAATCCTAGAACACAAATATTCTCCCGCTCTCAGACTGCTCAAGTACTGGAATTAAGTTTCTGAATAAAGCAGAGGTTGGCTCTCTAACTCCCATCAGGACTCCCATATTAACTTCAAACTGCACAGTACATGGACATATTGAAAACTGGCTCTGGTTTTGTCTGGAAGAAATACAGAATCATGTTTCATGTAGAGTTCAGTCAATTAAAAAAAAAAAAAGTAAAAAAAGATTTACAAGAATTTCAGCCAGCCTTATTTTAAATAATTTATTAAGGCTGTGGTTGCTGCAAATATTCCTGTACAGCCTGTCTTGGCAAGTTCTTTGAAACACATTTGTCCTGAACGGTATGTCATCCTGGCATCAAAATGAATGCCTTTCCTTTGATGACACAAAGTAAGTCTGACGGATTCAAAGGAGTGATCTGAAGTAGAATGTAGTCATGCTTTACTGCCCTTCTGATAAGCCAGGCAGGCACTGGGAAGTGCCAAGTGTCAAATCCATCTACTGCTCTGTCACTATGCGAATGGTATGGACCCTCTGAAGACTGCTACAGATAGGAAGAATCCAGCGAGGGCAAAGTACTAGCCATCGTTAACTGTGTTGGACTTGCCATCTCTAATGCAAGGAGTTAACTACAGTCCAATCATCATCAATTGTTCTTCATTTAATGAATGTATAGTGGCTCTAAATTTAAGCACAGGACATATATATTTATATTTCTGGTTTTAAAAGCCTAATTTTCACTAACATGCATGGTAGTACAACAAAGCCAGGTAACACTGGAGTGAAATAACACAGTTTCCATATCAGAGTGCCATATGCATAAACTATAATCTGTCTGCTCCTGATTTGGAAACTATCTTTCATTTCCAACCGGACAATCTGGTAGCAGTTTAAAAAAAACACAAATAAGGTACTGAACATAGTTTTCCTGGGAGTGGAAGGGCAGAGGAACTTTCCTTTGAATAGTTTCAGTACTTCTCTACTGAAGGCATAACCCCTAAACACTAAGTAGGACACTTGTGCTGCAAAGAACTCATCTCCCACTCTCAAGTCAAATCTCTTGCAACTCAACAGCACCACAGACTGTGACTACTCTCAAGCAAGTAGTCAGACTTGTGTCAAGATTAATCAGGTTCATTAACCCTTTATGATGACATATGATATGGAGCCAATCAGCTAGCTGGTAACTTTTCCCGAATATGCTTAAGGGATGGATGACCCAGCCCTGGATTCTATGCAGAACACCCAGTCTCAGCAACGTCTTTAGAGAGTAAATTAGGTTCAGTTTTTTCAAGTCAAATCTCTTGCAACTCAACAGCACCACAGACTGTGACTACTCTCAAGCAAGTAGTCAGACTTGTGTCAAGATTAATCAGGTTCATTAACCCTTTATGATGACATATGATATGGAGCCAATCAGCTAGCTGGTAACTTTTCCCGAATATGCTTAAGGGATGGATGACCCAGCCCTGGATTCTATGCAGAACACCCAGTCTCAGCAACGTCTTTAGAGAGTAAATTAGGTTCAGTTTTTAAGTTTACAGTGCTTGCTTGCGTCAGCTTGGAGCATTTCCAAAGCAATATTAAAGGAAACAAAACACACGGAGGTATAGCAAGATCTTAACAGCTCTAAACATACCTTGAGATTTTTCACTAAGCACTGCATTGACTATTGCTCTCTTGACTACTACAGTCTCTAAAACTGTGAGTGAAGTCTGATTTCCAACATGACCCAAAAGGTGGCTCCCAGCACTTACAGTCATAGGCCTGCAAGTCATACTTTGAATATTGTCATGGCCACCGGACAAAGGGCAACATAGACCTCTTTAGTCTTCAAGTGCATCTGTTAGGTGACAGATCCGGCTTCCTGCACCTCACTCTGGATAGAACTGTGTGTTCCAGACACAAACCCCACCTAGATTCCCAACCACGTTACTAACACAAGACTTGATTTTGGCAATTGTAACAGGCTCCCCTCAGGAGCTTGTGACAGTATAAGCATCTTCAAAACAAAGCATTATTTATTCATTCCTCCAAAATGCAAAGCACGTAGAGTAGAGGATAACCAACAGAAAGTCCATGGGTCCAAGGGTCTGCCTGACACCTCAAATTATCTTTGACAGAATTTATAAATTCTCCTCAGCCCAGCGAACTCCATCTCTGGCAGGGAGAAGCTGCCTGTCCTGCTGCAGAAGGCTCCCTGTCTCAGTCAGTCAGCTTTCACTGACACGCTTGGTAGCGTCTGGCCACACACTCAAACCCTCCCTCCTCTTTCAAGCATCTTTGAGGTTTAGGATCTGCTTTGATCCCGGGCTCAGCTTTGGGAGGAGTACGCCATTCTAACCTAGCTGGACCTAGAAGGGGGTATTACCCAGCTGATAGCTCCCCTCACACCACTACATCAAGGAGCCTTATCTTTGCTATTTTCCATTTTTTTTAATTTAAACTCCTGGCTTTCAGGCAGGTTAATATCAAACAGCTAACCTGAGGGGAAAGGTATTTATATGAAATACTACAAAGAACTCCCTCTTTCGCTACAAGGTTCTGTTTAATGCAGATATCTTGCGCCAGTGTAGTCAATAAGTTAAATACAGGAGCTTCTATCTTCTCATTACTATTAACAGCTATGAGCTTCTCCCCCCTGCCCTGAACATCCTACCCAAATAGTGCGTAGCTGTAATAAGGAAGCTACATAAACCTTGAGGTTCATTGAGCCCCCAGCAATGTAGACACTTAATCCTTTTTAAAAGGATGTATGTTAGTATCCGAAAAAGAGTATCCCAATCTACCACAGATAAAACTGTCCCTTGTTCCCATACCCCATTCAATCAATTCCCTCAAGGAAAGCTAGAGAACAAGTTCACCTTTGTGTGCCCTAAAGGTCAGTACCTGAGCTCTGTTTGGCCAAAGGAAAATCAATTGCTATAGTCATGGAAGACTTCGTTAATTTGAGTGGGCTGCTCCTTCGGGCACCCTAGACAATTACAACTACTGCAATACCACACAATTAGTGGTTGTCAGATCCCATACCTTTCCTTAATCTGCAAGGAACAAAATTTACCATTATCAAAACAAACCAAGCTGTTTGACTAACAGCATGGTACTCAGCTCCAGATAGAAATTAAGCTCTCACCAGACCAACATCTGGTATACTAAAACACACCAGGATTTTTGGTCAGAATTCAAAAGGCAGAGTATGAAGTTAGGTTAGGAAAGTTGTTTGTGGGACTGTTTGCCAGGAGGACAGTATCACAAACACACTGATAAATATGTGTTTTCAGGCTTATTCCTGCTTGAAGCATTCATCAGCTATCTTGAAAGTTGTTTCCAGGTTTGATAAATATGCACATGCACGTCAGTGAGCAATAACAGCACAAATATACAAAGTAATGTCAGTCACATATTTATAAACAACCCATAGGATGAAATACGTCTTCATGAATTACTGTCAGATTTCTAGAAAACAAATCATTAAATATCGAAGTGTTTGCAGACAATTCTAACCAGAAATAGATTCACTGGATAAGTGGTTTCAAACTAGTAGTTCACTTAGATCTACATGGAACTATGTTTGAATAAGTTTGGAAACAGTACCACTGTGTGAGAATTTATGGCTTTACACAGTGCTGAGGGAGTTTACATGGCAAGATTGTTTCTTTCCATGATTCTAGTGGCAGGAAGGCGTTAAAACATACAGAAGGAGATCGAGAGCGCAAATTACTTCTGCAACTGAGTTTAGCATTCAAGTGATAGTTGTCATGTTTCCAAGCAAAAGACTAGCAATGTTTATGTTCTGAAGAGTAAACGCTTTAAGCTATTGCCACCTTTCTGTGGCTAGATAAAAACTGCTGAAAAAAGCACTCTACACATCAAAACTCATGTCAATCCATACACTATTCTTGTATGCTGACTTTAGCCAGTTCAGATTATGTAGTCATTTGAAAGGTTATACATTTGAACACTTGCTGGAGGTGTTTCATCCCCGATGTTCATATAAATCCATGTAATCTGAGAAATATCTTCCAAGATGCTTGCGTTTAGGAACTAGAACGAGCATTTACTGGACTCAAGCTGGCAGAAAAATTGAATGCATTAATATCCTTACTCTATAGAGCTTTACAGTTAGTATTGCAGGCTTATTTCATAATAACATGGAAGACTAACCAAGCGTCCAAGATGCTACGATCACCACCAGTGGTAACCAGTTAAGAGAACAAGGATTAATGGTGGGACAAGCAACACACAAATACTTTCCCTTAAGTTTTTGACTAAATCAAAAGGTGAAGCCCTGTTAAAGGTCTGACACTGCACATGCATAATATGGTACACATAAACTCAGTGGTTATACAACTCGAAGCAGAACAGCTGTCAGAGTAGAGCTTCTCTTTCACAATTAAGTAGCATGGGAATCAGGGCTACTGGGTTAGTCTAGTTTCAGACACTGTTACACTGCTCGTTGTCAAGCACTGCATTGTCAAACTGGATTCATCTTAATTCTAACACATGGATTCTGAAACGCTTTACCTACTTGCTCTGCACACTAGCACTCTGTTTCCTGGTCTGCAGATTTCTGGGGAGCACCTGTTATTGGACGGGTCAACTCACAGGCCAGTAAGACAAACTTAGAGGACAGACTTAGAGTCCTTCTAATTTTGAGGTTCAGTGCTGAAAGGCAAGACAGAGTTTTGAGGAGTTTCTTCAGTTCCAGTTTATTACATTTCATGCTCTCACTGAGTGAGCTACTTTTTCCAACAAAGAAAAGCTATCACTGTACCACTAACCATCTCCTCCCAACTACAAACAATATGTAGTAATGTTAGTAGCCACGGACACAGGCACACATGCTTCTACCTCTAGTAATCTGTAGAGTGAACATATCTGGACGCGCTGTGTTACTGGATACCAACTACTTGTAATTACCCCTGGACCGTGTAATAAACATGATTTGTACTGGCTACATAGCTGTACTGGGCATAAAAGTGAATGGCATTATCTCTTCACAGCACATTTGCTTTATTCCAAACCATTGTGAAGTGTGTTTCGTTGAGCTGCATGTTGAGAAAGGAGCAGTTTATTTGTTATTAAACTAACGTGATATCGCAAGGTGTGAAAGTTATCTATAAATCTCTAGCCATCATCACTGGATTCAAACACTTCTTGGCAGTTTGTAACATTCCACTCTTTTCCATGATACCTTCCAACAGTTCACATTCACCTTTTCCACTGAACAAAGTTAGTCAATCAAAACAAGTAGTAAGTTGGTATTACACCATAACAAGGCAAGTTTTAGTTGCACAAGTTCACTTGATTTATTGTACAGCCAGAAAAAAAATAAAAAGGAAGAAGTACTGAACAACACTATTGGGATTTTCATCTGAACAAAAGTTAGTAAAATCCTGGGTGTGTTTTCCTGTGTGGCAGGGTTTTTTTTATTATTCTTATTATTCCAGTTAATACAAACTAGATCTGTTTTTCATTTTATATTTTGTCAGCCTCCACAAATTCCAAGCATTAAAAATGATTAAGGTAGTGCCATAAACTTCCTTCCTTGGTCCTCAGCTTATTCAGCACAGATTATATTTTCTATGAGTGTGCATGCACTTTAAATAAGCTTAGAACAGAGTGGGACTCAAGTGACCTTTTAAAACTGCAGGAAACATTGTGGGTCATATTTAAAGACATTTTCACCTGTCCAAAGTTGATAAGATTCCACAATCAATATGAACACAATTAGAGTTTTAATGATAGTTCTTAAAATGAAATTAGAAGCCCCAGAAACAAAAAACAGACCACAGTAATATCAGTTTAGCTTTAGGACTACACTTAGACAAGGACAAACATTTAAGAAAGCACTGCTGGCACTGAATCATTAATTAATTAATTTAGGCTATCACATATAGAAGAAGCAAGTGTTCAGGCATAAAATACCCCAGACTTTTAGTCAGGGAACCTGAAAACCAAACCCAGAGGTTGATTTGGCTTCACCCTTGCAATCCCAGTGTCAACTGAAGCTACTCCAAAGCCCTAACAAGACCAACTGAGCTCATTTAAATACAAAGCATTTACATGGTTCTATAAAGTATAAATAATTTAAAAAGTCAACTACTGTACACTAGTCAAATGAACACCGTATTTTGCAATGCATTGTCCTTGCTTTTTGTTTGCTTAAATTAACTGAGAATGAGTCTCGGTACACTTGAACATTCTCACTCTGCTCTGCAACATACTTAAGAGAAGCAGAAGCATCAGAAACACTCAGTGCTACTATTTTGTTTCTTCCACAGCTTAACAAATACATTTCCTCTGCTAATAAGACTCCCCATTGTCTACTTATCAAGGCTTATGTATATATTGCATGAGTTAAACATCCCATGCAGAGCAACCATGTCAAACTACAGAAACTCTGTGAAGACTCAGGAACCGAGTATGCAGCCAGCAACAGTTATTGACCCATTTTATAAGGTCTCCGGTGTGACCCTACTGCTAACACATTCATTTCTCAAGTCAGTCTTATTTCTACCTGCATGAAAAAGGCAATACTAAAAATCCCCAAGACACATTTAACTGCAACAGACCTGCCTCCATAATGTATTAAGGGAAAACATGTAGCAACCTCCAATAAAAATGACTGAAGGAAATGTCTTGTTTTGTTCTTTACTGTGCCAAATGCTTTCACATGTTAAATTATTCCCTGGTAAAAATACAAGAACAGAATGTTAGGTTTTTCACAGTACTCTTCGGTGCCATAAGATGAACTAGTTAATGGACCGGTCTCAGCAATTATCATCAGTGCCCCTGGATAGGCCAGTACTGATCATCTGCTGAATTAAGTTAATTTGTGGCAAAAAAGTAAAGTAAATATTGGGACAGTCTAATGACAGCTACTGACCATGCTGATCTCACTTAAGCCAACATTCAAATTTAGGTGCCTTAAAATTAAGCATATAAAAAAGTCCTCTTAGGGGTTAAGTTGAGAAAATTTGGCTTGAATTCATTTTCACTTGTCACCTATATCAAATGTATTTGAAGACTTCTACAGAAATAGACTTTAAATGGTATTTTGATTTGATTAATTTGAAAAAACAGTAATATTAAGCAGAAATAACACTATTTATACAGTACTGTAGTATATGCTCCACTGAATATCATGATTCACACTTACAGATTCACACTACAGTAAGTTAACACGAGTTATTTTCAACTTTGGATCTCATTTCCTACCTTTGTTACTTTGTAACAAACTTAAATTAATAGTTAACAAGCTCTTACACTGAAACCTTAACCTGAACACTTTCAACAAGGGAGATTAAGAGTATTTTTAGTCTTCCATTGAATCTCAAATTTCTACCAGAGGAAGATTACAACCCTTACAAGCAAGTGTCCGTTAAGTAAGCATTGCTGTGTAATATCGGAGAACGGGGTGGCCAACCTGTGGCTCTTCAGAAGTTAATATGCGGCTCCTTGTATAGGCACCGACTCTGGGGCTGGGGCTACAGGCGTCAACTTTCCAATGTGCCAGGGGCGTGCTCACTGCTCAACCCCTGGCTCTACCACAGGCCCTGCCTCCACTCCACCCCTTCCTGCCCCCTTCCCTGAGTTTGCCATGCTCGCGCTCCTCCTCCCACCCCCGAGGCCCCTGCATGCCATGAAACAGCTGATCGAGAGGTGGGGGAGAGAGAGGGAGGCACTGATCAGCAGGGCTGCCGGTGGGTGGGAGGCGCTGGGAGCAGGGTGGAAACTGATGGGGGGCTGCTGATGTATTACTGTGGCTCTTTGGCAATGTACATTGGTAAATTCTGGCTCCTTCTCAGGCTCAGGTTGGCCACCCCTTGCGGAGTACGTACAACTTAACGGCAGCCACAGTGAGTGTCATTTACCCATGTCCTCCGACTACCTATTTAGTTCTTTTCACCATCGTACAGGAACCTACATTATACAGAGCACATGAAACAAGTTTCTCTTTGAGAAAGGCAACACTGAGAAACCTATCTAAGTGTTATAAGATCCATTATACTTTGATCCTTCAATATTATGGGCCTAAATTTTGCATTAATGCTAAATGCAGTGATACCAGTTGGACAAATAGGAAGCCAGTGACAAGTCTAGCCTATCCCATACATTTGTCCAACCTACAATATTCCCATTTAACCTGCTTCCACCCCCCACCCCCCCCGCAAAAAAGATGAGGACACATGGAAATCTATTGCTTTCCTAATATTACTGTCATGTAAGCAATTATTGTGCTTTGCAAAGAGATGTTATGAGATTAGAATTAAGCAGTGAGGTTGTCCATAGACCAATCACTGTACAATGTACACTGTACAGCTAAGATGAAGTCGGAACACTCATGCCCAATAGCAATTGCAGCTGGAATCCTTCATACGAAAACTTGGCCGACAACAAAGTAAGAAGCTTACTTGCAGTATACGAACCTGTTTGAAGTATAGGGAATTAATTTGTGGGGTTGAAGCATGAACAGAACAGGTGGGGAGAAAATAAGGAGGTCTAAATTTGCAACAGTTAGCTAAACAAGAAAACAGATAAAGCAGACAGTTCTCCCTCTATATTTTTCTTCCCAGTATGTTATTGAAGAATATTACTTACAATTATAACTACCTGGTGAGTTTAACTGCTCTCAAACTGCCTAAACTTAACATAAAATATGCCTACTAAGTTTGCCCCCTTACAGAGCCACAGTCCATTTATACTGTTAGGGAGGAAACATACAATTTTCTTTTTGGCATGACAAAGTGGAGGTCTGCCAGCTTTCCAAACATGTTCTTCGAAAGCGAGGCTGCTATTACATAGGTATCTAGGGGGCTAGTATAGCAGTGCTTCAAGCAAACAAATCATATACAATGCCAGCCGTCCACCTTGGAGATAGGTTGACTTTTGGTTTAAGTTTTCAATATAAATATTTGATTCAGGGGTTTCTCCCTTGGGGATAGTGGTTTATATAGTTTGATAATTTTCAGATCTAACGGTTGAGTATTTAATGTATTAAATATATTGATCAATATGATGGTAAGAAAAATACTCATAAGACACGATACACTAGTAACCTAAATATTCATTGCACAGATCATCATGAAACTATTAACTTTATCCTGTTTGGGTTAAAAAATAGCTTGGTTTCCATCCAGACCATATTGGCACAGATACACACAAAAGCTCTGCCCAAGCTTATGTCATAGTCTTCACTAACATATTGGCAAACCTGATTCAGAGTCATCTGGTTTCATTAAAGAATCTTTGCGCAGTTCTACATGCAGAAAGGAGACTTTTAAACATTTGGCACAGGTTCTAGACTTTTCATATGGTAAGTCTAATGTTTAAGGAAATCTAAAGCAACATGTTTGGAACTGGTCAGCCTAATTTAGAAGTTTTTGCCTCTTCAACCCACAATATTGATATACTGCCCACGTTGTTCAGTAGAGATGGACCTGAACTGGAACGTCAAGCTCTTTATGAAAGAGGTCCTACGGAACCCACATGAGTTTTATCTTCAATCATAGGATCGTTATAAAGGTCACAAACCTTGTAGGTAAGGGAAGAGGTTGAGTTCTGGACCATAACCCTTTCTCAAATTTTTGATTCCCTATTACCTAGCAGTAAACACTATTAGGGTAGCTGCTTCAGATGCTGAAGTATCAAAAATTTAGCCACAGGTTCTAAACAGCTGTTCAATATAATGGCAACTCACCATACCAGATACAATAAAAATGCTTCAGGACTAAGAAGTGCTTGTACCAGCAACCAAGTGAGAATATAAATTACAGGTTTCCCCAAGACTGCTACTAGCCTCTCCCCGAAGTAAGTTTAGTAAAGAAAAAAAAAAATCAAGCTGTAGATCACATGAAATAGTATTTTTACAAATTGAGCATGTAGCTAATTTTCTTCCCAACACCAAAGTAAACTACAGCTCAAATTGTGTTGTTAGAAAACTTTTTTTTTTAAAAATTAATACGTCAATTTGGCAAATATTTTAACTGGAACTTACCTAAGAAAACAGAACTCTAACCCTTATGCAATTACTTTCAGATATAACAATGTAAGGATATTTTCTACACGGGAAAGCCTGCAGATTTCCAACAGCTCCAATTTCACTGTGACTGAAGTAAGCCTCTTTGTTCAGACCAGTCAGCAGTTAGAAGGAACTAAAGACTGCTGAAATAGTCTTCCATGAAGGGCAAGGAAAATGTAATGAACAACAACAACAAAATTAAAAAAAAAAAAAATACAGGCTCTAGGTATGTTTCCCATAGAGTCCCACCTTGATATACAAGTACTCTACTAATGGGAGAAGAGTGCATAATGCTAGCAAAAACCATACTTCTTGCTCACAGTGGAGTAACTAAAGCCAGATGTGGCTTATGGGGGGGGGGGCAGTTATGTCATATGCTGGGTTAGACTCACTCAATTCAAATGATCATGCTACTAGTAAAACCACTTACTCATTCTTATCTCCATCTCCCAAGAGGCTAAACTATCCAGAACACACCAAGCAACTTGTGTTTCCTTCTAGTTCTCTGCTTACATTCAAGGTTATTTACCGTAACCCAAAAATCTAAGAGATCGGCCAAACCCTCTGTTATGTGAAAGCTGAATACAAGAACCTACAGATTTGCATATTTTCCACCTGAAGCCACACACTCAGCTCAGTTCTCAACACTTCACTTTTCCAAGCACTAGAATAAGATCTTCAACAGTGTCTAACTGACCTAGAATCCTAAGCCACAGTGAATGTCAAGTGGCTCCAGATGCTAAAAGTCTATGTCCTTTGGACACTTGAGCGCCTAAGTCACTGAGTTAAAATTTTCCAGTAGTCCCTATGTATTTCTTACATATACTTGAAAGGGAAGGGTACTTGTGACTCTTGCCCGAGAATGATAAAAATTCCATCTAATTTTGGATAAATGAAGGTACAACCATTGAAACACGTCTAAAATAGATATTTAATGGAATATTTTACTTTTATTTCTATATTACAGTAGCAGCTACAGACCCGAGTAAGAATCTGGGTGCCACGGTGTTAGGTGCTGCTCAAAATACACAGTTCATATCCTGAAGAGCTAACAGTCTGACTCAAGTCAAGACACTCAATGGGGTTTATCTGTCCTGAAGAAGGGGTGGGCGAGAGTGGATCAGTGAAATGCTATGACATAGGCCAGCAACTGCACAGCTGAATTGTTTTAAAGTCAAGGACTTTTTGATAGGCTGGAAAGCAGGAGCCTTTGTAACAAGCTAAGCTTATATTTACAAGTCTCATTTTTAAAAGTATTATGATTAAATCTATTTCAGATAACTACCAAGTTTATATAGGTACATTTAGCCAGCAATTTTTAGCAGCCCTTTTCATCCAGCACCTAACTGTGCAACTCCGCTTGCTGCTCCTGATATGCCTTTTCACCTTTTTGTATTTTTGAAATGCTAGCAAGTTTAACTGATTAGTTTTCATGCAGTACTTTGGCTTTCCCAGTGCATGCGATGTTCATCAAAATTTTTAACTTTTCAAAAGCGAGCCACATAGCTGCATTAAAATTTTGATCCACTGGTACAAAATAATTTAGTTCTTCTGTTTAAGTACTGCAATAGATTAATTGTTCCATTTTGGTATTTTACATTAATCTAAAGCTGAAAAATGATCTTGGCCACTGAGCTGCCAAGTGACCATATGCAAATTCCTTCACCTTTCTGCACTTCTAATTTACCTTCCAGCTCACAACATAAACAGACAAGACAGATTTAAGGGCATTGACCATTTTACTATGCTTTTGTACAGTGTCTGGCACAATGGGACTGTGATCTTCGTTGGGGTATCTAGGTGATATGGAACACAAATACATAATTTACAGCTTTAGCTCTTCCTCATTAGAATACTGTACTTAAACATTTCAAGTCCAGAAAATTCAATGTTAAGGTTCCACAAAAATATCTCTCTAATACCTAATATTCACACATTAATACTGTGTATGGATATGTACAATTGGTACCTTATGCGAAAGCTTCTGCTTAAATTTCAGAAAAAGCATCTGTAAATGCAGAAAAATGGTATCTAAGCTACAGAACACAGTGGTGAATAAGGAAAGTATGTGCAGTTAAAGGGTTCATCAGCTCTGGATTTGGGAGTGCACTGTTTAAATGTATCACTTCCCAAGTTTTGGTAAGTTGTTTATAAAGCTCCATAAATGTTCAAGTATTCAATCAGGAATACCATAATTGATATATCCTCCACCCAATTCTCAATCTCATAAAGCTATTCAAAGAAACTATTCCTTGGAGAAAATAAATGAACACAAACTGGTTTAGTCTCCTGATTAAATGGCTTGACAAAGTATTCAAAAAAAAGTTTGATATTTATTCTCATTTGTCAAGCTATATCCAAAATGTTTACGCAATTGGCCCTTCAGCAGTACAAATAAAAATTATCTCCTGGCAGACCACACATGGAGCGTGAGGCAGTCTGGAGATACAGGGTGCCAAAACAGAGTTTTTAATAGAAAGTTACAGCCTATCCTGTGAAGTTGCTACATCTTAAACAATCCCAGCCATTTGCACTATGAAGGCTGCCAAGACTTTTTCAAATAAAGGTTTGCTGGGACATGAAGAGAGGTAGGTTTTACTGATGTTTTAACTTATTGTCAAACTTAGACATTCTTGACAGAGAAAATTAACTTGATGTGTATTCAACATAATGCACAGGGAAAAATTAGTAAGTTCATTTTGTAGAACTACTGGATGCTAATTTACTAAGAAGCTCTAATAAGTAACAGGTTACGAAGTTGAAATACTGGTTACTAAGTTGTCAGTAACCTAAATTATGAATTGTTTCTCAATTGAAAATTGTGTCAATGTACCTTCCTAGTCTTGCCAAGGTGTATTTCTGGACCTGCTGTCCCAATGGTGAAAATTAGTAAAAGCTTGGTGCCTCTCTGGGCATAGATGTCTAGAAAGGAAGAAATAAGATAGATGTACAGAAGATTTTATATTGTACAAGCTTCTAAGATGTGGTGGTTTCTTGTACTCTGAGATCTTCACTTTCAAAGGGATACGCAAGTGTAGATTAATTTAATGGTTATCATTGCTTCTCAGTTTCCTAGACATAGCTACTTTTTGAACATAAAACTACCTCCAAAAGTTCATTTTTCTGTTGGGGGGGGGGGGGAATTTTCAACCTCTAACTGAGTTTCTCAACTCAAATGACATTTTAAAAGAACTTGTCAGAGAAGAAATTGCTGCATTTACAAATCTGTTACTGTAACCACATGACTTCCATATCAAACCTTTCCAATTAGAACGTGTTTTTACTTCCATTATGTCTTCCTATGGACATTAATCTTTCAGGCCCAGACACTTCGCTGTCATTGTAATGGCTTTACTTCATGGCCCCAAAGAACAAAGATGATGTTGTTCAGCATTCATCTGTATGTTGAAAAGCACTCATGCCGTCCCAGGAGAGAGCAGTGTCTGGAATAACTTTATTTAATAGCAAAAAAAGATACAAAAACAAAGGCAACTAAAATTCTGCTTACACTCATCAATGTAGTTCAAGATTAATCAACCAGAAGCATTTTCTTCAGTGGAAGGACTCGAGAAGAAGTGCCCTCTGATACCTGTCTGAGCTTCCTGATGTGGCTGTGGTTTCTGGTCTGACTCAGAGCCTGTCCCCATATAGTTTTGACAGCCCCTGTTATGGCCTCCTCACTCCCACCTTTCCCTAAATAGGAAGCCTTAGACTTATGTTCTTACATGCCACCTCTCTTTGTTCAGAAAGATAAGGGAGCACGGGATTCAAGTAATTCCTTCACCTGCACAGGCTGTTAGAACTCTTTCTTGTCACCTGACCACCTTTGGGCCCTACTGGCCTGTCTCTTACAACCTAGGCTGAATCTGTTCTCCAGCCCCACACTCCCAGGAAAAGCACTTCAACACCAGCTCCCACTCTTTCAGGCTCTCCTGTGCTCCCTGTAAAAGTGGCTATTTCAGCCTCCCTTCCTCACAGCTCCTGCCTAATAGCAGCCAGTATTTCAAGTCAGCCCCGGTAGCAGGTTCCTCCTCCATGCCAGCCCCAGCTACTGCTCCATTCTGAGAAAGGACGGTGACAACTCTCCTCCTCCTACCATATCAAGACACCATCCAGGAGGCAGAACAAAAGGCTCAGTTTGTGTCTTTCCCTTTAAAGATGTGCAGATCTACTCAGGGATCTCAAAAAGAAAAGGAGTACTTGTGGCACCTTAGAGACTAACCAATTTATTTGAGCATAAGCTTTCGTGAGCTACAGCTCACTGGATCTCAGTCACTTTTGAAGGACTGGCTGCAGCAGCGTGGTGACACTACGCAGTAGGAAAGATGAAGTCCCCATTCCACTGCAACTAGGTGTTTTATTCTTCGCTTCCTGTAGAAAACCGTAGTATCGCTATACCCCCTGGTATAGCTAATGTATTCCACACCAGAGAGCGCAACATTTCAGCAGTAAGCGATGCAGTGATTGATTGTTGTAATTTGTTTGGCTTGTGAAAATTCTAGAAAGGTTAGGAATCAAAGATTCTGCAAAAAATATAATATATTGACTTTCCATCCTCTGAGCTAGCTCCTGATCTAAATAAAGAGGCATTTTTCCTACTCATCCCATCTTTTTGTAAATAGACCAGTATGACACCATTGTATCCATATAGCAGAAACTCTTGAGAGTGTCTCCGAAGTGAATCATTACTTCCTTTACCAAAATCAGATGGCCTAGGAAAGCTGTTATTTCCAGGAATTGTTCAGTTGATCCCTGAAATTAACTCCTAAGATTTCACACAAACCTGAGGCCAGAACGACTGGCCTGCAATTCCCACTACGTTACAGACCATAATTTGACACATTTGCCACCTTCCGATCTTTCAAAGGAGAAACGGCTGTCAAGACTCAGCCTGGTTGTTTTAATACTTCTGCTAAAGCCTCGTTGGTTTTAGCCCAGTCTCAGGGCTTGCCTACACTGGCAATTTACAGCGCTGCAACTTTCTCGCTCAGGGGGGTGAAAAAACACGCCCCCCCCCGAGCGCAGCAAGTTTCAGTGCTGTAAAGTGCCAGTGTAAACAGTGCGCCAGCATAGCTGCGCTCTCAACGCTAGTAGCTACGCCCCTCGTGGGGGTGGGTTTTTTATAGCGCTGGGAGAGCTCTTCCCCAGCGCTGCGCCACGACCACACAAGGCATGTTAAAGCGCTGCCGCGACACTGCTTTAGTGTTGCCTGCGTAGACGAGCCCTCACTATGAACGCTTTTCCTACATCTTCAGCCAACTCTTTTGAAAAGCTCATACTTAAGTTTTAGGCAAAATCCTCTCTAATCGTGAAGATTACTGCAGAAGAGGGACTATTCATATTTCCTCCTGTTTGAAACTCTTAAGAAAACCACATCCAAAAATCTCTGCAAGATAAAATCCTCCTGCCAGTGAAACACAAGTAGCATATTGTGAATCTGCAGTAAAAAACTAAATTTGACCCACAGGACTTAAATCTGATACTGCCACTGGACAGTTTCACAGGACCTACTTAGCGTACAGGGACAAAACTGACATCCTTCTCCCAGGTGCAAGAACAAATACTGAGATTGCAGGAAAGAATTACAAATCAATTTTACCAAGTAGAAGATAAATGAAGAAGATATTTGGATGATCAATTCTAGAAAAAATGTCTCTACTATCAGAATTGCTAGGAAGAGGAATTTGCATTTAAACACCTGCAGAAGGGACACTAGTAACAACTGATTGTGAGCAAAGTCCAAAATCTGAGACAAACTCTTGTCCCACCACTTAGTGCCCGCAGAAGCTTCTTAATATTACTGATCTTACAGCTCACTTTCCAAATGTAAAAGTTGATAAAGAAAATCAAACTAATTTGCTTGTGTGGTGGGTCTACAAATCCGTTTATGGTCATGAACTTGGATCAGAGACCACAGAGACTGAAAAACCAAAATTAACTGACTGATTACACTGTCATAAGGCTGTGTGAAGCATGTTGTAGACTGACAGAGGAAGACAGAGGATGGATCTACCTATGAAAATTGGCCACTTGTTAAGTAGTAGTACTTGGTTAGACAGGATTTACCCAACAGGAGATGGCCAAGGTTAACTGGCCGAGTAACATTGTCCCAGTTTGCACTAGTGAACTGATGTCTTGTGCACTGAAGAGCTCCCAAAGCAGCAGAACCTAGGCTGTGTGCGTGCAAGTGAGAAATGTGTTATCTAACAATTGTGAGCGTTACATGCACATTGGAGAGTTTATTCTAGGTATTCAATGAGACTTGGTCTACACTACAAAGTTTTGTTGGCATAGCTATGTCAATCAAGGGTGTGAAAAAACCATACCCCTTGCCGAGATGGCTGTGGTAGCAACCCCTCCCCCAGATGAGTGCTTCTGTCAACACAGCTAATGTCATTCAGGAAGGTGGCATTACTACGCTGAAAGAAATCTGTCAGCATCAGCTGCACTTACACTAGGGGGCTCTGCCAGAATAGCTACACCAGCAAAGCATTTGTAGTGTACACCAGGCCACAGCTGGAATGCAAGTTCTACCAATCTATTTAAATGGTATTTAATGGCCTACAGACGTGTTCCCAGCAGACTTGCACTCTTGAGTCGTCACCTCACTCAATTTTATTTATCAAAAACATGGCACATCCAAACCAACAATTCATCCTATTTTCCAGTTACCTTTTCTTGGTCAGCATAAGTAGGGAAATTTAATAGATTTTTACACAGTTTAACCCATCCTCCCACCACCACTTACTGTGCCAGTATTAGGTAGCCAATACTTGTGCACTACCCCAAAAGAACAAGACCACCACTAAAAACAACTTGTACATTATCCACAATTAACTAACCTTAGCTGAGACACGTGGAAATGTTCCCAAAAATCAGCTGTTCGTCAGCCCAGACACCAGAAATGGATAAGTTCAAAATGGTCTTATGACCAAATGGTTAAAGTTAATTCAGACCTACCTACTGGACTGACTTATATCCCAACTACTTTCATGAATGAATGACATGCAAGTCCTCATGCAAGCGTGTGTTATTTGCTATAGGGATGACAACTGGCTTTGCAGATAGACCATAACCATTTAAAACCATTCAGGCCAAGAACATCAGGCCAGACATTCCTGCACTGGCATAAGTGGGGAAAACCATATTTCTGGCAAGCACATTTTTATCTTGGCAAATTTCCCTGAGGTCGTACCTAAATAAAACTGCAAATATTTAAGGGAAGCAACTGAACTTCTCAGTGACAAAGGACAGGAGGAAGATCACAGTCAGCTTGAGAGCACAGCCCAAATCAAATCTTAGATTTCTGAGACGCATCTGGGTGATTAAACTTGAGCCTAATGGAATATGACTTCAGGGTAGCTCAATGAAATACAAGGGGCTCATGAGGGAAACCAAAGCTTTTTCAGGTGAGTGGAAGCATCTTTAGAATTTCAACTTCCTTTGAAATATGTAGGAGTTTTTCGCTTTTCTTGTTGAATCCAGATGCCAAATAGATGCCAAAATTTTAAATTTGCAGAGCGCTCCAGTGCTGCTGCTGCTGCTCAGAAACGTCCGTAAGGTGACGCAGAGTGAAAGCTGACCACTCCTCAGCACACACGGTTTCAGTGGATAACAGCAAAACAAGGAGGCGACAGAATGGTTTCATTCTGTTGCTGAGCCAGGCACCGGGTAAATGATTTTAAAAAAAAAAAAAAAAAAAGGTTAAAATAATTAGAGAAGCCAAAAACTCTTCCCTTAGAGCAGCCAGAAGGCTAAGAAGAGGGTAAAAAAGACGTTTTAAGTTTTGCAGGTGTGCACGGTTGACTGGAAGCACTTGAAGAAATTGGTTACAGCAATGATGTATAATCAAGAAGTTGCAGTCTGAGGGGGAAGTAGTACGAGGAAGACAGGAAGGGAAAGAAAGTAACAAAAGCAAGGATTATAGTAAGTAGTGTTAGTGGCAACACTAAACAATTAGTTTATTTAACTAATTTTGCCTGCATTCATCTAACTCTGTATTAATATTTGTGACAGGTTTCAGAGTAACAGCCGTGTTAGTCTGTATTCACAAAAAGAAAAGGAGTACTTGTGGCACCTTAGAGACTAACCAATTTATTTGAGCATAAGCTTTCGTGAGCTACAGCTCACTTCATCGGATGAAGTGAGCTGTAGCTCACGAAAGCTTATGCTCAAATAAATTGGTTAGTCTCTAAGGTGCCACAAGTACTCCTTTTCTTAATATTTGTGGTGTTCTACCAATTCTACAGCTAATCAGTCTCCAGCAACCATGAATACCAAAGGCTTTTGTCAAATACACAGAGCACAAATTTCTGTTCAGCCAGCTTTCAGTTATAGTAATTCAACAGAAGCTGACTAAGTCACAATGAAAACCAGCGCACAACTGTTTTGTTCCTTTAAATTGCTGGGACATGACCAGTAGCACCAGTTTTATTTGCCCTGGCTAGTAAGCTTAATCCTCAGGCTAGCAGGTGCCAAATAAGCTTCAGCTCATGCAGACAAGGAAAAGTAAGAGTGGAAACTTCACAGGAGCCATAAAATACTTTTAAAGGGCTTTTACTTCTTCTAACAAAAGGCCTCAGGTAACACTACAGTGATTATTCAGGAGAGCTACTCTACTGTAAAAACTAAACTGACCTTGTTCATGCACCTCTCAGGATCCATTTCATTAGTCTTTTAACAAGAACATACTTAACAGGCATATCCTTCCCTCTCCTGTCTTCCTCCAAGTGAACTAAGTCTTTGCAGGAGGTTTCCAAGGAAACATCAATGGAGATTCAAATCTGTTGTGAAATATTGCAAACAGCCAGTCAGAATAGAGTCCATTCTTCTAAATAGACCATTTAAATCTAATTCACATGAAGAGGTACAGGTCACGTGGTCCCTTTTTCAATGGAGCTGGCTATAATTTATTACAAGCATGCAAGTTGGCTTGCCACTACCTATTATGATTTACGGAAAGGTTCCATGGATTATGGGATGAGGACAACCCAGCAGAAATTAGTTCAGTTTACAAAACCCCATTTGATTGCATCAAATTCCTGCGACATCACATGCCAACACTGGGATGTAGGGGAGTATAAAGTTACTGTTATATACACTATGAGAGCTTGCCCTTTATTTTTCTCCATACCACTCGATATTGGATGTCACCATGCAGATATAAGAAAGGCCATCGTTGCTCCAAAGAGCTTATGTTCTAGAAAGAATGAGGAAAGGAGGTGAAGGGTGAAGAAAAAAAACAGAACATACAAGCAAAGGAAGCATTATCATAACAGCAGAACTGACCGTGGTCATTTCTATGGAAACATCTGTATGTCCTTCTTTGGGATAATACTATTTCTTTGTCTGGCCTGACACACTGGATTTGAGTGCTGCAAAAGGTAACTGTGATGAACTGGAAAAAAAACATCAATCCCTTGTACAGAAGCATGGGTTAATGACTCATTAGATGCTGCTATATGACTTCAAATGAAGGCAAAATGGATTATAGTAGTTTAAGATAGAGTAAGTTACACACTGAATACTTTGAGTAATTTTTAGTCTGGACTTGAACCACCAAGTTAGTGATAAATACCATGCTCTCTCCAGGGTGCCAGAGTTTGCAAAAGAGAAGAAATGTTCAGTATTATCCTTCCTCTCCCCTCCCCAGCTTAACTGTTAGTTAAGGCTAAACATCGCACTTAAAGCATATTCAGTGATGTACAGTTGTGCAGAACTTCAGCTGGAACATATTTAATACCATAAGTAACTTGAATTTGCATTGAAGGGGAAGCAGGAAAACTTGTATGCTTTAACTCAACTGCAAATTTGAAGTGTCTCAGAGTTCTTTTTCTCAGGAAGCTGGACGAGGAAGTGCAATACATCAAAAGTTTATGAGATTTGCTCCTTCAGCTGAAGTATTTTAAACCCATTTAATATGTCATTCATTTCCTGGTGAATAGAAATACTGCATATTTTTAGTAATTACTTCGATCCACTTCCTCTGCTACCTCTATTGTTTAGAAACACATTTTTCAGGGTCAGCAACATTGACATATTTGAAAACTTAGTTAGTGCTGCAGTTATTCAGGTAAGCACACAACCAAGTTTTGCTTATACAGTTATTTAAATAAGGTACAGTGAATGAACACAGAAGTCTTGATTAGATGGAACTGTGCTATGGCAGTTAGGGACTACTTTTTTTTCCATATAGACGGCAGAAATTATGTACCGCCAAGGTCTTTTCCCCTCCCCAGGTAATAGAATTTGCTTTTCGTCTACATTCCATTTTTCTTCCAGTTAATTAAACTAAAATAAAATAGAATCTGCTTCTTATGATCAGATTGCAGCACCACTACCAAGACTTTTTACTGAAGGTGTCTGATTTTGCAATTTTTTTTTTTTTTTAAGATGTGGCATTTACAGGTGCAGGAAGAACTATGACCATAGGTGGTAAATAAAACCATTCAATGGGTAGTTTAGAAAACAGATCTTATTCCTATAAGACAGAGGCTTTAAAGAGTACCCTGATATCATATACCACACATGGTTAAAAGTCCACCTTCTGAAGAGGACATTGCCTGAGAACTGTTTCATAAGCTATGTTCCCCTCAAAGTTGCTGTATATTACTGGATGCAGGTACTCAAGCCTCTGAATGATCCTTCCATGGCTCAGAACAACCTGGGGCTGGGGGAAGAGCCCAGATTCTAGAATATGGATATTCCAAGCCGTCAGGCTGCCAGTAAATCGTTTCACATGGGAGATTTACAGACACATCCTGAAAGCTCGTTATCAGCACAGAGCATATGGACACGGTGGTTCAGGAGCTCTTTAGCAACCAGTTTTTCATGGGTATTTTGCTTCAATTCTATCTGCTCGGAAAGAGCATGAACATAGCTGAATTTTTACCTTGGGCCACAGTTGCTAGCTTACAGCAGACAACTGCTGAGATTGCAACATTGTGTAACGAATAGACAAAATAGAAGGTCACGTACCAGGCATGTGTATCACATTCTCACCCTACACTTGGGCAATTAAATTAAGGCCCAAATAATGGCAGAGCAGATGCAGCCAACAAAGCCAGCTAAGAAAGAAATTACTGAACAGAAAGATAATTCTACAGTAGCTGACTTACACCTTTTTAGGTAGTGAATGAAATTAGTCACAACCTACTACAAAAATCAAGCTGTTAACTATGTTCACAGGGTATTAAATATGGTAGGACAAAACATACCCATTTCTCTGAAAAGGAATGATGACACTTTGCTGCTGAGTGCATTTAAAATGAAGGTAGAGCAGACACAGAACCAAGTTACCAAGCAGTTTTAACAAGGTCAAAAATCTCCATCAAGAATGCCAAGTTACACATTTCACTACTGAGTGACTAATGGTAGAAACACATATATAGTAAGGCCACTTCAGGAACCCCAGTGCCAAGATTACTTGGTTCCTGCACCCATATTCCACTCTGAACGTCACTGGACACAACAACATGTATGTAAGTGGTTACATGAGCAGAGCTTTCCCCTTCACTGATAACCAGTGCCAATCCAGGGTATGTGTGCATGTACAGATGGGAAGGATTCATGTTAAATCAGTACATAAAAGGTTGTTACAAGGAGGAGGGAGAAAAATTGTTCTTCTTAACCTCCGAGGATAGGACAAGAAGCAATGCAGCAAGGGCAGTTTAGGCGTTAGGAAAAACATCCTAACTCTCAGGGTGGTTAAGCACTGAAATAAATTGCCCAGAGAGGTTGTGGAATCTCCATCATTGGAAATTTTTAAGAGCAGATTACACCAAACATGGAGTGTAAGGGACCTCTCGAGGTCCCTTCCAGTCCTATGATCCTATAAAATACAGAAATGCCTGTGAGTTGCTAGAAAGAGTCAACTAAACCCTTCAGACGCTGTCCCTAAAGGTTTGTTTCAGTGTTATACCTACCTCTTCCTCCGCTGTTCCCAACTAATTCAATTTATTACTCCCCTATTTGTGTGCCCCGCCCAAAGTCTTGTAGCCTTTTCCTTCAAACATTGCTGAGGTCCCAGCACTCAGATTATAGGAGAGAACCCTGATTCACTTGAACTTGTTGCAGTAGCACTTTATTCGAAGAAATAGGATGCACTGTCCTTGCAGACATAGGATTTCTTATAGATGAAAAATATTGCAAGGATAAAAAGATTATTCACAATGGCTTTAAGTGTAGCAACTCTGTATTCAGCAGTCAACAAATTAAGCCAATTCTCTACCCATCCCACCAATATTGCAGAACAAATCCCAAGACTTATTACAGTGGGTAGAAGAAAACTCACAGTCTGCACCTATAAAACTGGGTTTCGTATTCTTGGAACTACACCTGAACTTTCTCACAGGGAACAATTCACCACCTCCAATTCAAACTGGATTAAAATTTTCTCGGTCTTCTGTAGTAGAAAGAGAAGGAACTGAAGTCTCAGGACACTGGCTCCTTTACTTCACATTTCAATTGATAAATGTACACTGTCCATTATATTTAATCCTTACCATGAGTGAAGCAAAGAGTCACCTGAACTATAGGTATTACAGTAAGGCTTTAAGATTATTTTAACAACTGTGTAGAGGCTCGAGGTTTCCAGTAAGTAAGTTAACAGTGCACTGCTTCTTTAGTACTAGAAATTGATCAAAAGGAATGAAGGGCCATTTAAAATTTGTCAATACAACGGTCTCATTTAAGCAGCTGTCTTGATTCTCACCATAAATTCAAACCATGAAACTGCACTTCTTTTACCTAATGCATCAAAGCATTTGAGCATGCAGGGGGATTACAGAACACCAATGAACCCAGTATTGGCTTGAAACTGATGCTGTGTAAATTGGATGCAGCAAGTTTCAAGAACCAAAGGAATGCTTGGGGAACTAACATAGGGCGCATACAGCAACAGGCATGATAAAACACACTGTTGGCAGTAACACCAAACTGGTTAGCTTCACAGCTAGAGGCATCTTTAGTAACACGGTGCTACAAACACACAGTGGAACCTCTAGGGATCCTTGCAGGTAAGCTTACACTGGGCGCTTTAATACATTTTGGAGCCAAAAAATGACCCTCCCCTTTGAGATACTCTTTTCCATATTCAATCCATAGTCCCATAGCTATAGACAATTTATTATAAAGCCAATTTATTATAATAGTCCACCAAAGATTCTACTCTACATCACTAGTTTCTTGCCTTAGTCTAACACAGCCCCACAAGACACACACGGAACAATGTAACAGGGTGGCTTTCCCCTTCAAGGCTGGGCCTATCCAACCCTGCATACAGAATGAGGTATACCTGAGTTTTATCAGATGGCTTCCTGTAAGGGCAGGTGACTGCAGTGAAGGGGGGAAGCTCAGAAAGCTTTGGCAGAGCATGCAGAGGAAAGGCCATGAGACCAGGGAAGACCATGAGACCAGGCAAGCGGTCTCAGCCAGGGAGAGACCCTGACCAAAAAGGGGAGAGATTGCAAAGCTCTCCAGGCAGGGAAGGAGGAAGAGAAACCTGGTGTTGTATGGAGTTAGGAATGGATTTTGTTGTGGAATTTTGAAGTTTATTTTATCTTAATAGACTTAGTCCCCGAGGAGGGGCATTTTTGACTTCTAAAACAGGAAAGTGATTGAACTACAGGCTGAACACTAGCAGACTCCATACGAATATCCACTTGTTTTTATCGGTGTGATACATCACAAGTAATCTGTTCTTTTGATGCCTCTTGCAGAAAGTGTAGAGATGCACTACTTTAAGATACCAAAATCCAGAAACTACCAACAATTACTTTTATCACCATCATCATAGGTTCTGCCCTTCTAGTTGAACTCTCATTTCCAAAAGCCAGTATAGTCAAAAATGTCATGGTACTGCATTTGCTCACACCTAATACCCATAGCAGGAAGCCAGCAACTCAAATTCCAGTGAGCTTTTCCCACACATTGTCCTGTAAGCAGCTTACTCGAGGCTAGGTGTGTATTTCAAATTAGAGCCACCACGTGCAAAGTGCAGTAAACCAATTCAGGTTTCCATCACTACACTTTTTGTCTGTTTCCCCTGCTTCTAAGGCTATGTACACACTACAGCTTACATCCATATAAGTTACGTTGCTCGGGGGTGTGAATAAGCTATTCCCCTGAGAGGAGTAAGTTACACCCACACTGCTAGTGTGGACAATGCTATGTTGTCAGGAGAGCTTCTCCCACCGACATAACTTCTGCTGCTCGCAGAGGCTGGAGTAATTAAGTCAATGGGAGAGCTCTCTCCCCCCTTGGCTTAGAGCATGCTGCAGTAACATTGGTACAGCTGCCCCGCTGTAAGCTCTGTAGCGCAGCCATAGTTAACACAAAAAGAACACTGAACAAATCTGAACATTTTGTGATTCAATTAAAGAGCTAACAATACAATACAAAACAGACAATTACATTTCATTCCACAACATGGCATTTCGGCAGTTAAAATATTTACGTCTTTGTTAAAAGATTCAGTGGCCCATATCTGAGGAATTATTGTAAGTCCCTGCTGGTTTAGCTCCTCAAAGCTAACAGCTTCTACAAAGTTAGTTAAAAGAATAGCATTAGATGGGGATAGCATTAAGAAAACACAGCGGCAGTACATTGGACCCTAACAAGGAATAACCCACTTGAATGCTTCAAAAGTAAAATCTTAAATAATTAAGCTCTATAAACCTTATTCTCTTCAGTGTGATACTTCTGTACAGATATAAGTATGCTGGTGCTTCACAGGTCAAAAATCAAGTCCTATACAAAATGGTAGAAGGACATAAATGGATTACTTACTAATGAACATTTTTCCTTGAAATGTTACGCTGCTGTGCACAAAGTTTGTTACTCTGAGTACACTTCAAAAGGTGAAAGGAAAAAACTGCAATAGTAATAACTAACTTCCCATTTGTTTAGCTCCTTTAGTGGATCCCAAAGCACTAAAATTACATCAACATGATAGACTGTCAAGTCTTTGAGCCAGGAAGACAAGGAGGTACTTGCTCCTATGCTCCATCTTCAAGGTTTGTTTCTGCCACCCTACTGACGTTTAACATCAGCTTGCTTAATTAGCCCCACGGATTTCAGTGCAACTATTCACCAAGTAATGGACTGTCCAGTGTAAAGGGAAGGAAAACTGGGCCCTAACTGGGGAGTTCTTGATCAGCCGCAGCAATGTGAACTCAGATGTTAAGCGTAAAACCCTTCCTTTAAGCTGAGGGTCACTGATAAAAATCAAGATAAACACATGAATCATGTCCCCTTGAAAAACATGTCCCCTTGATCAAGGTCTGTTCCTGTCCATTGTACAAAACTGAGTGTATATATATATTTTTTTTTAAGCTCCACAGACTTGGGTCACCTGAAGCAGGTTATAGACAACTAAGCCAGTAAAATTGACAGTGCATTGCCTAAGCACATCTGCATCTGAAGGACCACGCTCCATTAGGCCTGTCACATGTGGACACCTCCTCCCACGTCCTACAACAATTTCTCATGACCTGCATGCTGTCTCAACTCCTCAGGCCAGCTTTCCTCGTCACACAACATCTAATTTAACAAGCAGTCAAACACTGACTGTCTGCAGTGCTGAGCCTACAGGCAGCTTAGCTACACTATTACCTTATGACAGCTACTGTCCTGGACTGGTGTCTGCTTTGCTTATCTCCCCTTGCACCTGAGAAGGGCCAGGAATGCTACATTGTTGTGATACAGAGTGCCTGCTTCAGGGAAGGAGACAGAAGAATAGAAGAGAAAAGGACAAATGAGAATATTCATTGTGACAATACATAACATGTATCTCTATTCATAACATTTTTATCTGTATCCAAAATGCTATTTATGTGCTTCATTCTTAAGACTGTGCTAGACTGACAAGTCCCACCCTTCCTTGACAGATAACCCCTCACCCACGAGGAGACAATAGACTGAAATTACTGGCTGGCTGCCTGGCACTAAGACCACATTGATCCAGCCAGTCAAACGGAGCAAGCATCAAGGTATCATCTTCTGATGACCCATGCAGCCAGCAGGGTCTGCCAGGAGAAACCCTCTTGTGCCACTGGGAAACAACACACATGGGCCCTGAAACAAACAAACAAATTCCCTCTGCAAGATGCAAGATCAGGGTCTCTTCCACAAGGGAGACTCATATACAAGATAGCCAATGCAAGTGAGCTAAAAGAACAGGTAAGCTGCCAACTAAGACCAGGATGGATCACAGGACGACCTCTGGTTTTTAAGAAAGTATGAGCTGTCTCAGTTGCTTTCTTGTAATCTAAGAGGAAAGCCTGTACATCTAACTTACATTTTACTGTAGTGTTAGATTAGTGGAGATGAAATATGGGTAGGGTGATCATATTTCCCTATGCTGAATACAGGACACCTGGTAAAATTACTCATATTCAAGTGAGTTCAATAGCAATCAGAACTATGCAGTACAAATGTTCAAACTAACATCAAGTTGACTGAGCTCCGTAAAAAAGCAATACTGCATAGTTGGATTATTTTTATTTATCTTCTCATCTTTAAGTCTTTTGGGTTCACAAAGGGCGGGGTGACACATACCCCCTGACCCCCGCCCTCCCCCACACACACACGGGGAGAGGTGACACACACACTCCCATATACCTCTCTCACACGGGGGAGCAAGGGGGGACCAACTGACCGACCCAACCCGCTCCCTGCCAGTCTCTCCTGGTAGCTGCCGCCGCATCTTCCCGAGGCAACATGTGACTGGGGGGGCACGCACGGTCACATGTCCCGCCCCAGATTTCTGCCAGGGGGGAAGGGATGACCTGGCCCTTGTCTTTGCAAAGCTCGTCTCTTCCCCCCACCCAAGTCCTCTGTGGCTGGAAGCAGCTTGTCCCTTCCTGCCTGCACAGTGTCGAAAGGCAGCTAACACCTCCAGGCTGCTGCTGGCATAACCCAGCCACCTCCTGTCCCACTCCCCAGCTACAGCACAGACAGGAAGGGGTTAAGCTTTAAGGACTCATTGTGCACCAGGGCACAGGAAACCTAAGTGCAGAGGCTTCCACAAACCTGGCCGGAGGGGCAGCTTGGCAGGGAGGGTGCCCAGGGGACAGAGCAGCCCCATGCTCCCTGGGGGCTGGGCCCAGAGCAGGGGGAGGGGAGGGCAAAGAGGGTGCTAAACCCCCTGTGGGCGGGGGGGGCGGGGAGTGGATCCTGCAAGTTCGGGGTGGGAACAGGCTGGAAATCGCTTCCCACCCCAGTCCAGAGCTTAGCAGCTTCCCCATGCCAGCGCTATGCAGGGCTTTGGCACATGCAGGGCTCGGCTCCTCCTAGCCAGCACCTCGGCCGGAGGGTCTTGGGCTTTCCCAGGGTACCAGCTCAGCCAGAGGCAATGAAGGGAAGGAAGGAGCCTGCCGGCCAGGCTATTGGTAAGCTCAGTACTCTGACCAGAGACTGCTTCTCCACCCAGGTCTGGGAGCAGGATGCGCCCTGCCATGGGGGATATAGAGGAGCAGAGGGGCTGGGGGGCGAAGGGGCAAAGCAGGGAGCGGACAGCGAGAGGGGAAGCACATAAAGGGCTGATGGGTGGGCAGCAGATGCGACACATAACCGGCTGCTGCCTGGCGCCTACTTGCACTCATCAATCACTGCAGCTCACAGCGTGCATCCAGTGGGGGCCAGAAACGGGACGGGGAGCAGGGCCCTGCTAGCCGAGAGCCGGCATGCAGCACGGACTGCGCTGATGGACCAGCAGGGGAAGCAGCTGGCCCCGTGCGCTGCAGCTTTACCCTACACCAGCATTGCACACCCACCCCTATCATTGGTCACTGGACCCACCACCACCACTCACCACTGGTGGGAAGGCAGCTGGCGAGCAGGGATCCGGCCTGAAGCAGGACCTGCCAGTATTGATGGGAAGGAGAGAGAAAATAAGAGATAATTTGCCCTTTTAAAAAAAAAATTGGGACACCTGTGGGAGGGCTTAAATACGGGACTGTCCCTTTAAAAACGGGACCTCTGGCCACCCTAAAGATGGGTAGGTTGCTGTGGAGACTAAATGTTGATCGGCTGTTTTCCGTTTTCTCTAATGCTTTGCTCCAAAATCTAACTAAAAACACTTGGTTTTAAGAAAGCTGCTGTTGGTCAATATTACTGGTCAGAGGTTCCCAAGGGAGGATGAAGCAGGCGCCCAAACACAGACAGGCTTGCACGGTAATAAGTGGTTGATACACATGGGTAGTGTATGGTCTAACAGTGGAAGCATGGAGAAATTCCACCCAGAGACAAATATGGGTGTAGAGGCCTAACGTGGGGGAGAAGAGGAAGGGAGGACTCACAGATGTGCAGCTAACCCCATAACTGCGACACTCACTGAGAAGGGGGATATGCCGTCAGTCAGAACCCTCCTATGCACTTGATTCCTAAGACACACAAAATACTGTCCATCTCCCCCCAGAGCATACGCTATCAGTCTAGTCAAAGAAAACAAACTGGACGCTATATTGGGATATCAATCACATAAAAATACTTTAACCGTTATTTCTGGTTTAGCAAATGTTGATGCCATGTACTTTTTGTTTTGAGTTTCCCTAATACCAAGTATTTAACAGCACTTCATGCTACAGGAGCAAACCATTGCTCACAATAGTCTGCTGGAGAAAAAATAGCCACTTCTTTAGTTTTTCAGGTTTAAAAGCATAGGACTGCACGACAGAGTGCTCACAACTCACCCAAAGCAACCAACTGAAAAGATGTTAGGGGCTTTGTGAAAGGCCTGCATCTGACCCCCACAAAAAACAGCGCCATCATCCGAAGGGTTTAATCCAGTTTAGCTGTGTGATGCTAACTCATTATTCTGGACGGTCATTCTGTAATAATTGGGGGTAATGCCTTTAAAAGAAACTCTTTTTAAGCATATTGTTAAATGGGAAATTACATCTGACCTGAAACAACTTAAGCTAGTTAATTATGACAGAAATTTACACATGCACGCAATCGGCAAAGATAATTACACCCCCTCCTCTGAATCTAACAAAGTTAGGAAACGTCCAATTTTACACTCTCCAGATATAATTCAAGTCTACATAACATCTACAACGTCTTGGATGTGAATATAATTTTCATATAACAGAAAACCATTTCCAGAGTGATTATACCATATCAAAAATAATTACCCTTTTGATAACCAAGTCAGACCTCGGAAGTGGTCTGAAGTGATCTACCAGGGGAATTTTGTTGTCCAATTGCTATTACACATATATCACAGCTTCACTATGGTTTTTTATCATGCATTTTCTGACCTTAATCCCCTGCTCCAACTAAATCCTACAGAATAGTCAACAAGAACACTTAAGAAGTCCATTTCAGCTTTAACACAGCCTTTTAAAATTATTCTACAAGCGACTACAGGATGCACCATCTGCCTTATGCCATTTATTTTCAGTTCATTCCTGTATGCCAAGCCATTCTCGAGTTTCTGCTTTAAATATTGATGCATTTTGCAGAAGGGGAGACCCACATGGAAATCTAGATCTCTGGCACTAAGCAGTCAAATCCAGTTATTTACTTTTTACGTCTTAATTCTGATTGAAGCTACAAGTACCTCTATCTGAATGATGAAAAGCCAAAATCAAGTCCTGTTACCTTTAGAGTTTTGACAATTTTCAACTGCAACTGAGCCAGCCTAACTGAACCTTCTGGACAAACTGCTGTCTGCGCCATGTGGCTGCTGTAGCCTTCGTTCTAACGTGTGATAGGATCTAGAGGTCATAGGGGATCACAAACTGAATATATGCGAACAATGTGATGGAATTGCAACAAAGGCAAATATTCTGCAATGTAATAAAAGAAACGTTCCATGTAAGACACATGAGTAATTGTTCCGCTCTATTTAGCGCTGATAAAGCCTCAGCTGCAGTACTGTGTCCAGTTTTGGGTGTTGCATTTTGAGATGTGGACAAACTGGAGAGTCCGGGGGGGTGCTCAAATATGAAACAGTTTAGAAGATACGTCCTATGAAGAAAGGTTAAAAACTGGGCATGTTTAGTCTTGAGAAAAGAAAATGGGGAAGGGCCTGATAGCTGTCTTCAAATAAGTTGAGGGCTATTCGAAACAGGATGGTGATCAATTTGGTTCTCCAAGTCCACTGATGGTAGGATAAGATGTAATGGATGTAATCTGCAGCAAGGAAGATTTAGGTTAGATATTGGGGGGGACGGGACACGGGACTTTCAAACACAAGGATAGTTAAATTCTGGAACAGGCTTTCAAGGGAGGTTGTGGGATCCCCATCATTTTAAGTTTTTAAGAAAAGGTTTGACGAAACACCTGTTAGAGATGGCTAGGTATATTGGCTCCTCTCTCAGCACAGGGGGATGGACTAGACGACCTCTTGAAATCCCTTCCAGACATACATCTCTACGATCATAGAACCATAAAGTTAGAACAGACCACAAAGGTCATCTAATCTAACCCCCTGCCAAGGTGCAGACTTTGTTGTCTAAACCACCCAAAATAGATGGCTATCCAGCCTCTTTTTGAAAACTTCCAGTGAAGGAGATGCCATGACTTCCCTAGGCAGTTTGTTTCATTGATCTACTGTTCTTACAGTTAGGAAGTTTGTCCTGAGATTTAATCAAAATCTGCTATGCAGTAGTTTGAACTCATTGCCTCTCTTCCTGCCTTCTGTGGCAAGAGAGAATAATTTTTCTCCATCTTTTTTATGGCAGCCTTTCAAGTATTTGAAGACCACTATCATGTTCCCTCTTAATCTCCTTTTTTCTCAAACTAAACATACCCAGTTCCTTCAGCCTTTGCTCATATGGCTTGCATTCCATCTTCATTGCTCGCCTCTGGATCCTGAGTCTGTAGTTCTATGAATAACTGACTGTTGCTAACACTGTATGACACAATATTCTTTGTTATGATAGGGCTTTATGTTTTACACAGGGTTGCTGATGTATAACTTTTTCTTGTCTATGTAGCAGCAGCACCAAAGCAAAACTAATATGAATAGAGTCTATGCTACTTTGCTCTTGCTCTGCACAGAGAGGAAATGCCCAGTGTTAGTTTGGGCCACGATAAAAACTCAACTCAGCTGTAAGCTCAGGGGCAGGATTTTTGGAGGGTGAAAACAAAAGGGTAACAAAGGAAACATAAGAGGCATCAAAGAGGTCACACAAAATGAGGGCAGTGAGATGGAGCAGAAACGAGTAAAACAGCACTGACTTGTGTAGCGTTAGAGTGAACGAGAGTATTTCAGTTGCTTTCAACGACTCCTTTTGAATTGTACTGTTTGCTGAAATTAACAAAAGCTTTTATGAAAGGTCTTAATCTCCATTAATTTGACAAATCTGCTTCTGTCCAGGATTAACACTGAGCAGAATAAATATTAATGAATAATATAAACCAGACACCTTTAAAAGTAGACAGCTAGCGTCAGCTTCAAGCCTCCAGCCAAGCCAGTTACCATGCCTAGCACAGTCACTAGGGCAGCACACATGGACCAAACAATCCAGAAAGGAATTACATACAATGAGAACTTATAAGAATGTGGCAGGAGAAACTAACGAAGCTATGCAGAGCAATAGACACAATGCTCATGTATTTGGGACACAGACAATACAGCAGACTGAAGATGCCTGTGATCATTGTGTCAATATAACACAGACACATTAAATAAACCATGAAGTTATAGGGAACAGCTCTGTACATCCTACACTACAGTGTTGCTTCTGTTCCACAATTATGACTAGGGCTTTAAGTCAGGTGAGGCAAGGTAGAATGATTTACTACACCTAAAATTAATGGCTGAATCTGTGCTGGGGATGGTTCTGAAGTGTTTTACACCACTGGTAACATCAGTTCAGTTGAACTAGTGTCAGGAACAGTGACAGCTTTAGTTGTTGATGGGCCACCAGCTGCCAATGCCTTTCACCACAGATTCAGCTGCCAGTAGAGTTAGGTGACACCATGCCAGCCAGCTGCTACTCTACAGCTCCCATTGTTGCCAGCCTCAGCGTTCACAACAGCAGGGAACTATTTCAACAGTCTCCTGGATGGAGGCAAGTCTGGCCTGTGATAGGCTGGCCTGCAAAAGCGTCAGGAGAGAGGAAAAAATGACTCTAGAGATGTAAGGCTCTTTCATTGCCCAGGTCTATACTACAAAGAAAAAAGCAACTTACGCCGTCCCAACTCTGTAAGTGTCTACACTAAAATTTCACTCCCGCCGACATAATTCACCCGCTACACCGACTTAATAACTCCACCTCCACAAGAGGCGTAGAGTCAATGTCAATGTAGTTAAGTCAATGCAGTGTCAATGCAGGTCAATTCAGTTGCTTACATCTACTGTTGCTGGCTTTCAGAAGCCATCCCACAGTGCCCCACACGGACAGTTCTACTGGTGGAAGCACTACTGGTGAGGTCAGGCATCGCCAACACAAGAAGCAAAGTGTACACACGCACAAGCGATGTAACTGCTGTGGTGGCTGTATGCTGACATTAGGTCAAATATATTTTGTAGTTTAGACAACCCCATTGTAAGTAAAAGAAGCTACTACCCTTCCACTGCTTCAGTTACTGTCCTTGAGGTAATGAGACTGCTAAATCCTTCCCACTTGGTGCACAGGCTGCTTCTGAACAGCTCCAACTGTCCTTTCATCCTGCTCTGACTACTGATCTATGTCCGGCCCCTTGGGTGTATGCATTTCATACCTCTAATGAGCGCGATAAAGCACAGACTCTCCCTTATCTCTAAAAAAAGAAAAGGAGTACTTGTGGCACCTTAGAGACGAGCAAATTTATTAGAGCATAAGCTTTCGTGAGCTATAGCTCACTTCATCGGATGCATGATGAAAGCTTATGCTCTAATAAATTTGCTCGTCTCTAAGGTGCCACAAGTACTCCTTTTCTTTTTATGGATACAGGCTAACACGGCTGCTACTCTGAAACCTCCCTTATCTCTCAAATCCAGCCCAGAGGCCCAAACCGCACAAGTGGCCTCCACTCCATTCTAAAGCTCTACTTTACTTCTCCCAGCCTCCTTTCAGACAGCCCATCTCAGGCCGCTCCATGGCTCTCCACAGAGACTTGCAGGCACACTCAGCTTTCTCACTGTTCTAAGTCATAGAGCACTGTTTTGGTAGCCTGGTCCCTTTTCCCTAGCAGGTCCTGCTTCCAGCCAGCAGTCACATCACCCCTTAGGAACTACAGTTACTAGACAGTCAGCCCTCGCACAAGGGATCTGTTGGCACATGTCAGCCCTTAAAAAGGGCACAATATTCTGCGAGAAAAGGATCAAAAAGGACGTTGATAAGGGTTCACAGAGGAACCACAAGAACGACTAAAGGATTAGAAAACATACCATATAGCGATAGACTTAAGGAGCTCAATCTACTTAGCTTAACAAAGAGAAGGTTAAGGCATGACTTAATCACAGTCTATAAGTAACTCCACCCCAGTGGACTGCGACCTTGATGTGGTGGAGCGGCTTGAGTGCCCCCATGATCCTGAGAGGGATGCCGTCGGGAGTCTAGCACTCCTGGCAAGATCACCCAAGGCAGCAATGTCGAAGGTGAGGTTCCAGAGGAACAGCAATCCAATCCCCCCTCCAATCAAAGTCCTCAACGACATATCAGGCGGGTGAAAGCTGCAGCAGCATAAAGATCTCCAATCGTTTTTGTCTCCTTGCCATTGAATTATGATCCTCATGCTGTCAAGCACCGTGTGGATATTGGTATGCAATGTTGTCTCCACATTAAAAGAATTTACACACAGACATCTTCCATATTCAATCAACTCCCAAAGCAGACCATGTTCTCACAACTAAGCCATGGCCAATAGACAAGGGGCAGGCAAAAAAAAAAAAAAAGCGTTTCAAGGACATCCATTCATGGGACAGTCAAATTCATGGGAAACCCAAACCCTCAACCAATCAAAATGGAAAAAAACCTTGTGGCAAGGATCCTAATATTTTGAGATCTAATGGAAACAATAGGAAATGGGAAAACAGGGAAAAAAAGCACTGCAGCTTGACTCAATAATCCAGATCCGCCCCTTCCACTGGGAAATGTCTGCCCCAACTCTGACAAGATCTGTGGGTCCCAGATCCATCTCATTAACCATCTGAAGATCTACCAGCGATAAATGGTTATTCATTTTATGAAAGACAATCATCCTCGAACACTGAAAGATCACTGACCACCACCATAAATAACTACATGGGGAACAAGTATTTGATAACGGGTTCCTCAGCTTAGCAGACAAAGGTATAACATGACCCAATGGCTAGAAGTTGAAGGTAGGTAAATTCAGGCCAGAGATAAAGCGTAAACTTTTAACAGTGAGGGTAATTAACCAAGGAACAATTTGCCATGTTTTCTGGTAGAGTCTCCTCACTGGTCATTTTAAAATCAAGATGGCTAATTTTTTTTTTAAATGTATGCTCTATGAATCATTTTGGAGAAGTTCTATAACCTGTTATACAGGAGGTCAGACCAGATGATGACCATGGTCCCTTCTGGCAATGAAATTTATGAACTTCAGGTTGAGCATGGATTCTAGAGAGTGATGAAGTGACACCAGTAAAAAATTTTCCAGAAAGGTCTCTTACAGTTAAACTCTTCCCTGCAACTATGGTGAAATTAAAGCATTGCTAATTTAACAGATCTTACCCTTTTGGAAATCAAGATAATCCAAAGCCCTCAAGACAGACTAGTTGAGAACAGATTAACATGGGACACATTTCAACTAGATAAACTGAGCTAACTCCAACTTCGGTGTGAGTTGCATGTGCTTACACAAACGTTGAATTTGGCCCACATGTACAGAAAAAAACCAGACTTCAGTGGACACTAACTCTAGAATCAAACTGTTTTCAGAATTTCTTGTGCCAAACACAATACTGTGTAGGATGAAGAGATGAATCCTTTTATAATGAACCATAATGAAGCTTTTTAACAGCTACATGACCAGTTCCAAAAGGAAATCCTCCCACACAAAAGTTAAATCTTACTGAGTCTCTGCATAGTTTTTGTCTGCTATTCCAGAATTTCTGTAGTTACAATAAGTGCTCAGGGTCAGTATGGACGTAAGCAAGTAAATTAAATTCAACTTTTAATAATAAAAAAATGAAATAAAATTTAGTCATTGTATTTGGTTAACTATTTAAGTACGTCATTTGATCTCTATTAAGATAGCAGTATGTCTGTTTCCTTTTACTTACCTTGGTTCCTTGGCATTTCTGCTAACTTCACCAAGAATATTTCATGTTAATTATTAGTCTGTGGTCCTTGATTTCATTTTATTTAGGAACACACAGGCCTAGGGGACTGTGATATATCATTAGCAGACTCTCCAAACTCAAGTCTGGGAATCCAGGCTTCCACTACGTAAAGTGAAGACTTGGGGCTGATCAAAAGTTTTCCACCAAATCTTTCTACAGGTTTCATTTTGATTAAAAGTGAAACTCCCCCGCCCCCAATAGCGTCTACTTTTCGTTGAGTAATTTTTGACTGACAACCAAAACACTTAGAGTACGTCTGCACTGCACATTGGGCTCAGACACACGTTTAAGCCCAACCCTTCTGCCATGCACACACGAAACCTTCTGATGCATGCCAGAAACTCTTAAAGACTTGGTCCTGCAGCCTTGCCCAAGAGGTATGAGTCTAAGCCCAATTCCCACCATAGCATGGGTCCAAGCCCACTCATTTTGTAGTGTGGACATAGCAGAAACCTGGGCTTGTGCTCATGTTTGGAGAATCAGCTAATGCTACTCCACAGTCCTGTAGGCCTGTATGTCCTAACCCTTCTATCCCAAACTTCCCACTCTATTCCCAGGAACCAGAAGCAATCTCCTGCTTCAAATACAGCTGCTCAGCATTTAACCATGCCTTTCCATATATACTGTTCACCTGTAAACCAGTTAATTTATCATGCATTAGCTATGGCCAGCACTAAGAAGAAGCCCTACAGCAAGTGCGGCTAGCTGGCAAGAGGAACACAGCTGAATTCTAGTAAAACTGTGGTATAAGGAGAACAAGACCCATGACTTCAGCAAAAGCACAAGAAATCCTTTGAGCACGTGTACAAAAGTACCAGGGAGAGGCTGGTGGCATTGCCAGACCATTGACCAATGCCAGGAGCTCATCAACCATCTCAAGACCCACTACTACAAAACCAGGAACGAGAACTACACCTCAGTGAACTCCCTGGCTATTATAGGAGGAATTCAATCAGGTGCTGGGAACTGTACCAAAAACAGAGCCCACAATGCTGTATCCAGGGGTGGCACACTTATAACCCCACAATCAGAGGCACCTTCTGAGAAGAGCTTGCAGCTGCCAGATCTAGCACTCAAAATAACCCAGGTGCTGGCACTACGGTCCATACTCAGAGGACCTCTTTGGGGATGATGCAGGGGAGCAGCCCACAGCTGAAGAGGCAGCAGAAGCAGCACCACAGCCAGAGCCTTGTATGTTTTGGCCCCTATAATTTTTTGCTGTTAATAAGAATGGGAAGGGTTTCTGGGTTATGTCCAATTAAATTATTATTCCAAACAGGAGATCGTAGTGCACATCTGTTGAGGGCGGAAGCCATGCCACTTCCCTAGCACCTCTGCCACCACATGGGATACAAAATGGATATCGAGAAATGGGGGGGAAAAACACACAGTTCAAAAGCATTAGATTTTTTTACAACTTATTGTTAGAAAGATGAATTGGGGTATTAGACGTATGAACCTTACATTCTCTTTCCTGCAAGTACAGCACAGCTTAGAAATGAGCCACTCAGACTAACCACAGCTGAAGTGTCTTGGGTTGCTTGTACTGTCAGTCCAAACGGTAGTGGGGGATGTATTTAGTCCATGGCTGCCTATATCATGAGCCCACACAGTAGCAAAGGAAGTATTTAGTCTAGGGCTGCCCGTCAGGTTTGTGCACGAATGTAGGATGCTTTAAAGAAGGCCATAATGTGTTTCCATCCTAAAAATCAGCACCTTATTGACTGTGCCATAAATTTCACCCATTGCTTGATGGTGACGCATGCAAACTTCTCATGGAATAGGAACTCAAGAAGGTTAGTTCAATTCTAGGGCAAGGCATAGTGATTAGGGCAGCCTCTGTAGCTCACGAGCCTCCTCCATTCACAGGTGTGATGGCCAGTCACCAGATGTGGAAAAATCTCCTTAGTACAGATGGATGTCTCTCCTCTGTTGGCCTGGAAGAGATAAGCACACTTCCACTCAGACACCTCCAGCAGCACAAGGTCCTCCAGAGCTTTCCCTGCCTGAAAGGATTATAAAATCATTGCTAGTGAAAGGGATCCTTTTCTTAAGAACCCCTCCACCCCCATGAAAATACTGTGGGAGATTTATAAATGATTTTCGTTGCTTTTGGTATGTGCATCTTGCTGGAGTATAAACCTAAAATTATACAGTCTTGCATTGCACAGATTTGCACAATGTAAGCTCATTAATAAAGTTCACCTTCCCCTCGATGTGGGAAAGATATGCAACAGCCTTTGCTCACAGAGCTAAGATTTTCCACAGACATTTCACTTAAAGGCACACTGGGGTTTAGATAAAACATAAAACAAGTTTATTAACTACAGAAAGATAGATTTTAAGTGATTGTAAGTTATAGCAAACAGATCAAAGCAGATTACCTAGCAAATTGACAAAAAAATTGCAAACTAAGCCAAACATACTAGATAGATAGGGTGAGAAATTGTTAATCCAAATCCTGACTGATGATACAAGCAATCCACCAAGTTTCCATACAAAGGCTAGAAATCCCTTTAGCCTGGGACTGGCACTTCCTCCCAGTTCAGTCTGTTCCTCAGGTGTTTCCAGGAGTTCTCTTGTAGGGGGCGAGAGGCCAAGAAATGATGTCATACCCCACCTTATATAGCTTTTCCATATGGCAGGAACCCTCTGTTCCAAGCTAAGTTCCCAGTTCAGTTTGTGGAAAAGTAAAGGTACCAAATGGAGTTCAGTGTCATGTGGTCTGGTCACAGCAGCCATTACTCATGGGCTGGCTGAAAGGTTCACTGGAAGGCTAAGCTCTTCCATGGTCTACTATCTTTGCCGATGGGCCATCAGCACTGTCTAGCTTTAGCTTCTTCACTGTAGTATCTGAAAGGCTACTTATGGGTGTCGCCCAGAGTAAGCACAATTGAAATACAGATAGTGAATATTCATAACTTCAGATACAAAAATGATACTGGCACACAAAATAGGATAATCATATTCAGCAAATCCTAACTTTTCCACAGACACCTCACCAGACACATTTTGTACCAGATGCAGCATAATTATGTCTATCATATCATATATAATTATAACACTATGAAGAATATGGGGTGCAGTGTCACACATTCCTCCACACCTGGTTCAATCGTGGCCCATGTATGCAAAACGCACCAGAAGAGCCAAACAGAACAAGGGAGAGAGACTGTTCCAGAAACACTGAAACTGGTATGGCGACAGTGTACGTAGTTTGACTGTTTTGCACTTTTGTTCACTTGATTTCCTAATTTATCCTGGTATTGGGTACTGTTCTTTACATCTTGATGGCAGTTAATCTGCCTACCAGGTTTTTACATTCTTTACATGCATGCTTTACAATAAAGTGTTCAATTTGCAGACACAACTACGTAAATGGGATTTATTCAATTTATTACAATGGAACTTCATTACGTATTCCATAAGCTGGGGTTGAAGTACACGACCAGTTCCTAAAAATGCCAAACATTTAATTAAATAACATTCCCGAGCTACCCCAGTCCCAGAAATTGTAGGAGGACTGTGGCACAATTTAAGAATGTGATAACTACAATATGTCTGTTTTTTTCCATGCAAAAGTTCCAGAGTCACTGCAGGTGATTCCTGGCCCACATAATGCCACTGGTCTGTGCTCATGGCTTGGCTCCAGAAACAGCAGTCTACATATAGGGAATCTGCGGTCATTGCAACAGGCATGAGCAGCCTCAGCCGGGCTGCAGCTACCATGTCTGTACCCCTATGAGAGTTGCCTTCAATAAGACATATATCAGTGCTGAAATGTCCAGCAGCAGCTCAGAGATGCTCTCCCAAAATAGGAGTGAAAGTATGAGCAAGAGAAGTTCTTCCACCAGTGCTGGCTCCATATTGCTGGCTCCGGTTCCAGGGAATGTGTAAAATGACTCAGAAGGATGTGTTCATGGGCTAAGGGCACTTCTGGTGAAGTGCCATGGGATGGACAGACAACTTCTCCCATAATACACATGAACTAAGACCCAGACTATCTACAGCTAGTGAGGATGCTAAGAACCCTGAAATACATCCTCAGAAGCCATAATGTCTGACTTGTGTCTGCAGAGCACAGTATGGATGCACTGACAGGGGTATGAGGCTTGCATAGCACTCAGCACGGATGCTTGAGCCTGAGCTAGGAAAGATCAGGTCTGCAGTCATAGGCCACATGGGCCTATGTGCAGAGTAGACGTAACCCTTAGTTTCAGAAATGCCTACTGCAGTGTCTCACAGGCATTTATAATCCAGCTAGGAAGCCTGGCCCATAGAGAACACTGGGAGCATGAGGCACCCAAATTACATCTCCCATGAGGTACCATGGCAGCATTTTCTAAATGAAGGTTACTGCTTTCAATGGGAAGTTTGGGGCTGAAAAGTTGAAAGTGTTCTGTGGGGGGGGGGGGGGGGGAGTCTTCTTCTGACCAGCTCTGCAAAGGATAGTATCTTTTCTCCATTTTCTGTGCTATGTACTTGTTTTCTGGGTGCACCATTGTTCTGTTAGTTTTTAACTTGACCTTCAAAAACAAGGATTTAAATAAATCCTCTATACTCTAGCAAGTTTTTGTACTTAATCAAAGTCAGGTACCACTGTTTTACATATCATAAGATTCAAACTATGTAATGCACAAATTGCAAGATAAATTCTATGGCTTGCATCAAGCAGGAAGTCAGATTAGATCATTACTATGGTCTCTTCTAGCTTTAACCTAAAAGAAGGGTTGGATGAGCAGAGTAATGGCTAGACAGGAAACCTGTCTAGTGGGAAGAGCAGAAGGGTCTGAGTCAGAATAGCTAAGATCTGATCCAGGTTTGGCCGCAGGCAAGTTAAAATCACTTCCACCTAACCACACATTTTCACAGAGAAGCCATCCTTGAAGCAAGCCCAAGAATTGTTTTGCACTCATAGAATCATAGAATATCAGGGTTGGAAGGGACCTCAGGAGGTCATCTAGTCCAACCCCCCGCTCTAAGCAGGACCGATCCCCAACTAAATCATCCCAGCCAGGGCTTTGTCAAGCCTGACCTCAAAAACCTCTAAGGAAGGAGATTCTACCACCTTCCTTGGTAACGCACTCCAGTGTTTCACCACCCTCATAATGAAAAAGTTTTTCCTAATATCCAACCTAAACCTCCCCCACTGCAACTTGAGACCTTTACTCCTTGTTCTGTCATCTGCTACCACTGAGAACAGTCTAGATCCATCCTCTTTGGAATCACCTCTCAGGTAGTTGAAAGCAGCTATCAAATCCCCCCTCATTCTTCTCTTCTGAAGACTAAACATCCCCAGTTCCCTCAGCCTCTCCTCATAAGTCATGTGTTCCAATCCCCTAATCATTTTTGTTGCCCTTCGCTGGACTCTCTCCAATTTATCCACATCCTTCTTGTAGTGTGGGGCCCAAAACTGGACACAGTACTCCAGATGAGGCCTCACCAATGTCAAATAGAGGGGAACGATCACGTCCCTCGATCTGCTGGCAATGCCCCTACTTATACATCCCAAAATGCCATTGGCCTTCTTGGCAACAAGGGAACACTGTTGACTCATATCCAACTTCTCGTCCACTGTAACCCCTAGGTCCTTTTCTGCAGAACTGCTGCCGAGCCATTCAGTCCCTAGTCTGTAGCGATGCATGGGATTCTTCTGTCCTAAGTGCAGGACTCTGCACTTGTCCTTGTTGAACCTCATCAGATTTCTTTTGGCCCAATCCTCCAATTTGTCTAGGTCCCTCTGTATCCTATCCCTACCCTCCAGCGTAGCTACCACTCCTCCCAGTTTAGTGTGATCTGCAAACTTGCTGAGGGTGCAATCCACACCATCCTCCAGATCATTTATGAAGATATTGAACAAAACCAGCCCCAGGACCGACCCTTGGGGCACTCCACTTGATACCGGCTGCCAACTAGACATGGAGCCATTGATCACTACCCGTTGAGCCCGACAATCTAGCCAGCTTTCTATCCACCTTATAGTCCATTCATCCAGCCCATACTTCTTTAACTTGCTGGCAAGAATACTGTGGGAGACCATGTCAAAAGCTTTGCTAAAGCCAAGGAACAACACGTCCACTGCTTTCCCTTCATCCACAGAGCCAGTTATCTTGTCATAGAAGGCAATTAGATTAGTCAGGCATGACTTGCCCTTGGTGAATCCATGCTGACTGTTCCTGATCACTTGCCTCTCCTCTAAGTGCTTCAGAATTGATTCCTTGAGGACCTGCTCCATGATTTTTCCAGGGACTGAGGTGAGGCTGACTGGCCTGTAGTTCCCAGGATCCTCCTTCTTCCCTTTTTAAAAGATGGGCACTACATTAGCCTTTTTCCAGTCATCTGGGACCTCCCCCGATCGCCATGAGTTTTCAAAGATAATGGCCAATGGCTCTGCAATCACATCTGCCAACTCCTTTAGCACTCTCGGATGCAACACATCCGGCCCCATGGACTTGTGCTCGTCCAGCTTTCCTAAATAGTCCCGAACCACTTCTTTCTCCACAGAGGGCTGGCCACCTCCTCCCCATGCTGTTCTGCCCAGTGCAGTAGTGTGGGAGCTGACCTTGTTCGTGAAGACAGAGGCAAAAAAAAGCATTGAGTACATTAGCTTTTTCCACATCCTCTGTCACGAGGTTGCCTCCCTCATTCAGTAAGGGGCCCACACTTTCCTTGACTTTCTTCTTGTTGCTAACATACCTGAAGAAACCCTTCTTGTTACTCTTAACATCTCTTGCTAGCTGCCACTCCAGGTGTGATTTGGCCTTCCTGATTTCACTCCTGCAAGCCCGAGCAATATTTTTATACTCATCCCTGGTCATTTGTCCAATCTTCCACTTCTTGTAAGCTTCTTTTTTGTATTTAAGAGCAGCAAGGATTTCACTGTTAAGCTAAGCTGGTCGCCTGCCATATTTACTATTCTTTCTGCACATCGGGATGGTTTGTCCCTGTGACCTCAATAAGGATTCTTTAAAATACAGCCAGCTCTCCTTCACGGAGACACAAATTGGAAGTTAGATCACACCAGTCACTACCTCCACTTCCTAGTTTACCATGGTGGCTGTGAAGCATGTTACCGTGACACCAAGTAGATCAAGCCCAAATGAACAATTAGTCCAGGTACCAGGTGCTAGACTGGGAACTTCGTTGTGGTTAGAAGAACACCTTCATCTTTGGTTTCTCTCCTTCTAACTTATACAAGAAGGAACCAAAACCCTACCAACAAAAGTGATAAGCGGAGACCACGGAGTCCAGCAAGGGAAGGCAGATTTTAACAGGTAAGCAGAGTTTGAGCCAATGGAAGTATATCAGGGACAATTCAAGAGTCAGATCAAAATATATTGGTATTACCAGTGCAACTTTATCACCCAATCTTTACTTCAACTTTATCTGTACAGTCTGTGCATTGATTTAACAGTCCCCCTCAAGCATGGGCACTCAAATCAGTTGAATATCCACACACAAAGCTGTACTAGTCTAACTACAGCTTTGTCTAGACTAGGATTTAACAAGTGTGATCCAGTTGCTAGCTTAGTTTAACTAACTCATCTAAAATGCAAAACTCCAGCAAAGACAAAGCACTTGTTATTCAATATGTGCTAACCTGGCTGAATTAGAGACCAGGCTTCCCTCTAGGTTTAGTTAGCATGATGCCACTTAGTACTTAGACAAGGCTTGGTTCCGCAATAGGAGACTGGGACTTGTTTGAGGAGTTTTTTTGGTAAACTAACTGGCATAAAAACACAAATAGTGCTCAGTCTGGCCATATTGTGGCTGGTTCCCCAACTCTGCCCCCGATCCTCCCACACACTCCTGTGCTTTATTAGTGTGTAGCATTAATACCAGAGAGACGTACAGTGGCTTCCAGGCAATGGGAGGAAAAACTTCTGGTGTGCGGCTAAATAAAGTTAGTTGCACAGCAGATGTATAAGTAGGAGGAGACTGCTGAGAAATTCTTATCTTTGGACCAGACTGAGAACAAACATTAGCACCCTACTCCTGGGAAATGGTTCCACCCATTGCGGTTCCTGGAAAAGCTTCAGCCACTGGATGCACAAGAAACTGACAGTTCACAAGATCACACTGTAACAGTCATAACTTTCACCCTCACCATCGACAGTAGAAGGAGATAACGAAGCAAAAGGTGTCGTGTTTCCAGAGCCTGGCTCAGACCACCACCAACAGTAACTTGCTAATGGAAACCTGGAGAAGCGAGACAGTGTTGTTACAAGACAGCAGGAAGGCTCTCTTTTTCCTCTATCATGGATCATTTCCCTGCTAGATGCCAAGAGCTCCCTTATAAACTAACTTCAAGGAAGGAGAGGATTTGCTAATCAAATTGCATAAAGACTCATTAAAATAACGATCAACTATAATTACTCTGTGTCACTGAGAGTAATTTGACAGTCATCAGATAACCACATGCCTCGCTTAATTCCAACTGAAAATAGTTTTATATATTCTTTCCTAACTGGAGGGGTGTAAGACAGCTTACATAAGCAGAGATTCAGGAAGCTGGTTATGTATTCTCCATCTGTGCAGTTCTTCAAAGAGATAACGTAATCCTCTATAGACAGCCTCACACTGAACCACTAACTAATATAATCAGCATCAACTTGGCTACAGTTCTGTAAAATAAGGGCTGATATTCAGGCCAGCTTTGTGGACAACGAGGCTTGGGATTGACACACAAATGCATATATGCAGTTGAGCACACAAATGCAATAAACTGTACAAATTGCTAGCCCAGCCATCTAAAAGGTTGTTTGCACGCACATTCATAGTAGTGACATACTACTTCTGAGTACCAGCTGTGCTAGTCTGTATCCGCAAAAAGAACAGGAGTACTTGTGGCACCTTAGAGACTAAGCTTTCGTGGGCTACAGCCCACTTCATCGGATGCATAGAATGGAACATATAGTAAGATGATGTACACACACACACACACACACACACACACAAGGTGGAACTTGCCATACAAACTGTGAACGAGCCCCTGATGGCGTGGCTAATAAGCTAATAATATGTCCACATATTTATTCAAGTGACACCATCATAGGACCAAATCACATTAGCCACGCCATCAGGGGCTCGTTCACCTGCACATCTACTAATGTGATATATGCCATCATGTGCCAGCAATGCCCCTCTGCCATGTACATTGGCCAAACCAGACAGTCTCTACGCAAAAGAATACATGGACACAAATCTGACATCAGGAATCATAACATTCAAAAACCGGCAGGAGAACACTTCAACCTCTCTGGCCACTCAGTAACAGACTTAAAGGTGGCAATTTTGCAACAGAAAAGCTTCAAAAACAGACTCCAGCGAGAAACTGCTGAGCTTGAATTAATATGCAAACTAGATACCGTTAACTTGGGTTTGAATAGAGACTGGAAGTGGCTGGGTCATTACACATATTGAATCTATTTCCCTAAGTTAAGTATCCTCACACCTTCTTGTCAACTGTCTAAATGGGCCATCTTGATCATCACTACAGAAGTTTTTTTCTCCTGCTGATAATAGCTCATCTTAATTAATTAGCCTCTTACAGTTTGTATGGAAACTTCCACCTTCTCTGTGTGTGTGTGTGTGCGCGCTCATGCATGTGTGTGTAGCCCACAAAAGCTTATGCTCTAATAAATTTGTGAGTCTCTGAGGTTTCACAAGTACTCCTGTTCTTTATACTACTTCTGGTTTCACATGCAAAATCCACAGGTTTGCAATTCTGCACCGAACAGTAATTATACTGCACTGCATCTCAGTGCACCATATAGCATGCATGTCTACAGCAACAAGTTATTCAATACAAACCCACCTTCTTAAAAACAAAAACAAAAACAAACACAATTCTGGACATTGGAAAGTAGAATGGATTTCACCTTTACGCTGGAATGTGACACCAGCTCACCACTTGCATAGAAGAGAAAGTTTAGATTTCAGTGGACTCTAAGATTGAAAAGCCTCTTTACGGCATTCTCCCATAAAATCCTGTGAAATGCCATCAGAGCACTGGGAGCCAAGGGGAGCTTTCTTAAAAGATTGATTAGTTTATTGTGCTACATTCTTGTGCACACAGCAGCTAGAAGGAACTCAATTGCTTAATTAGCATCTAACGCTTAAAGCAGCAATTATCCAGTAGTTCACATTGACCATGTTAATTCCAAATTAACATTCAATTAACACATCCCACTAGTGCAACTCCAAGAGAGCTTTCCAGGCATTTCTACTATGGGAAAATCCATTGTATTTGGAGGCATCACTTTAAAAATATTTCAACCATCTATCAGGTAACTAAATTCACTTTGGCACATTCTTGAATAAGCAGTTTAATCTCTTCCCCAAACTGAGCAACATCACTTCGCCTGTGTTGACTTAATTCACATTCAGCCTTATGCTAATTCTGTTGTCTACTAAAAACTATTCACTTAAAATTTGACACCAGTAAATCTAATAGCGACTCAGCCAATCATGCTAATAAAACGAACCCACTGCCAAAAAAGAAACTTCCTGCTTTCTTGGTATATTTGTAGAAATATTAATATCCTGTCTCAATGACTTTCCACTCGCTTTGCAAAGTTAGGTTCTCAATGCTGGCTTGTCTGCTGTGCTACAGGGATCAATTTAGCTGCTGTACCACAGCCCTCTTCTCAGGTTGCACTACTCTTTATGTCCAAAAAGCAATACATGTGTTAATGAAAGCGGTTATATTAAACATGCAAGTTCTTAGGTAAAGGTCACATGGCCTAAATTAATCCATGGTCACTATATAACTTAGACACTGGTGTGAGAGCACTCCAATATCTTATATGGTCTCCTTTAATGGCAAAAGGTCAATACGTATGTTACATAAATATTCATTAAGATCAGAAGGTTACACCTACTAAAGGATCTAGATCCCATTCTCTTGTCGTGGAGATACAGCCTTTTTGGAACTGGACTAGGCAGATCAATGGTCCTCCAAATTTTTCCTATAATGGAACCTGTCCACGCCCCCCCATCCCTCTCAGAGTGACAGCCAGGAGTGGGGCTAGATGGCGGTCAGGATCCGGGTCCAGGAGCAGAGCCACAGCTGGGGCCGGGAGCCTAAGGCCCAGGCCAGGACTGGGAGCGGGGTCAGGGGCCGAGGCCGGGGCTGCAGCTGGGAGCAGGACGGGAGAGAAACTGGGGGCAGACTGGAGCTGGGTGGTGCTCCCCCCTGCCCCCCATGGGGGCTTGTCCACGCCACTGCATGCCCCCAAATGTTGCTCTGCTTCCCCATTGGGGGACGTGCCCCACATTTGGGGACCACTGAAGTAGATGAAATTATGCCAGAATCTCAACAAGTAGACTCATCTCAGTTTTCATTTAAGGCCCTTGACCGTTAAAGGACAGAAAGTCAATACAGAGCATACGAACAACAATATTGGAACTGAGTAACGATTCTGGACGCTTAACCTGAAAAACCTCACATGGCCTGATGTATAAAAATGCTGAGCACTCACTCTGAAAATTAGCCCCTCTAATGCACCTTCAGTGGAGCACCAAAATAATTACTGGTAACTCTAGAAAATGTCTGTCGTACCTGTCTTTTGGGCAGGGGATGTCATAAGTGATAGCCTCTCCATTAATTAAAAGCCTTACTAAATATTCAGCCCTTCAGATGGCCATAAAGGAACACTTAGCCTGAGGGCCACACAGTGGAGCTAGTAAATAGCAGCCTGAAGGGGGAAAAGCCAGGAACACCTTTTTCGCAATCTCTCTTTAAGGCATACAGTCTCCAGCACTTAAGCCATTCAAGAGCATGGTAGCACCATCCTGGCTGCTTGTGGACAGTAACCCAACAGTTTAAACAAGCCACTGTACTACTTAAGAAAGCACTGTCCATGGCTACTGAAATAGCTGCCTTGCATGAAGCCAACCCACTACACTGAGCGGAGTTCTGGCCCAGAGCTTTGAAAAATCAAACTCTGGGCTGAACTAAGTTTATTTCGGTATGCAGGGGGAGAAGCATTCCCTAATTTAAGTACACAGACTAATACCAAGTTAACAGTATTAGCAAATTCTAGTTGCAGGTGTACCCAGTGGATATTGGAACAGATACACATGCACAGTAAGAACATGAACATGTTCAACCAATACCATCTACAAGGAACATTATCAGGCCCTACATCTCAATCAGCAAACATACTTTGAGCCTTAGAAAAGAAGCTTGAAAGACTATAGAAAGGAAAAGAGAAGAAAACAAGTACTTTGGGTTAACAACAAGGAGCACAGAGCAGTAACAGCAGGAAGTAAACTAAGCTTCTAAGAAATTGTTCCTCAGAGATCCTTATATCTATGGGTAGAGTGTCAGGAAGTCAAGTCAGATTGTCAAAGAAGTTAAATTTGACAGAATACAAGAGATGGATGAGTTGAGTGTACTGAGATCAGAAAAATACAGAAGGTTAAAACGTAACAGCCAAGTTCATAGAGTACTACCAAAATGGCTTAAGTAGCTCAGAAAGTAAGACTGTGTCTACTTCAACCTCTCTCCTTGTCATTCAAATGACAAAGTATCTCTTAATTGAGCATAAATCTGTTGGAATAATGCATTAGGCCAACTCGTGATGTGTGTGTCTTCACTCCCCTTGTTCAAGCAGACTCCATCCACATCAATGGAAGTTTTGTTCAAGTAAGATCTGAACAAGGCCTTCAGTACTTAGCCCTGAAAGAGCTCTATGGTGTTTATAGCTACAACAGAAATGTTATTGGCTTTTCTGCTCAAGTGAAGGACTCCCTTGACCTTCTGGTAGAAATAAAGGTCAAAGAAATAGAAGCTTTGTCTCCCTAAAACATTAGCAGCAGGCCCGGCCTGGCAATGCAATGGAAGGACAAATGAGCTGAAGGATAGAAGATGATTACCTATAAAGTAACAACTGTCATCAAGAGCTGCTTCTGCTCAGGGTTTGGGAATGGGTGCAACAGAGAGGAATGTTATGTACATAACAATAACTGGTGGGTTTATTCTGAGAGGCTGGTCTGTCTGTCTGTCTCTCTCTCTCTCTCGTCCAGAGTTTAGTAGCTATCTATCTAATTCCATTTATATCTAATATTAATAATCTGGCACTAGAGAGCCAGGTAAGTAGTAAGGATTTGATGCAGGTCAGGATTTAACTGCTTGGCTGACCAATGTCAAAAGGCTTGCACAACCCTTACCTGCCCTATTGCTTGTCACCAAGTTTTTCCATGAGAATGAACGCCAGCTAACGTATCAACATCTATTTGAAAGCTTTTCATTAACATAGCTGGAGGGATGATATTTTGGCAGAGCACTGCTCTCATTTGATGCACATTTTTCTTCACTGCTTGTGGTCTACTGTCTTGACTAAGATATGAAGAGTATTTCAGATGAGCAACAGGGAGTTCAGCTACTGACTGGGCTTTGACTTCCACTGTTACCTAACTTATAAGTGATTTCCAGACATGGCCAGTAGCACTTCCAACTCTGAGTAGTCTTTGAGCAGCTCAAGAAGTATATATGTGGCAGTGTAACAAAAGAGAATCACAGAGCCAGAGAAATGTATGGCTGGAATGGACCTGAAGAGGTCAGCTAGTCCATCCCCCCCAGCACTGAGGCAAGACCAAGTATACCTAGACCAGGACTCGGCAACCTTTGGCACACGGTCCATTAGGTTAATCCACTGGCAGGCTGCGAGACATTTTGTTTACATTGACCATCTGTACGCATAGCCCCCACCCCACAGCTCCCAGTGGCCGCAGTTCACCGTTCCCGGCCAATGGGAGCTGCGGGAAGCAGCGCAGGCTGCGGGCCTATTTCAGTGTCCTTTCACCTAAAATCCAAGCTGCTTTAGCATTCCTGATTAATACTACACTTCATTGAGCATTTGACCAAATAAAATTACCCAGACCCAAACTCAATTCTGGTCTATGTTCCCTACATAGTCAAGTGAAAGGAAATTGACCATCAACTGGCTAGAAAAAGCCAGTTTAAAAAATAAAAAGGAGAAGAAAGGAAGTAGCGATAGGTAACAATAAGCACTCTATTTAGAATTGGACAGCTATGAGAGAAGTTTTAGGTCCTCTTTCTTGGAACAGTAGAAAGTTAAGCAGTTTGGGGGAATGGAAACTTGTTTTCGTGTAAATTAGTAGCACTGCATATTACTGTAATACTACTGAAGTTTTTCTTTTGATAAACAAGTTTTTACAGTATAGTTCAGTAAAAGCACTTTTTTAGTCCCATCTCCTCCAAGGGCTGTCCCAGCATGCACTATCCTGATGTCACCATGAGCCCCACCGGATTATTGAGCATGCTCGGGGTGGCCAGGGACTCAACTACATCAGAAGGCCTGGCAAAGCTTCTTAAATGTTTCACCCTTTTGGGGTTATAAACACCTAGTGAGCCTTTTTTTTTTTTTTTTTAAACCGGGGGTATTTTAATTTCTAGGATATTCGACACAAGGTATTATTAGTAACCCCAGGGTTAAGTATTTTTAGTCAGCTTTAAACATGCAGTCAATTGCCATACTTAACTTACAGCAAAGAACAGTACTTGCTAGCAGTTCACAAACACACAACCCCAGACTGCAGTGCATCTTTCAAGAAGCAAGACTCCATTCTACTGGCAAGCTTCCTAGAACTCCATTTAAACAGAAATCAAGGTCATTTAGTCACCCTTGGGGAATTAGTGATATAGCAAAAGCTTCAACAGGACAATGAAAATTTTACGTGCAATCTCAAAGTTAGTCCAGAGTGTGCCCCTGCAAGCCAAAAAGCCAAGTAACACAAGGGCACTGTTGGAGTGGGACATTCAACAATAGTCTGTAGCCAATTTGGGTGGAGTATTCAAGGTAAGTTTCCTTCACCAATTCAGTATAGATGTGTGTGGGGTTTGGTTTGGTTTTTTGTTTGTTTGTTTGATACTACCCTCCTCTCTCTTCAATTCTTATTCATTATATTAATAGCAAACCTAACTCAAGGGAAAGGTTAAACAATTCTTGAAGCCAAGTAGATACTATTTAAGGAACTCTTTTAGACACCTGGTTTTAGTTTAATCTATGTATGCACTGGGAAGAGAAAAAAAATCAACTTCTATGCCGGCAAATTCAAAACTAGTCTGATTTTTCACTTTCCTGAAGTGAAGGTTGTCTTTTCAGACTGGGAAATTTCCAGAGTTCCCTTAAGTCTCAGGTGTTTTAAGAGTAAGAGCTTTAGTTTATGGTTTAAACTATGATACACAAGAAACTTATTTTAAGGTTCAGGATGTATAAGTTGCTTCCTATTCACACAGCAAGTAAGGATAACTGTATACAATATAATGTCCAGTTCCCAACTGAATTCAGGAGTAGTCTGAATCAAATCAATGATTCATTAAATCTGTACTCATGTTGCTATGGAGATTCCAGGCATACAATTGCAGGTCTACAGATCCCAAATGAAAGACTCCTAGATCAGTTACAAGCGGTGTCTTCCTGTACTCACTAGAGATAGCGGATAGCATGGCAACTATGGATTCTATCCACAAGTGAAATCCACAGCCAAGACTTAGGGTATTCATGTGATCTATTTTACTATACAATTTAATCAGCGTTTCAAACAAATACTTGATTTCCATGTGACATTAGCAGAAAGATGCTGCAACCCTCCTTCCTTATACCACAAAACTGAAGAAAAAAATTGAAAAAAGACAACCTGAAATTTGTTAATTTTTTTTCCTTGGCACTGGCAGGTAAAGTCAATATAAACGGTCATCGCTGAGAACATAAAATACCAGTATGGCAAGGAATACTTAACCCTGGCTCAAGAAAAGTAGTCTTAAGGAAATTTTTTACCCAGGTGAGTTTTTGGGTGTTCATGCTTCAAATCACCAGTCTTCAAGCATCAAATTCTGAAATGATGCAGGAAAGCAGGGTGGATAAAAATCAATGATTTTTTAAAAATTTTTTTTAAAAATCTGATTTTTTAATTTAAATAGGATTTTTTGAGGGGCAGGATAAAATGCTTTTTGAGAAAAAAAAAACTTATCCAAAGATCATTTTAATTAAGATACATTATAGCTCAAAGATATCTCATCATGGAATAGGGATTATAAAATTCTAATTCGATAGTATGAGACACTATATCCATGTAATGTTTTCTAAGAAAAGTTTTGTAAATGAGTTCCAACAGTTCATGGATTAGGGACCCAATCTTACGGGGTTCCACAGGCTTCTGTATAGCTTATTTAGGTTAATCTTTCTATCTACCCAATGAGACTCGGTATCCTCTAGACTGAGCACTATCAGAGATGCTTAGTTTTGCAGTTCTCAAACTGGGGATTTGTGTCTCCAGAGGTAACATGCTTGTTAACAGCAAAAATGTTTTTAAATACATAAACAATATGTAGAGGTGAAAAATAACAGACCACAAACCTACTGTCCCTCTGCAAATCTGTGTACACAGAGTCAATCCCTTACCTCTTTCTAAAAGTGCAAAGTTTCAAAAAGTTCAATGAATAGAAGATCATTGGGGGCAGAATCGATTTGGACAAGGAGAAGAAGTCTGGAGATAAATGTGAGAAGCGAGGGGCATATGCTTGTTTTGTTAAAATATTATGTTTGCTGTTGAAGAAAAAAAATCCAGAATACTTAACATTGTTGTTTTAGTTAAATAAAACAATTTAAATGTCTGTCTGGTGATGTTCTCCTCCTAATACAGCATGGCAAGAAAATCCTCCAAATATTAATGATTAACCTGTTGAATTGGAGATAGTTCACCTCCCAATGACTTCATAAATATCTGCTTCAATTACCTTTGGTAAATGAAATAACCAAACAATCATTCATTTTCTGATATAGCTGTAAAACTAATCTGAAAAGTTGTCAAAATAAATCACTGTTTAAAAATGTATAGTGTGTACCTTCTAAAAATGAAACCTCCATCTATCTCTGAGTGGTGAAGAACATGTATTAAGGTTGTAACAACCAACAAGAAAGCACTTTTATGTAGAAAATCATGATTAAATCGAGTCTTCCTGACTAGTGATTTAAATCATGATTTAAATCAAATCCACCCTGCAGGAAAGCCACAGCAATAGGTGCTGCAGAAGAGTTAGTAACTGAAACCATGCTGATTTTATGGCTACCTGATAATTCTTATCTCCACAGATAGTCTCAAACAAACCAGGCCAAAAAAAAAAAAATCACTTACAGACATTTCTGGCACTAAATGCATTATCTGTGCAGCTCACATTAAAGCTTAAAAAAAATCCAAATCCAATGAAGTAGGAAAGTAATCCCAGTTTCAAGTAAGGCAAACTGGCACAGAAACATTGAGTAACTTTCCCAAGGTGACATGACACTTTGGAAGTGCCAGTAATACAACCCGACATCTCAGCTCCCAATCACTTGAGCCACAGTTTGGACATCATGTCTTTGACATAATATTGTCTCAATCTGCAGAGTAAGAGTGTCCACACAGAGAGCTTGTGCAAAAATAGCTATTCCACTTTAAATTCACAACCTAGCTATTCTGCACTAATTTCCCTGTGAATATCCCAAGCAGGTAAATCCTAAGTATCACATACACCACAACTGCCATTTGATTGACTGCTCTTTGGAGACAGTCGTACAGTCTTTTTTTTTTTTTTTTTTTAATCTAAGTATTTGTTTGAAACATCGGTTTCACCACCACTCCATTTTCCTGTACCTGCTGCCACTTCTCCAAGGAGTATTCATTCCCATGTAGCATGCCTACTCTTTCCAACTATTCTACAGCAACACAACACAGATTGCAGGATGAAGCCCAAGTGCATCCCTGAGCAATTGTTCAACAAATGCCTGTATTCTAAGTTACTTCGGGTAACAAAGGTGCAGCTCAGCCTGTTACATAAAATTGCTATCAAGGCAAAAAAAACAAAAGAAAACAAAAAACACCCAAGTGGGAGACAGACTAGTCGGAAAGGGATTCAGTTAAAAGAACTATGATATGGGATCTTTTTACAAGCCACTGGTACCATACCAATTTCTCAACACAATGGACAGAAGAGAAAAATTCATCCTGTTTTTCAATCAGTATACTGCAGAGTAGACAGGCTATTAGAGCAACAGGACTATTTCATCCGCCATGCTTTAAAACTGAGGTCCACCAATTCAACCATCTCCATGAAAGAAAGTGGACTGGAGATGGGTAAGGGAAGCAATTTAAAGATACACTCAAAGAGGAAATAGTGGGGAGTAACTGACAGAGCATGGGGAAGCAAGAGCTGTCAATGGAACTGATGAACAGTTAAAAGTGAAATGAGCAGAGCTAAGATAGTCCAGGACACTATTATCCAAGTGTCATATCTAGTGTAACCAAAACCAACAGTTTATCTGCCCCAACCATGGCTTGTGGTGACTATAAAGCCATGACTGACTCAGTTTATAAAACCCATAGACTTTGGAGTTTTAGCCACCCACAGTCCACAACTAGGCATGTTTACACAATCTGCATCGCAATCGTTTTCAGATGCAGAATAGATTCTACTTAAAATCATAACATTAGAATGTTGTAATGTTCTGATGTACTAATGAATGCTGCAGTTGGTTTACACACGGAGTTTCCAAGAATCAAGTTAGGGACAAACATACTATGCTAACCTAGAAAAGACACAATCATTCAAGCAATTTGGAACACTGCAGAGTCAATTAGCTGTCAGAAATTTAAAGCACTTAAGAATCTCAAACCATCTGGCATTTACAGATCACATTTTGTTTTGTATTTGTTGACAGCAAAGCCACCTAACTACACGTATGTAGCTCCAAAGCCTGTACATTTTTTGTATTAAAAGCACCAATACCATAACATATACATTTAGTAAGGAACACTTCCAGTCAGTGATGGAGATACCCAGTAACGAACTCTGGATTATCAGACTCAGTTGTATCATATTAGTAATTCTAAAATTAATTTATCTATTATCATGCTATATTCCCCTTCTACTACAAATTTTAATGGGTTAGGAAGTCAAGTTCTTTTTCAAGTCAAGTTAAGATCATTTAGCAAAAGGAGATTACAGTATGAGAAATATCCAGATTTTAAATGTTAAGTGGTAGAGTTTTCTGTTAACTTATTTCTTTAAGCCATGAAGATATAATAACATGCAGTTTGAAGAGTTAATATAATTTATGCTATCAGCATTCTTAAAGCTCAAGTACACCACTGTTGTGTAAGCACTAAGTAGTGTAAGTAACTCATTCTGTCACCTGTGGCTTGTGTTATATCATTTGCTCTCATACCCACTCACTAGAAGCACATCACCACATCTAACTAGCTCCTTCCTTAGCTTTTAAGACCTACACATTCGCCTTTGAAGATAATTATGCGTACACTTCAAGAGATATACTATTGTACTTACGGATTCCTTCAAACTGATCTGGGCATTTAATGGAGCGGAACAGACCAGCAATGCAGTCCAGGGGCAAACAAGATCTGGATGTTATCCCACAGCAGAGCACTGGTGAAATAAAAACACAGTAAGGATTCCATTTGAAGACACACAGTTTAGTAACTGGTTTCAGAGTAGCAACTGTGTTAGTCTGTATCCGCAAAAAGAAAAGGAGTACTTGTGGCACCTTAGAGATTAACAAATTTATTTGAGCATAAGCTTTCGTGAGCTCACTCACTTCATCAGATGCATTCAGTGGAAAATACAGTGGGGAGATTTATATACACAGAGAACATGAAACAATGGGTGTTACCATACACACTGTAACAAGCTGACAAGAACATTTGAGGAGGGGAGGGGGGAGGAATAAACATGGGGAAATAGTTTTACTTTCTGTAATGACCCATCCACCCCCAGTCTTTATTCAAGCCTAAGTTAACTATATCCAGTTTGCAAATTAAGCCCCCCAACCTGAAGCAAATACTCACCAGCAACCACACAACAGAACCACTAACCCAGGAACCTATCCTTGCAACAAAGCCTGTTGCCAACTGTGTCCACATATCTATTCAGGGGACACCATCATAGAGCCTAATCACATCAGCCACACTATCAGAGGCTCGCTCACCTGCACATCTACCAATGTGATATATGCCATTATGTGCCAGCAATGCCCCTCTGCCATGTACATTGGCCAAACTGGACAGTCTCTACGTAAAAGAATAAATGGACACAAATCAGATGTCAAGAATTATAACATTCAAAAACCAGTCGGAGAACACTTCAATCTCTCTGGTCACTCGATTACAGCCCTAAAAGTGGCGATTCTTCAACAAAAAAACTTCAGAAACAGACTCCAAGGAGAGACTGCTGAACTGGAATTAATTTGCAAACTGGATACAATTCACTTAGGCTTGAATAAAAACTGGGAGTGGATGTGTCATTACACAAAGTAAAACTATTTCCCCATGTTTATTCCCCCCCCCCCACTGTTCCTCACACGTTCTTGTCAACTGCTGGAAATGGCCCACTTGATTATAGCTCACCTTACCTGATCACTCTTGAAATCAAGGATCCTAGTTGCTGACCTATTTTTGTTTATCCTTCCATTTAGTTTAAACTGAATTAGCTCATAATCATTCAATCCAAGGTTGCCCTCTACAACCAGTTGTTCTATGAAGTCCTCGTTACTTATCAACACTCAACTGAAATAGCATCACCTCTTGTTTGGTGACTATTTGGTGAAGAAATCTGACAGATATCACATCCAAGAATATTTGGGCCCTACCACTTGTCCTCCAAACTATATCTGGGAAATTGAAGTCTCCCATAATCACAAAATTCCCAGAAGTATTTATTTCATTAAAAATATTAACGAGATGTCTATCCATATCCAACTTAGATCCTGGGAGTCTGTATCAGACTTCAAGCACTATTCCAGTGAAACCTCTGTTATCTTTCTTCCCCAAAGTGATTTTGACCCAAACAGATTCTGTTTTATCCATTCCATCACTTCTGATTTCTTTACATTCTACCTCATCAGTAATATACAATGGAGGAGTCTCTGCACCTCGAAGTATTTAAACCACAATTTGAGGACTTCAATAGCTCAGACATAGGTTAGAGGTTTGTTACAGGAGTGGGTGAGTGAGATTCTGTGGCCTGTGTTGTGCAGGAGGTCAGACTAGATGATCATAATGGTCCCTTCTGACCTTAAAGTCTTTGATTCTATGAATGCTATTCCACCACCTTTATCTTTACTTCTGGCTTTCCTATCCAGCCCATACCCTCAATACCTGTATTCCAGTCATAACTACTATTCCATCACATTTCTGTTAGCCCTATAACATTAAACTTCATGGTCTCAAACTGTTAAAGTCCAGCTCTAGCACGTTTTACTTCTGGAACCTGAAATGTGTTGTGTGATATATCTAGGAGTCATCGCAACTTTAAGACAACTTAGGATTGCTTGTTGTGTAGAAGGAATACAGTTACTGAAGGAAGCACAGAGGGGACATCTCATGCTGTTAAATGAGGGCCTTGGTGCTGGGACAAATATGAGCTTAAACTGCAGAGTAGGAAGTGGGAGGAGAGAGAAAACCATAGAGAACCATGCTGATTAACAGGAAGTCTTTACAAAGCACAGCATAGCGAGGATACAGGGTAGTAAAACCACACAAAGAATTGATGTACACAGCAGTCAGTCTTCAAGGCAAGATTCCCAAAAATAAACAAACTAACCTGGAATGCCTGACTGAAGCAGCAAAACCAGCCTAGTGTTCCAATTTCTGATGTGGTCTGCAGGGGTATATATAGTGTTTCTTCTTCTGTTCACTGCTGATTAATTTTCCTCCCAATAGCTACAATGAACACACTTGTACAATATTTTGTTTTGAGTCTGTTTTACAAAATTTCACCAAAAAAAAAAAATTATATATATGAAGTGAAGTCATTTATTTGTTGTGAAACTATAGCAGCCACCAATATTGTTCATTTTTAGCACTGTAGCTCATCTGTGTAGTAAGGCTGCTGTTTGATTAGATGTGCAATCATTCACATCATGAATGCTTGCCCTCTGACACAGTAAAATAACTTGGCCTAGTATTGCAAAGCTAATCCAACATCAGAGCAGTTCACAAAACTAAGTTACTGATTTATGTTTGTTATGTTCATTTGTTTTCCATTGCTTTTAGAACAACGAACAGCATTAATAGTTTAACCTTCGGTTTTAAGCCTGTATAAGTTTAGGTATCACATTCAGACCAGGTGGAGGGAATTACAGTGTTGTCAACTTGCAGTTTTATTGTGAGTCTTGAAAGTTTGGCCAGAGTTAGAGTCATCCCATGACAACAAAAGAAGCACTAGCTCTCTTGTAAATTTCAGCACTGCCTGAGGGAACTCTCTCCAGTTGCCCTCTCCTGGGAAAGAGCAGCCAATCATGGTTTCTGTGGGAAGCAGGTAAAGCTCTCTGCCTTAGCAGACACCATTCTCAAGGAGGGAAGGAGTAACCAAAGAGCCCCACAACTCAGGGCGGATCCTGCTCCTTCCTCCCCTCTAAGTTGCTCCCTTGTACTATCCTTTTACATTTAAGACCATGAAAGAGACTGAAAGCTTGAGCCAGACAGCCAAGTAAAAGTAACCCATCATCAATCCTGAATCATGATTTATCAAGACATTGAACAAATGTTTGCAATTATAAACCAAGGCAATACACAGTGACCTGCCATAAAAGGATCAGCTTGAGCTCAAGTTTCCATCAATTCCTACAATATCAGATGTTTGCTTGCTCGTTATCAAAGAGATGTTCTGTACCCTTTCCAGTATTCATGATTAAGACAGTCTGGATCCTTGGATGCAACTGGATTCAGCATAATACAAATATTCAGTTTGTGCTCTATATCTTTCCCTCCTGCCATACCACCTCAATTTCTCATTGCCAGAAGTAGCCGCCTTTCCTTACAAGCAATGCCATTCATTTTATCACTAGCAATCTATGATATGCCAACAGAAGGGACCCAACTTGTGTAACACATATTTTCTGAAAACACTAACAATGGCCCATTCTCTTTTCCATTCCAAGACACTAAAATCATTGTTTTTAAATGGTCTCACAAAAGTAACCGTGTCTGGAAATCCAATGAGCAGATTACTCTCGCTAAGTTGCAAATGACAGCACTTATTTTTTGCTCAGTAGTCACAAGTTGTAACATCAGTCCTATAGTAGCTGCAGAGCAACAGCCAGACTTTGGTTGCCCTATGGATTTGGGCTAAACAGTTATCACATCTGCTGTTGTGCTGCCAAGAGCTGTCCCCACTAAGATCAAGGTACAAGCCATCTGCCACTTAGTTCAGAACTTGGGCAAGTGACTGAAATTCTGTGCCATGTGTAAAAAGGCAACATTAACATGCCTCATAAACCCATTAGGCCTGCACATGCGCTGTCCCTCCTCATGATGCACCACTAGGCCAATCAGTGTGCACTGATTGTGTGCCAATCAGTGTGCCAACCCCCCTCAGTTCCTTCTCCACTACAGAGTCATTGACAAGAACTCCAAAGTAGAGGGGAGGAGGATGGGTTGTGGAGCCATAGGGGGACACATCTTTAAGAACCATTGTTACTGCACAAGGTAACTAACTTCTTTGAGTAGTGTCCCTATAGGTGCGCCAATGTAGGTGACTCCCAAGCAGTACCCCTATTGGAGGGCTAGGGCTTTGGAGTTGGATCAGTTACAGATGACAGCACTGTGCAGGCAAAGGTGGCATCGGAGGCGGAGTCCCCAGTGATCACATTATGTTCTGCAAAGGTGTGGACTGACACCCATGTCATCACTCTACAGATCTGAGATAGTAGCCTTCTTGAAGGCGGCAACGATGAGGAGATCAACCTTGTGGAGTATGTACTAATAGTACCTGGAGAAGTCATATAGTGAACTTGGTAACAATGTCTGATACAATTCAAGACACACTTAGAAAAATCTTTGGGCTGACATTGCTGAGCCCTTGGATCTTTCTGCAATGGAAAAGCCTGGGGGCCTTCCTGAAGGCGTTCATCCTGTCCAGGTAGAAGGCTCCAGCTCTCCTTACATCTAGAAAGTGTAATAGAACCTCCCTGTGGCTTGGGATAGAAGACTGAACAATGAATCAATTCGTTCATATGAAATGTGGTGATTATCTTCGGAATCAATTTTGGATGTGGTCTGAACATAATCTTGTCCCAAAAGAATATCTGGGGGGCGGGGGGGGGGAGAAATGTGCCCACAGAACCGCTATTTCTCCTATTGCCCCCAACAAGAAAGGGCGGGAACAAAAAAACAAATAAAATCTTTTTTTTCTTTTTTTTTTTGGGGGGGGGGGGAGAAAATAAGAGACACTACAATAACTACTACTAAAAACTAAGCTCTACGTTACAAAAGTAAGGTAATAGTCATTAACAGACTACTAATAACTCCGTCTCTAGCCAGGGGGGGTTGAGAAGGAACAGCCGGGGGGCGGGGGGGGCAGTGCTGTTAGCCCATGTTCACTGACTTGCCTTGGGGCACAGCACGAGGAGAGAACGCATGTGCAGGCCTAACAGACACTGCTACTGAAATTCTCCAATCAGCAGCACAGAGACGCAAGCACACCTACAGTGGAACACTCATAGAGACACCACTCAAAGAAGAAACAACATAACTACAAAATGCTTTATGAGGTGAGTGCTGACATTACAGAAATAACCAGCACAAAGCAGGAGACAGAAAATACATTTTGTAATAAGAAGTGTAACACTGAACTAAAGGAGGGTGTTGCCCTAAAACAGATGTTTCACAGGTGAAATGTCACCCAAGTGAACAACAGATGGCACAGATGCTGGAACAAGAGGTGTGGGGGCGTGCTGCCGCACCCCCTGGCTTGAAGTGGGTTCCATTATATACAGGGTTTACAGTTTGATTCAATGGCTCTCAGCACCCCCATTATAAAATTTGTTTCACAACCCGATGGATGGTGTATGATGATTTCAGGATTTAATAGGATCTGTACAAGCCAAACATTGAAATTATGTCTAGTATAAGTTGTTGCTTGCACTTATGCACCTGACTTGCTATTTAAGTGAAGCCAGTGAAGCAAGCTTAGTCAAATATTTTTTCAGCCAGCCCAAGTGCTTGGATACAGTCAAAAGCTACTGCGAGCATCTGTCACTGACAAGCTGGAATGAAGATTTCCAGAACTGAACTCTTGAAACTACATGATGCCTTCGACAATTAAGACCTTTCACATAGGAAACCAAAATTTCCCTAACGTGACTAGTGACCATTCAGTCTTTGGATATTTGACATTTTACAGGGGTCCCGATTTTCTGAATGCAGGCGATCAACATGTTGATGAGTCAGATCTCTTTAAAGCATCTCATGTTGGGCATCCAAATATTGAGGCCTTCCATCACTAGACACAGTTGGAAAACCTTGGCTAGGGAACTCAGTGTCAAGTCAATTGCTGGGTAACAAATTCAATCAAAAGGCACCCAGGTTATGCAAAAAATAGCCTTAGGCCACATGCCACAAAGCCCAAACAGGGAGGGGAGCCACCCTGAATTTACTTCTTCCCGTCAATAAGCAACGGCTAGAACAGGGAAACTTGTAACTGTTACCTTTTTGTGTTACCCAGCTTTCAGCAATGGGTTCACAGACCACAGCAATGCCCAGGTTTTCAGAAACTAGTTGGAAAGTAAATTTGGAGAAGTCATCTGGTCAGCATGCGGCATTATTACCAGTGAGTTCGGTATTTGTAAGCAGTGCTTCTCACAGCGGGCCTCAATCGCAATTGGGCACTAATACAATTAAAAAAAAATTAAAAAATCAGGTTCCTTCAAAGCCCCATAATAGCCCAAACGAGACTACTGCTGCCGAAGCACAAACCAGTCACCCAAAAGTCAGTACGGAAATAAGTGACTAAAACCAAAAAAAGGAGATCTGAACTCTATTCCTGGCTCTACCGACACCTTACCCGCTGACCTTGGGAAAGTGGCTTCCCTCCCTTTGCCTCAGTTTCCCCTTACATTAAAGGGGGATGGTACTAATCTCTTTGTCAAGTGTTTTGGAATCTATGGATGAAAAGCGCTATGTAAGAGCCCGGCATTATTATTACTATTATTCAGCTGTGCTAATGGATTTAGCAACTTCGCAGCATAGGAGGACAATGTGATGTCAAGCTTCATTATCCCAAGATACATCACATACCTGAGAAGCAATACACCCTCTGACCCCCACATACGTGAAAGGAGATTGGTTAGAATGGTGGAGTAAGCATTAAAAGAGGAAGTTTTAGGCCAACTGTTAGAGAAAACTTGTGGTGAGTTGTATTGCACAACCTAAGCCTCCTAATTTAAGTAATGGAAGTAGCATCGGTCAGAACATTTGAGATGAGGCTCATCAATGCACTAGGAAGTGTAATTAAGTCCACTGTTATGCTCTACCAGTAGAAGGTAAGAGCCAACCCAGTTGGCATTTTCTATCTATAGTTTCTATAATTTCAAGTGGTGTGGTTCTGCAGTCCAACATCTGAGTCAGCATGGACTGGTACATGAAACTGGTTTCCAGCAGTCATAGTTGGTGCAGAATGTAACTGTTTCTAAAATTATGGTCATGATCACTTGAAAGTACAGAAGTCTGTTCCTAAGAGAAAACTTACTTGTTAAATCAAGGTGAACAAGAACTGATTTTAGAATCCGTTGCCAATGCAGACTAGAAGTGAGGCTACTTACAGAACTTTCCTGAAAAATGGCTGGAATAGTAAAACTTTTTAATAGATTATCAATCCCATTAGTGTCAAGCGCGAACCAGAAGTATGTATGGTTTTAAAGTCTTCCAACACTAGTAACTCATTTCAATGGACTACATTGCTTCCACGTACTACTACAATACCTTATGATAAAAGTCAAACAGCCAAGGGCCCCACCTACTCAAGAATATTTATTGTTTATTAAAAAAAGGTTCACTCTTGCCTGAGTGAATGGGATCAAGCTGTGTTAGAACCTTGTTAGGAAAGTACGTTATAGCCCTGGCCTCGGTAGATTTTTAGTGGCTGGACTTACTAAATTCTGTAGATTAGTTAAGGCCAGAAAGGGTTTCCTATTATAATGCTAGTTTATACTTGAGATAAGACCAATATGTAATTACAATTTTAAAGTGTTCTAAAATGTTACTCAAAATTACGTTCATTTATAGCTTATGAGTAATTGAAGCTTTCACTAGAATTGTACTAGTGTGGGGTCTACTCCTCCCATTCACTGAATTCTAAATGTACAAGTGTATAATTAGGCATGTAATGAATCTTTGAGCAAAGCCTAGTGAGTGGTGCAGATTGTCACAATCGCAGATGATTCTCTGTAGGATTCAGTTACCAGTATCATTACTAGCCTGACATGAAGGACCATTGCCATAGAAATCTGACTAGTCAGATACTCCTGTCTAAACAGAAACATATTTGATGTTCTGGATTTGTGCTATGTTATGGCTGTGAATTGTCTCTGCTCAGGGCTTCACTGCAAGGCAGTGACATAAAAGATTAGGAGTGCAGCGAAAAGCAAAACTACATTTTTAGAACACGTAATAGGTTAAATGTCAAGAACACTAATAATTATCTGCAACATTAGTTTGGTTGTCTTTGGCATGTAATCCCAGCTCAAGTGCACAGTCATTTAATAACACCCTGTGATCCATTCGAGTGTCCATGGCCTAAAAGTGAAATTCAGCTCTAATTTAAATGAGGGAAACGCCCACCAAGTTAAATGGGACACTGCTTTGGCCAAGGTTGAGTTTGTCACAGTTCACTACAAGTTGGCCAATGCCTCGAACTTTCAAGTAGCACTGGGAGCAATGGGTACCAGGGTGAAGAAATGTTCCTCGCAGCTCACCGTCAATTAGATAAGGCACCATTTTGATAAAACTAATCAATGAGAGAAATCAGCTTACACATAACAAGTTTACAAAATATTAAGCTAAGTCAGACTTTGTTCTTGAATATTACATGCAGATGCCATTAGAAAGTTAATGGCTTCTTTTGTCATGGGATTGTTCTCATGAGCCAGCATCAGTACAGAAAGTGCTCTTCTCCTGCTAAAATGCTTATAGTCCACCACGACAGCAGCTGATCCTACTCAAAACTTTTAGAAGCTTGCTTCAAACAAATACTGAAAGTATTTCCTGGACAATTGGAAAGAGAGACAGCCCAGCTTCCACGAAGACAGATTACTTCTGTTATGGCACATCAGAAACCTCCATCTATGAAGTAAATGTTACAATTAACACTGCCCAATGTCTGACAGAGGTTGATTTAAGACTGGTTTTATTTACAATTATCCTCTTTTTGCTGGTGTGCCAGACAGATAAAGCAACACTGACTCCTCCAATATGAACTGGAAATCCCAATATAGAGGGGACTCAATTTAAGCAACTGCCTTCCATTTCAATCTGAAAATTCATTTCTATATAATACATACTTTTAGGCAGACACCGGGATTAACTGTACTAAAGTCAGTTTTTCCTTAGTCTGATGTAGCAGGAGCACATCTGGTTTGAGTACCATCAGAACCTGAGATTTATCTTTTCTTTACGATTTAAGAAACTCCAGCTCCTCCACTTTCAGCACCATCCACTTTTATTCTATCCCCTTGGCAACCAGATGACAATGTATTTTATATTAAGTACCCATAGTCAAAATAGAAGTCTTGGACCCTTTACCTGATACTGTCAATCCCACAACACCTGGGGCAAACACTACTGAAGCCTCAGCCAGTTTCCTTTTGGAAACACTAAATAAAGCAGCACATTTGGGGCCAAATTAAGGACCCTTACTGTGAGCATGACCAGGCATATTGTTTAATGCCATGGGTAGCTGATTTATGAGATCATGCCTATTCAATTGAGTTCACAGCACTGAGTCTAAGGTCACGGTCACAATCTGCAATGATGGAAAAATTGGCCTTCGACAGCTCTTGTCTCAACTGACCTCAGAAAAATCTCTTGGGTTGTTATGTTATTGCTAAGTGTGAGCACCAACTTGGGCTGTGAAGTTAGGCTGATAAAATATGCCCAGAGTGATGGATTCATTATATAATTGTTTTCATGCTGCACTGTCATCTAGTTTTCTGTGAAGTCAGATGTTTTACAAAGTACCTCAATAACTAGGCTAACCCACTGACAAGAGCAGAGAAAAATACAAATCTTAGGTTTAATATTTCCAACTTCTACCTACCACATTTTCCTGCCCTGATGCTTTGTCAGTGTGGACATGAAGTTATATACTGTTATGCCAGTTCCACACATCTATTTATGTTCCTCCCCCACGCCAACGAAAAAAAAACAAAAACCACCCACTCTCACATTCTGAGTTTTGTCATCACTTTGTCACAGCTGCCTACACATTCATTCATGCACATAATTAATTCATGCTCAAATGCATTTCTGCATCTGTTCTATATTTAGATGGTCTTTCTAGCTAACATTTAAGTATCAAGGCAGGTGAACATTTTAATTTAAGTGTGATTTAACGAGAGACTATGCACTTAACAGGGCAGCGAAGTAAGCTTGTTACACGCAACTCTTTGCTGCACTTTTAGAGAGACCAGATACTCATTAACCCTACAAAAATTTGTCATCTTCTATGTCATGAAGGACAGGGTTATTTCAAGCCTGGAAAATAAGCTTCTTTTATATACCAGGACTAGCATAAATCACATGACTTCATGTTTATCTGACCTACAGAGCAGACAAATTCATGTTTTATAATGCATGTTGAGAAGCTCAGCCTACTGGCACTTCTACTAGAAAAGAATCTACTTAGTATAGAGAGACAAACAGGGGTTCTTCTGCCTCCCCTTTGCAGCTCAGACATGCAAATTCAAAACAGACAGGCGCCTTTCACTTCCTGATGAGCTCACCAGCAAGAACTTCCAAAGCTGCAAAGACCTAGTCAGACCAACTTTGAAGCTTATTGGTCCACCATCGTTTTCTGCCTGGGAGCCTTTGGAAATGGTGTGTCATTTCCATGAGCTAGCATTACAGGGAGATCACTATAGCACTGAAGAGCTGATTAGCCAAACTGAACTTAAATTTCAATCCAAGTGAGACAGTTGCCTTAGAAGTTGCATTGGTAGAAACACCACCACATTGTTTTGTCAGTTACTTTATGAGTCACTCTGCCAAATGTAATTGACCTGCCCGTGCAAGGAGAAGGTGGAGTCCCACTGCTGTACATGACTGAGGTCTGATTCACCTCACAAGCAGCAGGGAATCACCAGTGATTCACTGTTTAGGATCTGTGGACCTTCCTATGCAGAAGTTACTACTATTTACTGCTCTAATGCTAGACAGATGCCCATTAGCAGCATTCATATAAATCACCAGCTTTCTGGGGCTGCTTTCCTCACTGTTCTCCAAAACAGAAAGTTGTACCCCCTGTAAGATTATACTATGGGCATTGAGTATGAAAGTGTACATAGATCTGGGAGGTTTACCACTGGATCCATAATGCACATTTGAGGGTAGGGGAAGGTTTGGAAGTGGACAATTGTTCTTTTGTATCAAAGAATTAGCACTTTTGTAAATGGTCAAATCTCAAGCACAGTTTAAGCTTTCCCGTTTAGGACAGTTGGACTGAGATTTTCTACGATGCTTTGGGGTGTGGATGACCAACTGCCAGTAGTTTTAAACAAAAACTGGCAATCAATCCCCCTAGGCAGCTTTTGAAAAGTAATGTTTTATAGTTAGAGTGAGAAAAATTGCCCATGAACAGAACATGGATGACTTATTGCTTGAAAACATCGAGTCAAATTGCTGATGGTTATATACAAATAGTTATATCCTTAACTGAGCCTGTCCAAAAGGAGCAATATGACTTTAGTCACATTTCACAATCTGTTAAGATTAATAACAGTAGAGAATATTTTGGTGGTCTGCTACATTTCAAATTAACAGCACCTTGTCAGATAATAAAACCATTACACGAGTTATAGCAGCCTCTGCCCATTGGTGCCTCTAAAACTCAATGAACTCAGATTAATCATAATTAAGTCTGAGTTCTGGAGATACCATTAAAGATACCTTAGTGAGGGCTCTATAATTTAGCAACCTCACGCAAGCCATTCCCTGAAGTGTTTCACTTGCGTGCCTTGTTCAGTGTAACCCACCCAGCTCAGCATTTCAACTTGCCCTTGAGCACAATGCAGACAAGTACTTGGGCACAATATTCAGTGGAGCAATAGCCTAGGATTCCTGTTGCACAGAGACCATTTTGGCAACAAGCAGGTCACTTAACAGGTTTGCTTAATGTGTCTCGGAGGTTGGTCAGTGACTCATGACAGTTGAAAAACACAATGGGTATGTGCACACAGGGATAAAAAAAACCCACAACTGGCCTGAATCAGCTGACTTGGGCTCAAAGGGCTCAGGCCGAGGGGCTAAAATGGCTGTTTAGACATTTGACTTCAGGCTGGAGATCCCTGCAGGGTTCCAGAACTCTTTACAGAACACAACCAGATTGTCATGAAGGCGAACGCTCTCATGAAAGCATCAATGGCTGTGCCACGTAATAGGCTGCACAGAACCATGGACATGGAATGGCTGACGACCAAGGAATATACTGGGCTGGACATGGTCCCAGGTCACGCTAGGAGGCTCTGGTTTGGAGTATTTAAGAGGGAGGCTTATGACAAATCAAGGCAGTTCTTCCCAGTTTTCTTTTATTCCCCCTACTTCACCTCAAAGTTACAGATTCATCTCTTCCTGCTACCATGGAAACCATCAAGATCTTTACATTTCAGTTGTAAAGAATGGATGTACTGCTTGTGAAGCACTAGATCATCCCTGTTCCATCCGACCCAGAATCTAAAGCTCAGCCAGCAGCCTGAGTATACAAAGACAGTTTAACTAGTATTTCAGTGGCTCATTTTCAGGGCTGTAAGCCATTTAGTGAGGTAATGGAATCCTAAAAGTGTTTACTAGTATATACGCCCACTGAGGTCATAATCCTAGGCCAGTAAATTGGCAGACTAATTATTCACTCCTTTGAACAAATACTGTCTTTCCAAACAAGCTATTCATCTTTCACCTACTTTTTTCCTTTTGAATTGTCATTCATCTGGAGGCCTCCGGTGATCAATCTGACACAGCAGAATCATGCCTTTCCCTAGGCGTTGTGACAGTTATGCCAAACAAGCCTCTGGAGGATGTGACAGGGAAGAGAATGCTATTAGTTATCTGTGTTAACACAGCACCTAGAAGCCTTTGCCGTGCACCAGGACTGCACTGTTCAAGGCCCTATACAAACATAACAATGGGCCCTACCCCAAAGGGCACACGATATTGACAGATGGATTCCAATTTCCATAGGTGGATGAGACTTAGCAGCACCATCCTGCCCATTCAACATCTGAAGAGCTGAACCTTCTGGTCCTAACCTAGTGATTAGGGAATAGGAAGATGACATGCCTGCAACTCAAGTAGGTGAGATGCTCCAATTTCTCCCTGAACAAAGTTCTAATGCTTCACATGTCCTGGGCACATCTGTTGGGCTGAAATGGCTTAAGGCTACTCTTCCTTACCTCTTTAACTCCATGCCTGGCCTGGCCCTTACAGATCTCAGCCTACCGTCTGTTTCATGTGTTTGAGACGAGAGGTGAAAGACCCTGGGGGGCAGGACGGCTGCTGGAAATCTCCACTATCAAGCCACAGGACCAGGCCCTTAAGGGCATGTCTACACTGCAGCTGGGAGTGAGCCTCCTAGCCCAGGTAGACAGACTTGCACAAGGGAGGCTTGATGCAACTTGTGGAACTCTTTGCCAGAGGATGTTGTGAAGGCCAAGATTATAACAGGGTTCAAAAAAGAACTAGATAAGTTCATGGAGGATAGGTCCATCAATGGCTATTAGCCAAGATGGGCAGGGATGGTGTCCCTAGCCTCTGTTTGCCAGAAGCTGAACACAGGCGACAGCGGATGAATCACTTGATGATTACCTGTTCTGTTCATTCCCTCTGGGGCACCTGGCATTGGCCACTGTCGGAAAACAGGATACTGGGGTAGATGGACCTTTGGTCGGACCCAATATGGCCGTTCTTACGTTCTTATGAGTTAACGCACTAAAAGCGGCAGTGTGGACACTGCTGCCCCAGAAGAGACTCAGCTTAGGCACCTGAGCTTAGACCCCTCCAGCCCCCAGGGCTGGGCTCAGGCTGCTAGCCCAAGCCTTCACCAGTGCCGCAATGCCCACATAGATATTGTTTGGCTTGCTAGCTCGAATCCCGCTCGTGCAAGTCTATCTACCCAGGCTGGAAGGCTCCCTCACAGCTGCAGTGTAAATGTACCCTAAATGACCCTAGTCTCTTCCTCTCCTTGTCACAGCGGAGGACAGGCGCATAAGGCACCAGAGCTGTGCTTGCCTCCATATTTATGCCTTCAGTACTAAGGTGCAGGAAAGGAGAGGGAAGGGCTGCACCTCTAAATGACGACGTGTAGCTGCACTACTGCTACAAATGCCCTAATCTCTCAGTTTTGTTTTGCTCAATGTGATATTTTATATGCAATTAGTGGCAGGGGTAGACCTGGGGCAGGCAGCAAGACAGACTAGTACAGGGCCCCTCACCTTCTGCTGCAGCCCCAGCTCACCGACTTATTTTTCTCCCTGATCCAGCAGGGGAAGGAAACGCCTGCTGGGCAGGCAGTCACAGCCAATTCTAAAAGCCAGAAGGTACAACTGCACCAAAATGCTTACATCGTTCCCCACAGCTCAGCTGGATGCACAACATCTCAGAAAAAAGAGATGTGTCACATTTTACAGCCCTAAACGACTCGTTTGCACACCAGTGGGCTGCCCTTGACAAGCAGTAAGTCAACAGATGGAGGATCATTAACAATTACTCCAAGAAGGGGCACTCAGACAGTTCTACTTGAGCTACCTTGAGAGGATTTGAGTTTGGGCTTTTTTTCTCCTCTACTGTAGGTGGACCAGGTGTGCTGAAGTAGTTAGTGAGGGATCCTTACAATGACCGATATCTAATGTTCTGTTTTTTGATGATGCCCTAAAAGGCTACATTGTCGTATAAAAAAAAAAAAGGATAATGTCAAAGCAAACCATTCCATGAACTCATACCCAGGGTCGGAAAGCTGAAATGGAGAAAACAATGCTTAGTGAAACCAAATTGAGAAAAGTTAATTAGTACACTGCCTTTTTCCAAGTAATCTGAACAGAATAAAAATTAATTTCTATTTGCATACCCTGGTGTACTGAAATATGCTGCACACTAATTACAGCTAATCAAGTTATTAAACACCTAACTGGCTCTTAGGAAAACATGCTACTTGAAGGTTAAATTCGGTAGAAAACCATTCCCAGAAATGAACTCCATTTCCCGTAACAAACCTCAAAACAATTTCTGGCCTCACTAATAAGTGCTAATTGTCTGGAACTTTAATTGCATTGACAAATTATCAGCCATTCTGAAATTGTGATGCATGCTGCCAATTGCAAAAATATGCAATATCGTTAGTGATACACTCGGTATCAACTGTTGACTTGCCTAAATGCAAAGATATCAGACTATTTAACTGGTATTGAAACCTCATTGTTTTTCCTGAAACCATCACTTTCACCGCAGCCCAAAGCAGAGGCCAAAGTTCTAATAAGCTTTACAACTCAACACAGCCTTGTGCATCTACATGAGTCACCCAAGACTAAATGTAAACAATCAATTGGCATCTTTGCCAGCTACCAGTGACAGTACTTCAGGTTATACACTACAAACCTAAGGTCAGAGAACAGGGAAGCTATTCAGCATGTCAAAGCCACCATATGTTTCAGGGCTCATAATCTCCATCAATAAAGTGCCCTAAAACAAGTACTTTTAGAGCACGTAGCCTTTGTCCAAAGTGTAAATTCACTGAACACTCAGCTTCAGACACTGTTCCCAAATTTAAAGATACTGTTGCTACTGATACATTGTTCCTTGCTGCCTTTAGGGGCTAGTTCTGTAGACTTCACTAGAACATTGTTAGTTATTCTCTTATTAACTGTTACCGTACAAGTTTATAGATTTCCGGCTCCTATAGGTCTCATCCCTATTAGATGACAACTACATTTTCCCAACCGTTCTGCCCCTTGTTCTCCTGAACTCTTGCCATCCGCCCTGTTCTGCCCCTCGCCCTTGTTTCTGTTCTTTGGTACTGCAGTCATCAGAGCATAAAAGTAGCTCAGGAGGCATGGGGAATAATTGCTGGAAATAGTGGGGGTAAGCAACCAAGGAAAGAGAGAAGGGGCAGAGCACAGAAGGCTGATCTGGCGTGTAGGTGTAAGAACTGGAAGCTTTTTCCTTCCAAGGGAGAATGCAAAGCAGGCAGAGAACAAGCACCTGCATAAGGGTAAAAAAGAAAAAGACTAGAAGAGAAAACTAACAGGAAGAGAGGAGGGTTAAATCACAACTTTTAGACCAGTTCTTATTACTTCCTTTGTTCTTCTAGCCTTTCTGGCAAATCTTGTTGATGGACTTGACAGGTGTAAGATGATGCACAAGAGAGGTCAGTGCTGCTGTCTTTGAGTCAACTGCCGAGTTTCTACTGACACAACCAGGTTAATAGCACAATTATGTTCATACATATACCAGAAAGTGTCATTACCTCTTCAAACCCGGTGTTACCAAATGAAGACCCTGGCCTTGTCTACACTAGAAAATTACGTCAGCGTAACTACTTCGCTCAGGGGATGTGAAAAGAATTCTTCTATCGACCTAGCTACCGCCTCTCGGAGTACAGAGAACTACAGAAAATCCCTGCTGTTGGCATAGGGAGTGTCTACACTTAAGCACTATAGTGGAGCAGTTCCACCTGTGCCACTGTAGCATTTCAAATGTAGATGAGCCCCCAGATCATTTTCTGGAAGAGAGAAGAGCTTCATCTGACACAGCACATTAGCCATAGAGAGGGGAACTTTTAGCATGTAGACAAATTTCACAAAACCCATGTGCATGGATTTCTCCACAACCCTTTCCCCTCCTCCTACCTGAAAGGATAGCAAGGCCAAGGCCTTCCTTGGGTCTCAATATTGGCCCCAGAAGCGTCCACTGTTTGGCAGGTGTTAAATTCAGCTCAAACAGCAATAATCTGATTCAAAGAGCAGTTAGTACTCCCTAAAAGGCACACAATGTTCGGCACACAACATTAAAGCACAAGGGACGGATGGCAACAGAAAAGGCACTGTGGGGGTCAATACCTACACCAGTTCTCCAAACAAACTGGAATCCTTGTGCAAGCATGTCTTCTGCATACATTACTTACAACAACAATTCAATCCCTAAATTATTTCTGCCTGGCTAGAAGACTGTTTAATCAAGATGATTACTATGATAAAGAAACAATGTGCTAACTAGCAAGTCCATTACCTAAGAGAGACTAATAGGGCTTATGTAGTGTTGTTGTAGCCATGTCTGTCCCAGGATATGAGAGAGACAAAGTGGGGGAGATAATATCTTTCATTGGACCAACTTCTTTTGGTGAGAGAGACAAGCTTTCTAACTACAGAGAGCTGTTCCTCAGGTCTCTCTGACAGGGCTTGTTAGGAATATAGATATTTAGGCCTGTCTGTAAAGGCCTATACTCTAAGAATTTAGGTGTATTCTTATCACTTAGCTAGTTATAGAGGTACAAAAGAGAGAATCAAAATCACTGTCTGACTGTATAAGGCCTTTTCTCACTGTGACAGTCTGAGGCCCTGTTCTTAGGCTAAGGCCTTTGGCTAAACAGCAGAGGCAGCCATAAACTGGGAAGCAAATGCTAGTCACATTGAAATAAGGTGCTATTGGGCTGTTAGGAATACAATCCTGTCCTGATAGTGCCTATCACCTCCAGAGAAAGGGAAGTGCCTAGAAAATGTAAAAGGAAACTTAGTTGGATAGCATCCTGTCTGGCAAGAACTCACTTATCAATAGCTGGGATGTGAAATCCTCATTTCTGTGTTTGTTCTGTCATTGTAGTCCCCATTTCCCTATTGTTTTGTTGTATAATCTCTGTCTGGTTCTGTCATTGTTTCTGTCTGCTGTATAATTAATTTTGCTGGGTGTAAACTAATTAAGGTGGTGGGATATAATTGGCTACATAATCATGTTACAATATGTTAGGATTGGTTAGTTAAATTTCAGGAAAATGATTGGTTAAGGTATAGCTAAGCAGAACTCAAGTTTTACTGAGAGTGAGCTGTAGCTCACGAAAGCTTATGCTCAAATAAATTGGTCAGTCTCTAAGGTGCCACTAGTACTCCTTTTCTGTTTGTGAATATAGACTAACACGGCTGCTACTCTGAAACCTATATAGTCTGCAGTCACTCAGGAAGTAAGGGGGGGGAGAATGGGAACAGGGAATGGAGGTGGGGAAATTGGAATCATGTTTTGCAAAGGGGGGGAAATGGGAATAGGGACACAGGTAAGGCTCTGTGGTGTCAGAGCTGGGAAGGGGAACACTAAGGAAGGAAACTGGAATCATGTTTGCTGGAAGTTCACCCCAATAAACATTGAATCATTTGCACCTTTGGACTTAGGGTATCATTGCTCTCTGTTCATGCGAGAAGGACCAGGGAAATAAGCGGGTGAAGGAATAAGCCCCTAACAGGGCTTAGACTCTTGTCTTGTAGTGGGAGGGAGTCGTTCCACGTAGTTGAGACCGGCTTACAATTTAACTGTTGTTTTTTCTACATGCCAAGTGTTTTAAAGTTTCTAAGTGCTTTACACCACTTACTCTCATTATCATAAAAATAGCTGAGACTCGTGGGGATCCAGGACAGGGTTAGTAGTCCACATTTAACATTGTCTGAGCAAGGGGTTTTTGAGATTCAGCCTTTTCCCCCTTAAAAAAAAAAGATCATAAAATTGTTGATCGAATTTTTAAGTCAGGACCTCAGATTACGGCTTTAACTCTCCCCAAATAGTTACCACCCCCTCAGGGTGGATCTCTGCTAAGGTCCAGCATCCCTCTGGGGAAGCAACACTTCTGAAGTTACTCAGCATACAAAGTTAGTCTACAACATGACTTGAGTCAACCTGATGAGCCAGAGAGAGTCATTTATGCATCTGCAGCAGGACGGGGGCTCTATCAGCAAACCAGATTTTTTGCAGGTGGTCTTAGTCTTTAGTCACAGTAAATGAGTGGCTCAATGTGACATGCGGTGGCCACTGAACCAGAGCAGCACCCATGTAATGGAAGTTTTTGGCAGCTTTCTGAGAGTATGTTTTGTGCACATTTGTTGCTCTCTAGCAGCATGAAGCAAGGACCCCTTTAGGAAGTTCTGCTCAGGGAGCAATGCTTCTGGTTTAAGAGCAGATATTTTTGAGCGCTCCAAAATCCACATGCATAAACAGATTTTAGTTTTGAAGTACTGTCAAAGAAAACCTCGTTTGAGGACAGCTGAAAGACTGAAATAAGCAGTAGCATCAGGGCAATGTAATCATACTGCACACTCCTCAATCATTTCCTGTACAATGGAACTGAGTGCGATCAAGGAAAAGCAAGAAGTTGTGAATCACAATGTCAGCATGATCAAAGAAGTTGCTGTCCATCAGGAACTAATTCTATTCTAAGGATTAGTTTAGGGGTCAACATTGACCAGTGCGTCATGAGGATGCATTAATCAAAACAGTAGCTTACTTTTATCACAAAAACTAGAGGAATGTTTTGCATTTCATCCTATCTGCACCAACCAAGCAAATGCACCTGTCATTTCACCCCTTGAAGTTCTGTCGCTTCCGTTTTGGTTTTTTGTTTTTTTAAAAAAGTCTGAAGCAAATTTTTAGGAATGAAAGAGCTGAATTCCCTTCAGTTCTAGTTGCTGGGGGAGGCGGTAAAATAATTTCAAGTTTAAGGGTAAAGGTACTCCTGAGGCCCAGAACTGTTAACTTAGTCTTTTTATATCCTATTACTAGGGGGGAAATAACCACCTGTAGAAGCTCCTGCAGCAACACCAATTGCTTAAAATGGGTCACTGTCAGTTCCAGTAACTGCTCAAACATGCCACCAACTAAAGAGTTCAAGGTTGGACAGTCCTCCTGCTTTTTCCCCACTGCATTCCAAAAAGGCCAGCTCTCCTGTGCCTCCTCTTTCTCGTACGTGAGAAAACCTCACCACTCTTAAGCTCAACAGGAACCAATTTTCACTAGGCAAAGAACTGCACAAACCACCCCCATAAAGGAGATTCATCAACAACGAGTTTATGAGGAGGACATCCATGGTTAAAAAACATTAACTGCTAAAAAAATCCAGACAAATCTTACATGTACATTTCAGGTAAAGGATAGCACAGACAGGGAGTTCAGTGATGGGAGATGGCACCATTTCCAAAACAGTAAGAAATTCTAATGCTTGGTTGCCTCCAACATCCCCTCAACTTTCAAAAATCAGTTTCCTTGGTTTCACCTTTTCCACGGAATAAGCCATTTCGCTATGTATCTGTCTGAAATTTTTAACATGAAGCTCTTGGTTTACGCAATAGTCAGAAATCGCACTGCAGTGCAAGCAGACACGTGTGGTATCAAAGGTGGGTGCTTTATTAATAATAAGGTGAAGTAAATCAGCTGTACTTTCATGCTTGCATCTTAATACAACAGGAATTTTAATAGCTCTGGGAAACTGTGCTTATTCCTTAGCTACAAACAGCAGACCAGAGAAAACACTTTCCTTCTTGGTAGTTTGTAAAGCTGCTGTTAGAAAAGAGGGCTGGAAACTGCCTTTACTCAGCGATCATTGAAGGTTTAACTCTAAGCAGGGGTTTACAATTTACAGAAGGCCGTCTGATATTAGCCATTTTACAGAAATCAGGTTTTGTTATAAACTAAATTTAATGTTTCCGTTTAAAAAAAACCCAAAAAAGATGCTTTTCCAAAGCGTAAGGAGCTTTGAAAGTGCTTCTGCAAGTTCTTTGACAACACGCACACAGGATTTTCACTAATGCAGTTTGTTAGTCACTTTCAAATTCTTTGTCACAGTCACATTTGCAGCACGCCCATTAATGTTATGCAACACAGGTTTATGCAAGAGCAGGGACACCGCCTAGCTCACTATTTAACTAGGAAGGGGTTTTGCAAGTTACACTGCACTGGAATGATAGGGAGCTTTGTCCTCACTCCATTTTTCTTGTAAGCCTTTGCTCCTAATAAATGCCACGCACCCAATAATTACAGCCTACTTTATTTAGCCGGCATTCATTCGAAACAAATAGAGGCTTTGTTGACTAATTTAACATTACAAATTTTGAGCAGGGAAAGCCAATCCCACACACACTTGTGCAAGCCAACTGGAATGCAGAAGAATGAAGATCATCATGTAGTAGCTTACACCCTCTTTCAGTGTGAACTGAGCTTTTACAAAGAGCTTTTCAAAGTGAGCTACCATCAGACCATGGCTAGCACCTCAGCAAACATCTGCCTTAGCAAAGTGCATGAATACCATCAAACTTTGGTTCCAGTGGCACATCTCAGTTGAGTTTCTTTGTTCCAGTGGTCAGTAATTATTCATGGCCTGGTCTCAATGCATTTACATCTCAGTGCAAGTTCTTGAGTACTCGAAAGCTGTATGTTCATCTGTTCCTCATTGTAACTCCAGATGCACCTTGAGATTTACAGGTTTGTGTAGCTTAGTTCCTCTAGCTGTTTCAAAATTGCATATACAACTAATATAAAACTTGTTCCTCTCTGAGGAGCATAGATTTAAGCACTCTGAAATATCATCAGGTCTCCATCTCAGAGCCAAGCAGGTCCTCCTGAAGGGTAAACTTCAGTGCCAGAGTGCTAGGTAGCATTCTTTCCAAATGACACCAGCTCCATCCATTAGATATCAAGAATGCACTCTTAAGTGCAATACTGAGGACTCACCATTACAGGACAGTAATCAGGAATACCGACTGCTTTCTGAAAGGAGTAAGCTTAAATCTCTTTGATACAACCAAATAATGTTTTTAACTACAGGCAGGTCAATCCCCATTACCCATTTTTTTTTCACCCAGACAGTTTAGGACATCAAAGTTTTGACTCAAGACCTACTGCATCCATATTCTGTTTATGAAAGACTAGTCCTTCCTTCCAAGGGGAAGGAAAAAGCTAGCATAAGCAGGTTGAAAGCCAAAGAGACCACAAAGAGTATAGAGTAAGCTGATGACCAAGGCAACAATCTACTTGTTCATTAGCATTTGCATCCCAGGCTAGGGCATGACTCCATCACTTCTCCACCTACCTTTTAAAGCAATTTCATTTTATGTTTACCCCCATGGTGGCAAAAATCCTCAGAGAGGGGAACCTAAAGTGACTAATGCAACTCCTGCTCATCAGAGTGGGAGCAGATGGTGTATGCTGTCTAACGTAAGACTAGCTCCAGCCTTTGTTCCTTAGTACCATGTAGTTTCCCCAGCTCAGACTGAAACATGTGACACATGTTTCAGCCTAGTGGGGACAGCAGTCTCTGCAAGGCCCAACTCCCCCTCCTGTGCACCTGAGTGGGTAGCAAGTACTGACAAGCTTGTCTGTATGGTGGCCACGATAACCATAAGAGAATAGTGCATTTGGTTCAGTACGGGTGGTGAGGCATGAAAGGGGGAAAATACTTTCTAAATTCTCTTAAAATTGAGGCTGGTGGCAACGCTGAGGTTAAGGTGGCTAGCCCCACTGGCTGGGATACCACTGGTTTGAGGATCATCTTTCCCTTCGGTGATCAGGATATGGGCTCTACAGCAACTTCAAGTTGTTTATTTAAAAGTTCAGGCTCCCAATCTCTGCACGCCTGAAAGTCCAAGAATGATGTGCTCCCAGGCCCCTACACCTCCCGCCTAGTTGATCTCTAGAAAGAATGGCTAGTGATTGCTGTTACACTAAACTTGAAGGCTGTAAATTAATACTAAGACCTTGGCCAAGTAAATGATCTAGTCAACCCCTGTGAAAGAATAAGGTTAGTTTCACAAACAATCCACCTGCTCTTTCCCCTGGTTTTTATCTCTCTGCATTCTCAGGCTCCCAAGATGATGTCAGGATAGTTGATATAATGATCTGCAACTAATGCTCTGCATATCCTCAACAGCTGTGGAATCCAAGATTTAAATGAAACTGGCTCTTTAGACTAAGTTAACATACTGTGACTCAAGTACCATGTATGTTTATGGTGCTACCTTAGGCAAAGATTAGGAGTCAAAGTAGGTGTCAGTGGTGACAGCAAACTGAGAATCAAGATTCAAGGGGGTAGCCCAAGTGGGAAGGGAAGAGGTTTAGAGAGCAATGTGGGAGAAAGCAGTGACAAATGTGGGGAAGGTGAAACCAAGAGGAGTCATGAGATGAGAGGTTTAGGTCAACATATAGCAGAGACAGAAAGAGAAGTACTGTGGGAGATGGCAAAAGTCTAAGGAATGAGCAGGCAGTTTGCAGCGAGCTATCACAGAGAGGTACAACCAGTTGGACGGCAGAGTATGTAATGACCAAAGGGCAGAATCTATTTCTTGGGAGATGGCACTCGATACCTGAAATCAAAACTACTGAGAGGTCAAAGATCCAAACTGTGGATTGGGCTTCTACCACAAGCCCTGTGTTCAGTGGCAGTGCCAGTTCAGTTGGCCCAACAGTAGACCAAGGGTTTAATTGTGTTTCTAACAATATTGTCCCTGCCCCCCTTCCAGAGTGAATACCCACCAGCTTGCCACCAGCACAGATTCAGTTCTCTGCTGTACAGCTCAGCTGGTGAATGATGGGGGTAAATTCATAGGTCTTAGACTGCAACCACACAACTGGGTCTACAGATCCTCATTTAAATACAAGCCAAACCTTGGTGTTTATCCATTAGGCAACCACAGGTGACAGCAAGACGTCTTAACAACAGATCCCTCCCAAAGTAAAAATGATAGCAAGTCAGTCATATCAGCTAAGGGACTGAATGGTGCAAAGTCTGATAGATTATAACAGTGCCTCCAGAGGAATCTCCTAAACTTAAAGCTTTGCATGGGCTATGGACAAGTCTGTTCAGGTCCTAAATGGAGACACCATCTTACTCAGGTCCACACTTAAAAAGTGTAGTCCAAATGCTTCCATTCGTGGCCAAGCAGGCTGCAACTTCCTCCTCTTTAAAGCAACAACATGTTGCAAGCTTTCGTTCATCCTTCAGTCTTTTAAGGTGCATTACTATTTAAGGTGTATCACGTAAGCAAAGAGCTGCTTACTTGAGGCAAGAGTAATTAACAAGCACAGCATATGTTTGGGGTAAAGTCCAAGAACCTGGGCTATGAAAAATTCAGTCTCTTGCTATTCACAACTACTCCATTAAGATGCCTCTCCTCACATATCTAGTTTCACTAACTTAACGTTTACCAGCACAGCAGAGCCTGCAGTGAAGCTCTCCACCTAACTCCCCAAAAGACACTTGGTTGGAAAAGTTACTAGGAAACAACACACCAGGACAGTTAGCTTTTCCATGCACATTCATAGGCTTTCCACTCAGAAGATGCAACTCAACCAATAGCCAAGTTAATAGGAGGTCACCTGATCATCAGGGTAACTGTCTGCTCATTAATTAGCGCAGAAAAATGAAAAGCTAAGACTCTTACGCTGTTACCTCATGAGCATATATATTGTAGCAGCCTTCAGAAACCTCAAACCCTTTAGGGCTGCACTGCATTAGACACTGCCCAAATGTGTATGACAGTCCCTGCCTTAAAGAGCTGACCATCTAAAAAGGCAAAGAAACAGGTCGACGACACACTAGTGGGGGGAGAAGGGATAGAAACAGAAACAGAGGATAAAGGCAACGACTGCATGAGGTTTGACTGGATGTTGTCCCTCCCACAAGTAGGGGACAGTGTGCAAAGTGACCACCAATGTACTTCGGGGAGAAGCAAACCAGTTGGAGGTACAGGTTAGCATCACTGGCAATGCAAAAGTTGACTTCATGATATAGGATAGGACTAAATTGTGGAGGGCTTTGAAGGCAAAGTCAAGAAGTCTAGAGGCCAAACTCAACTTCTATTCTAACCACGCCATCACTGCCCTCTCCCCCAGCTGAAGCTAAGCAATCACTGGCTAATATTTTCAAAAGCACATAAGTGTCTTTGGCACCACTGAAAATTTTATTCTTTAGGGCTTGTCTACACAGGGTTCTTGCTGATACACTCCATGAATGGACCCTCTTATTCCAGAATAAGGAGTGCCTTGTTCTTATTTAGTTTAGCCCACTTTGGAAGTAGCAGTCCCAAAATAACTAGAATACAAGAAGTGTTTGAGTAGAATGTAGAAGCAGGCCATCCACAACATGAGAGGGGAAAACGTACTGTTCTTCCCCACTGTGGGAGACTCTCAGTTTTATATACAAGTGTATTTTAGAACTATGTTGCATGACAGTTTTATAGCTCACATAACTATCTGCATTTACAGAACAGTCCAACTGCCAAGACTGATGCTTCCCTTCCCAAGCGTGCTGCCCTGAACACCAAATGGAAATGGTTTTAGCAAGGTCTCATGTCACCTCTAGCATCTCTAGACTAAGTGACTGTCTTGCACCACAGTTACCTGACCTATGCATAAGCTGATCGTTTAACTGTCCCAACTTAACCAATGAGCAACAATTTAACTGTCACAACATGTAGAGTAGCAACAAAATCCATGCAAGGATGGAAGTCAGTGGACACTACTGCATACAGGACTACCAGAAATAGAAAACCATGAAATGGGCATGGGTAATCAGGGGAATTCCCCTCCCTCCTTCTCTCGATTTATAGCTTGAGGCAAGTAAGGTCACTTTGAAGGGAAGACTCAATTCTTAAGGCAACATTTCCTTTAGGAAGGGGAAAAGGAATGAAGACTCCAGTATTTCATACAAAACCTCTGAGCCGACAACTGGAAGGCTTCACAGACAAGCAAGAAGAAGTGTACAAAAGACAGCAAACCTTAAAGTATTTGGCACGGAACATAAAAACCAAGTTTATCATCAGTTTATGCTACAACAAACAGGGTGGCTATTTTATTGCTTTGGCTTACTTGTAAAACTAACATTTTGCTCATTACACATGCCACTTTAAAAAACACACCCAAATCTTTTAAGACCTGGAATTTTGAGGCTCCCATTGCTAGGAGCTAATGGAATAGTCTTCGTTGTATGACAGTGCCACCTGGAAGCCCGAATTATGGCACTATGATGCTGCCAGACCAGGTGCCAGCTCATACCAAGGTCCCCAGTCCTCACTGAACACTGACAGATCACAGTTGGGAACCAATCTGGCTCACCTGTGTGTTAGTATTAAAATAGATATTAGAGTTATAAGAATGTGTTAAGACTTTAGGAAATTCTTGCAGAATGCTGCATGTATTAATCTTATAATATCTATATCCCAGGTTATAAGGAAATATGTGTTTGCTCTGTAACTATAAAAATGTGTGCTAAGACTGTAAACTCTCCCTCCCCCAGACGGGAAAAAAGCTTTAACAAGTGTGAAATAGTAGTTTACCACAAGAGGGGTCATATTCTCTCCAACAAAATAGGCCTAGCGACTCCAGACAAACCATTATGGAACATCAGTGGACAAAAGACTTGACTGCTTTCCTGACACCAATGAAAAGGATACGTGCATAAGCCTGTGTCCTGTGACAGCTAGATGGGGGCTGGAGGAGGGGAATAAAAATATTTGTTAAGTAGAAATGATCACTATACTGCTTGGAATTTGGAGAGGGCAACATTTCTAAGCATAAGCAAGGGATCCCCAAGCTGATTAGTTTGGGTTACCCCTAAAGGGCATAGGGAGCGTGCATATTACAGCAACGTCTTTTACCTTTTGAAAACTAAGACTGTAAAACTCATTTGTATGTATATAGGTTTACCTGCTTTAACCTCGTAAATAACTCTTATTTCTTCTTCCTAGTTAATAGACATTTTGTCAGTTTATTACAGGACTGGCTACAAGCGTTGCGTTTAGTGAGAGACCTAGGGTAACCTGAAGTAAGTGACTGGTCCTTTGGGACTGTGAGTAACCTGAATATTATTGTGATTTTTGGTGTATGGGACCATCTATCACAAAGACACGCTTACTTCGATGGCAAGATAGACCGGAGTGCCCCAAGGGACTGTCTGGGACTCCATGTTAACAAGGATATAGTGCTTGAGGAGTTCATACTTGATATGTAGAGGGTGAAATCTAATTACAGAACTCACAACCAGTTTTTGTCCTGGTCTATAACAGCTTGCTCTGAGGTTGGCATTCACAGTCATGAGACACTCCAGCCAGCTTGACAAGCACTGTACAGACAAAACAGACCGTTCCTACCTTAAAATGCCTACACTTGAAGGGACAAGAATTCCCACCACACGCTTTTGTCTTGGGGGGAAAAAAAGCCACAATCCCACCGGTTAAGCATACTGGAAGGAAACTAAACTTACTGGTGACTCATTGTTCAAATATGTTGCTACCGTATCTGCACCGGGAAGCATTTCTCTAGATTCCAGTTATGCTGCTACTACTTTAGAAAAAATGTTGAATGGCAGCCAGTACCGTAGCTAATCATATTAGGGAGCTAGTTGCAGATCCTCCTGAGCTCAAGAGACTGTAAATCCATTTGTTGCACTGTTGGATGGGCCATGAATTATTCATGTCCATAATAATCAGCAGAGTGTCTTACAGACACAATGCATTATCCTTGTTCATTTCGAGAATAAAATGGAGATGTGCTCTAGCATCATGTTTACCAATCTGTGTGGTACAAAATACAAGATAAAATTCTGCTATTCAGAGTTTCATATGGAAAGTTTCTTGTTTTCCTGCCAGCAGCACCTACAAGTGGTACGATCACCCCTCAACAGAAAATTACGATGTTTTACCCGGAGTTGGGGAGAAGACATGAAAAAAGTGGCCCTTTAGAAAAAGTGCCTTTGCAGCTGTGCAACATATCTGTAGGATTAGTTTCAAAACACGGTATTTTTTACAAATAGAATTTATGTTTTAGGTTCACATCACCGTGAAGAGTTACATTAATTGTGTCAATATCCTTCGCTTTGCTTAGCTTGCTGAGTCATCAGTTTTTCAAAAAGTTGCAAGGTAATATATATGAGAACTAAGACAGTCATTTATAATTCTGTATTCTGGGTAGCTGGTGTGTTTTCACCATCTGGATTAAGTTAATGCATACAAACTTAAGATTCTATAGCAATGTTAACTTCCATTCCATTCCTCACTTGTTACTCTGCAACTCTAACATTATAACACAGGATGTTTGTATGTCTAAATCACAACTGTTAACATAAGTGAAATAATAAACAATGATTTTCTTCAAGGTTCAATGCTAAAACAGACCTGGGAATTCCACAGGTGGGCAATGATTTAGATGGCGTACCCTCTCTGAATATGGATGGGTTGATTACCTTTAGTAGAACAACTAGAATTTGTTTTATCTGTTACAGAAAAAAAAATGTATTCGTACCATGGGATCACAATGATATACACCCCTTTAAGCACCGATGCGAACACAGGAGTTGGTATTTCAGGGTCGGCGTATTTTAAGCGTAAGTTTTTTGTAAGCAATGTATTTACAGATACCATCTTTTCCCCACATCTTGCCTCTATAAAATGAGGTGCAGAGAAATAGCTACATTTCTACTAGGAAGCAGAGAAACTATTACAATTATATTTATCACAAGGACCATGCTATCCACAGCGAAAGCTAATTTAGATTATCCTACAGTTACAAGTCAGGAAAGGTTAAGAGACTGGCAAATCAGTGAAGAGATGTGCACAGGCACCTCAATCAGTTCATGAGATCCTTTGCTTATGCAGCAGCTGGTCAGACCCTGAAGGACAGCAGCAACAACGACCACTTGCATCCACATGGTGTACATCTCTGCTGCGGGAACTCCTGCTGATGGCATGCATTTCCTACAAGGTTTACCTGATGTATGCTGCCATCTAGCATAAAGCAGCATCTGTGGTATAAGTCCTGACACCTGGGATACCTACAACCCCACCCCCCGTCCACTTTAAGAAGGTGGTGGTTCGGGGAAGGACCAAAGAGGACATGCTGAAGTACCATCCCTTTCATTTAACTATCAACTCTCCTTTCGAGAGGAGAGCTTGGAATGTGTGCGTTACAGAAATCCTACTACAAGGTTCAGTGGTATTCTCTGGGGGCATTCAATGGGTTTTGTTCCAAAAGTCCAGGAATAGTTTGGGCTCTCATGGCCTTGTTTCACATAGGCTGATTAAGCCCTAGAGAACTGGCAATTCTCATGAACAAAGCTTCTTCTTAGGAAGGGAAGAACTAGGTGCCTGGGGTAGGTGACAAGATACCTCACTGCCTCTTTGCTGCTACCAGGACAGTCGCCTTGAAGTTCTCCTGTTCAGGATATGCTGTTCCAGTGTGCTTGGTCAACTAGCCGCTACTTGGCCAAAATTCCAGGAGCCCACCTCCATTCTCACTGGCCCCCTGCCATGAATGAAGGGTGTGTTTTGGGCCTCTACTCCTTGACAGAGGACCTCTCTAAACAATATGCATCACTCCTAAGCAGTTATTTTATTTTTTTTAGAACACTGTTCTCTCCCACTGACCCCTCAGTCACAATTCAGAGTTGCAGTAGTACAAAGTTTCAATCATATCAGTACAAGTCAGTGAATGGAAATGCCCTTTTCTGAGGCTCCCACTTGAGCTAATTCGACTTTTAAGAAGCAAAGTCGGAAATAGCCAAATGAGACTCTAAAGCTTGTGTCCAGTGAATCAGCAACATATTTTGCTTCAGATTTCAATACCATCTTTGCCACTGGTTTTCATTCAATACACAGGAGAGACGGTGTTCACTATGTGCATAACAACTCAGTATCTTCATCCTCATTGTCCACACCTCAATTACCACATACCATCCAATGCCCACACTCAGTCCATGGTTACTAATTTCCTCAGGGGCTTCTCTACAGTTATCTTAGTGCTTCACAGCACAATGAATTTGTCTTCACAAACGGAGGTAAGGTGGTGCTCTCTCCATTTTACTAATGGGAACTAAGGGAAAGACTGGCAACTAGACCTGTAGAAATTCAGAATTTATATACCACAGGAAATTCCAATGTTTCTAAACTGTGTTTGCTCCAAATGGGTACAAAAGTTTGAAATTTCAAACTTTCCCATGGAAAGGAAACCCCAAAAATGTTCTCATTTTATTTTTCCAAAATGGAACAGCCCAGAGAAGCTCCCCCACCACAAAGCGGGAAACCTCAACCCATGAGACACATGGCTCAACATGGGGCTTCCACGCTCCCAGTGGCACAGCAGGGACCCTGGAAGCCCTGGAGTCCCCACCCCAGGACAGTCTGCAAGGCAGGGCTGCCATCGAGCTATGGACCTGGATGGCTCGGGGTCTCTTGCAGCCCTCTCGGCAAACTAGCAAAAAACCAAGCAGGTTTCCAACAAAAGCCTGCCTGTGTTTCAGCAGAAGTTTACAGTTTTAGTCATGTTTCAGTTCTGGTAAATCAGCGTTTTCCAACAAAAGCCGTTTTGTCTAAAAATTCCCCATCAGCTCTAAATCACAACCCCTTCTGCCCAATGATGCCTCTACTTCAAACCATAGATACACTAGAGCTTCTTAATGAAAAAGATGTAGCCATTTTCCTAAACTTGTTCTCTGAAACCGATAGACTCTTTTAGCCAAAAGTCAGCAAGGTAATTCAGCTGGAAGGAGACAACTGGCAAGGAAATTCACATCAAATAGTTGAAAGTTGGGCCACATTATAAGCAGCTATAGCTGGACTCTTTCATTTAATTATTAGGCAACCTCACAATAACACCAGCCCTGCTTAGAAAAAGCAGTAGAGCCGTTCGGGAGCTAGTAGTGAAGAGAAGTGGAACAAAGTAAATTCACCCAGATTAAAAAAAAAAAAAAAAAAGGAAAGATCATTTAGCAAAACACACAGACCCTAAAATTGGGTTTAATTTCCCAACTTTACAGCACATCTTAGCTTACTTGTTGGATTAGGCTCCCAATATTTAAACAGGTTAATGAACCCCACTGAAAGATACTGATTTATGTTTTAAACATGCAAGATACTCCCCTTTAGGAAGACTCCATGCAGTAGCATTGTTTAGTGAAAGCTTATATTATAGTAAACGAAGTGTTACAGGCAATACATTATACCTGTCAGTAATATCAGAGCCGTGGTTCCTACAGCAGCTAGGGCTGCACACTAATGCATCTGCAAAAGCCTGTGGCAGGCCATGTGTCAGGAGGAAGGCTGGCAGACATAAACGAAGGAGAGGAAGAGAAAAGGTCACTGACAGGCTGCAACAGCATTTAGATCATTATAAGAATAATTGTACTGCATGCACAGTACGCTGCATTACAACTTGGACAATTTCACACTTAACAGAGTTTAAACCAGTTTTAAACAGATAGGCACAGATGATAACAAGCAATTTCTGCACCTAGCTTCCTAGTATTGTTGAAGGATTGTCACAGGTAAGTCAAAATTTTCCTGTTCATGTCTTCTGTACATTTTTTACAGTTCTTAGTGCCAGAATCCTGCTTGTCAACTGCTTTTGAACTCGGACATGCTGAGAGAGTTAAAATTTCAGATGAACCCAATCCCGTCCACTCTTTCATTTGGAAGAGGCAGCTCTCTCAAGTGACTCCATTAAGAAGTTTTGGAGAACAGATCACAGGTTTTAATAAATACTTAGCATCTGGTCAGCACCTGTGCATGAGGATTTCAAAGTACTTCAGTAATTACATTTCAGCTAGTCTGTGAGATAGATGCTCAGTGTTACGTATGGGTAACCAGAGGTTTTGTTTAGACTAGGGTTCTGCATTAGAAACTGTAAGTTAACAGTCTATAACAGCGTTTCTCAAACTGGGGGTCCTGATGCAAAAAGGATCAAAGCCTGTTGTGGGGCGGTCATGGTATTGCCACCCTTACTCCTGCACTTTCTTCAGAGGTGGGTGGCCAGAGAGCGGCAGCTGTGTCCGAGCACCCAGCTCTGAAGGCAGCACTGCCGCCAGCAAAAGCACAGAAATAAGGAGCCAAGGTGGTCATAGCCTGAAATATTTTCAAAGGGGGTCCCAGCAAAAAATGTTTTGAGAACCCCTGTTCTAGACATATCCACTGCCCCATATACACCAACATCTTTCCACTATCACATTCAAAAAAAGTCACTCAACACATGCTAACTCTGGTTTAGACAAAGCCAGATATTAGTAGACTTGAGCCAGTCAAATCTGCAACAAGGCTAGAGTAAAACTTGGCAGTGCACACTGACATGTTATCTTGTTTCTATCAAGGTATTCTCAAAGCATTCCGTTTGAAAACCTCTATTTGAACTCAAAGATTAAAACTTCTCTTAACGCAGACACAATGGCTCAGCACGCTAAGCCACTACCCTCTGTGGCAAGGCTGAGAGTCATGAACATTTTAGACTACATCTTCTCTGACAAAAAAGTGTGTTTTTACCACAAGATAATACACATTCACTATCACACAGTGGAGACAAGGCACCGACATTTTACTGCTAGGTAAACCACAAGCTGGGGAGTACACAACTGACCTCGCCTAGGTCCCTAAGTAAAATGTACAGGTGCCTTGTCTCAACTAGAATTTTACAGTGAGAACAAACGCACTTCAGTTATCTTTCGGTAAAAAAATAATAATAATCCCTATGTGTCTGTGAAGACAGTCTGGGTTAACAGAGGGGTACATATTTGACTCCTTGCACAGGATGGGGGAAACTACCTTTGGCTAACCAGAAAGCACCCAGTTCCCAGGGAGTGCAATTCAGAACCAAGATTTATTAAGTTAAAGAACACCAGCCACAACCACCTCCTAACTTGGTTGGAGACTCTAAGACCATGTCTTCGCTCAGAAAAAAGGTGCATTTTACAAGATTAGTTAACATATTAGCTCAGCTCATGCACCTCGTCACTTCAGTGTACAAATGGCCTCAGGAGGCAGGCGAGACAGGGAACAGAGAAAGCCAGGTACTCTTTGCTTACTCCAAAGATGCCAACCCTGAACACTAAGACTTCTCAGCACTTCTGCATCACAGTGAAGCTGCACTGGTGACAGTGGTAATAGACAAGGCAACACAGTATGGATTGAGTATAAGTCTACTTAGAGGGGAAGGAGCTAATAATGGACAACAAGAAGAAGGCGGAGGTGTTTATGGCCTATTTTGTTCCAGTCTTCACTAAAACAGGAAATTGTGACCAGATACTTAAAACCATTAACATTACCAACAAAGGGGAAGGAACACAAGCCACAATAGGGAAAGAACAGATTAAATAATATTTAGATAAATCAGATATATTTATGCATGGCCTGATGAAATTTGTTCTAAGTACATAAGAAACTAGCTGAAGCAATCTCAGAACCATTAACAATTATCTTTGAGAACTCATGAAGGATGAGTGAGGTTCCAGAGGACTGGAGAGGTACCTATCTTTAAGAAAGAAAACAAACAGGATCCAGGGAGTTTTAGACCAGTCAGCCTAACTTCAATACCTGGAAAGATATTGGAACAAATTACTAAACAATCAATTTGTAAGCACATGGTGGAAAATAGGATTATAAGGAATACCCAGCATGGATTTTTCAAGAACAAATTGTGCCAAACCAACCTAATTTTCTTCTTTGACAGGTTACTGGCCTAGTGGATAGTGCAGAAGCAGTAGATGGGATAGATCTTGACTTTAGTAAGGCTCTGGATGCAGTCCCACATGAGTCTCATAAGCAAACTATGGATATGTGGTCTAGATGGAATTACTATATGGTGGGTACACAACTGGTTGAAAGACCATACTCAAAGAGTAGTTATCACTGGTTCTCTGTCAAACTGGGAAAGCATGTCTAGTGCAGTCCTTCAGGGATGTGTCCTGAGTCCACCACTATTCAATATTTTCATTAGTGACTTGGATAATGGAGTGGAGAGTATGTATATAACATGCAGATGAAACCAAGCTGGGAAGGTTTCAAGCACTTTGGAGAACAGGATTAGAATTCAAAGTGACCTTGAAATCAACAAGATGAAATTCAGTAAAAACAAGTTCAAAGTACTACACTTAGGAAGGCAAAATCAAATGCACAACTACAAAATGGGAAATAATTAGCTAGGTGATAGTACTGCTGAAAAGGATCTCAGGCTGTGGTGGATCACAAATTGAATATGAGTCAACATGTGATTCAGTTGCAAAAAAAGGCTAATATTCTGGATGTATAAACAGGAGTCTTGTATGTAAGACAGAGGGGGTATCTGTCCTGCTCCACTTGGCACGAGTGAGGCCTCAGTTGGCATACCATGTCCAATTCAGGACACCAGGCTTTCGGAAGGATGTAGATAAATTGGACAGAATCCAGAGGAGAGCAACAAAAATGATAAAAGGGTAAAAAAATGTGACCGATGAGGAAAGATTAAAATAATGGGCATACTTAGTCTTGAGAAAAGAAGACTGAGGGAGAGGGACCTGATAACGGTCTTCAAATATGTTAAGAGCTATTACAAAATGGATGGCAACCAATTGTTCTCCCTGTCCACTGAAGGAAGGACAAAAACTAACTGGCTGCCTCTGGAGAAAGGGAGATTTAGCTGAGATATTCGGAATAACATTCTAAACATGAAAGGGTAGTTAAACTCTGGAACACGCCTCCAACGGAGGCAGTGGAATCCCCATCATTGGAGGCTTTTAAGACCACGTTGGACAAACACTTGTCAGGGATGGCCTAGGTTTACTTGGTCCTGCCTCAGCACAGGGGGCTGGACGAGATGACCTCCCAACATCTCTTCAAGCCCTACATTTCTATGATTCTATTTTACCTCTTTGTAACCAAGCTCTGTTGAATTACCACACACTTTCCCAGTATCAAGTTTTCTGGAAGGTGTTTCATTTTGAAGTTTTCTACACTACCTACAGCCATGCAGATTGCATTTATATTCTAAAACCCTTTTTGGCTACACTGTTTAAGCAAGTCTGATATTTGGCAACTGTATTATTTAGGTCCAGATCATCAATTTCTGGATACACATTCCTTCTAAGGTTGCACTGAGATATACAATTATTTAAAACAAAAAAAATCTATCAAAGGTCCTATGTGACCCAACAACTTCAATTAGATAGACAATGAAATAAAATGTCAGTTAAATGCTTGAACAGGACTGCTCACAAGCATGATGCACTAGTTAATAATAAAAAGAGAGTAGCTGTTGTGCAACAAAAACCAAACTTAACAGACTAAGACCTGGTCTATACCTAAAACTTTCATTGACACAGCTACGGCTGTCAGGGGCATGAAAAATCCACACCCGCGAGTGCCATAACTATGTTGACCTAACCCCTCGTGTAGTCACAGCTAGGATGACAAAGAATGCTTCTGCAGACCTAGTTACTGTCACTCAGGGAGGTGGAGGACCTATCAATGGAAAAACCCCTTCCGTCACTGTAGTCTGCATCTATGGTACAGAGTTATGCCAGCATGGCTACAGTGCAGTAGCTATGCTTGTACAGTCCCTGTAGCGTACACTCATCCTCAGGTTTATGTTATGTGGAATGCACATGTGACACTACACCCCATCATTCTTCATAGTGATATGATTATGACATAATTATGATACATTTTGTACAAGAAGAGTCATGTGAGGACCCATGGAAAAAGTTATGATTTGATGAATATGATTTATCCTATTTGTATATATTTATCATTTTTGTATCAGAAGTTATAAATACTGACTATGGATCTGTATTTCAAATGGGCTTACTCTGGAAAACCCCAGCAGCCAGCCTTTCAGGTACAACGAAGAAGAAGCCAGACAGTGCTAATGCTTCATCAACAAAGACAACCAGCTGTGAAATAGCTTAACCTTCCTGTGGACATTTTGTCCAGCCTATAAGTAATGGCTCCTATGACTCTGCATGAGCACGTGACCAGGCCACATGATTCTGGACTCCAATTTAGGGTGTCTGTATTTTTTCCACAAACTGGTCTGGGAACCAAGTTTGAAACAAAGGGGATGCCGAAGCTATATAAGGCAGGGAATGACATCATCGGTTGTTCTTCACTCCCCACACGAGAGAGCTCCCAGAAACACCTGAGGAACAAAGACTGAATTGGGCGAAGCGCTGGTCCCAGACTAAAGGGACTTCTAGCCTGTGTATGGAAACCGGAGAAACCCAAGCTACAAAGTAAATGCAGCTTGTGCCTGGAGAATCTGCAAGCCTGCTCGTATCATCAGCCAGGGTGAGAGATTGTTAATTCCAATTTTATCCTTCTAATATGTTAAGTTTAGTTTGTGTGTTTATTTGCTAAGTAATCTGCTTTGATCTGTTTGCTATCACTTAAAATTTTTTTTTTCTTTTTTGTAGTTAATAAACTTGTTGCTGCTTTATCTAAACCAGTGAGTTTGAATGAAGTGCTTGGAAACCTTAGCTCAAGGGGCAAAGGTTGTTGCATTTCCTCTCCACATTAAGGGGGAGGCAAACTGGATAACAAATTTATACTGGTCAGGGTTTTGACCAGGGCAGGATGGTACAGTTCTGGGGTCCCAGGCTGGGAAGTTGGTAGTTATTTTGGCTGTAGCCTCTCTATTGTTGGTTCATGCAGTGGCTGGTCAGTCTGCATATAACTGCAGCTGGGTGTATCCCTGCACGTGTGAATGCTGGTGGAAGTCTAGGACCGGGAGCTTATCATAGCAGCACAGTCTGAGAGGGAGCCCAGACTGGTAAGTCAGAGGTCTCAGGTGGTACCCCAGTTCCAGGTGGCACCCCGGAGAGAACCAGTCACAGCACAGATCTTACACTATTTTCTCCTTATTTTTTTATGCTCTCATGTTCTTGAACATATGAATTGTTATATGGTTTATTCTCTTGAAGCTAACGCTAAATTACAGTCAAGACTTGTCACAATCCAATATTTTACACACACTTCTGCTGACCATAATCACAGGCCCTTCTGCAGTAAGGAAATTCACAGAGTAATTTTACGTGTGTAATTTCGCCTGTACAACCCCTGAACACCAGCACAGCTCACTTCAGCGTTTACCAATCTCTGTCATTTCACTGGTCAGAATTTCCTTCATATAGGAAGGCACCACTAGACATTTTACAAGAAACAATCTGAAAAACATATGAAAGCCATCACCCTACGTATCTACTGAAGTAGTTAACTGAAGAGTTGTTCAGCTACTTAGTCTACAAACTTACCATTAAACTGTTAAATAGACTGATGGGCTCCACTGTTTTTAACTGCAAGACAGATTATAAAGCTATAACTCCCATGGCTTTACGTTGAAATTAGAACAAACGCAGAAGCACATCCTAAAGCGTCTATCTTACTTTACATGGTAATTAAGTATAGCACACAGAAAATCGTAAATGGAGTACCAATGGAAAGCAAGACAGATGTGAAATCTTCCCTGAACACTCTTTGCCCTCATTAAGCTGGAGTACAGGTACTTCAAAAAGACATTGATTTTTACAAATCAAGTCTTTGGGGTGGGGTAGTAAGGACTGTTTAGGCCAATAACTATAGGAAACTACACAGAGATACAAGGCAGGGCCAGTTATATCATGTACTAAAGGAGAAGTCCCAATTTGTCTCACTGGGGCTAAGGAAAGGGACCAAAAACAGTTTTAATCTTTCCTAAATTCAGAGTTGTGTTGGGATAATATGCCTGAAGTCCCAAAACTGGGTCTACTGTTTAACTGTCCCAACTGTAGTGGATCACAACGTTTTGTTGCCGAACATTTGTGTCAGCTCACTCATCAAGGATCAGAGTAGTTAGCACCACGAGCAATTCACTCCTCCACCTGCGCTGAACACAATACTCATGTTTCAGTAAAACATATAAAAACAAAAAGTTGAGTCGTAAGTTCTCTCCAGCCTATTACTCTGACCCAACTTTTCGGCATCCACTTCTACAGCACATGGACACATTACATAATATGTTCTGTCACTAAAACACCAGGAGTCAATGCAATTGTCTTATAAAAAAGCATTGTTTATTAAGTTTTCCTATATGCAACTGATAATATCTTAAAAGATCAAATAGTGCTACAGCAGTATTCTGGGTAATTAGTATTTTTAAGGCAGTTCACTGAAGTCATGTACATATTACAATGGCTGGGTTTAAGACTGTAGTACAAGAATCAAAATCCCTATTCAAATTAAAATACCATTTGTAGAATGCCTTATAATTACAGTATGCTCTTCAGGCAGAGTATCTGGGGATTGCCACCACCATGTTCCAAGTGGCCATTCCTCTTGGGAAAGTTTTATTTAAATATATTGGTTTCCTGATTCAGACCAAGCATTTGCAAATTCAGAGCAAATTCTCTTCCGCTACTTATGCTGATGTGTAGAAACTGCCTTGTATGTCTCAGTTACACAGACAGATCAGCCAGCACTTCTGATGTGTTGTTTTCTTCGTGTTAAGTCCTACTTCCACTTATTTGGTATGTTAGTTTTGGGGGGTATGAGCTGAATAAAGCTTCAAGCTCACACCACAGATACAAACATGCCTGAAAAGTGAATTGCTCAAATCCAAACTTGATGTTTGGACTCAGGTAATCCATTTGTTATGACAATTGTTACTTTTTTATTCCAGCCTCCTGTCCTGCCTTTTACAGCGCCAATCTGTGTCCGCAGCTTCAGAGGAAGATTAAAATCGTGATCGTGCACTCAGCCAACTGTACCATATGCTATGGCAGAAAATCTGTCTCCCAAGGCTCTCAAAGTTTGATGCATGCAGTTAGAGACCTTATTATAGCATGCATAACTACCTCAATCCTGCTCACAAATATACCCAGCTTTAGCATGTCTGACCTCCTGAAGTGGTGAATTCCACAGCCTGGCTACATGCTGTGTGAAGAGAAAACAGTATCAAATGACAAGAGAACATGGCATTCAACTTCCAGGCCCGCATATGTTTTCCTGGTGGCAATGGAGAAAGGATGCCGGTTAAAAAAAAGGGGGGAGGGGGGCAACAAAATTAACAGCTTGCATGAGAATTTAATGCAAAAGAATAATTTTAGCATATGATTAATGGGAGATACTTGGGCAGCTTTAATGGAAACAATAACTCGTCTCTAACTCACAGTAAACGTCATCCATACATACAGCCCACTACTCATTTTATTCATGAGCACTTCTATTTATCCTCAACTCTCAAGGAGTCAAGTGAATCTTAAAATTAAACTTATGTGTAGTCTTAAAAATGTTGCACAGTTTAGTTCCCCTGAGTATTGATGTTAATTTAATTAATAAATTGTGTAGCAAGATTCTAAATAACTTACAGAAAATGGTAACATAAGCAGTCAATTCCTTCTAGCCACCCAGACATATCTGTCCCTCAGCTACCTGGCAGAAGAACCAAGTGGCAGTTTGTTTGGTTTTTTGGTATTTGTTTTTTAATAAAAAAAATTCCTCCTCTACTTTAAGGTCTCTCAGTCTAGCCCCTTCTTGTTAGAGATTATTTGTGTTCATTTAACTAGGAGGTATCAAGCATACATCATGAAAATGGTAAGACTTTAGAAGACAGACCTCTCAAGCTACACTTTTAGATGCTCACTTGTGAATTGGCCCTAAAGTGTACCAGTTGTGGTACTTAAGCTTTTGACACTTTGCTGGGATGGGTTTAAGTTTCGTGGGCAAAATGATTTTAAATCCACTTGTAAGGCAGGACCAGTCTCCCTCATATCCCCCCTATACACCCCTTCTTTACTTCAAAGTTTG